>NW_021604665.1:6498412-6559554 GCF_004785775.1 Grammomys surdaster | reverse complement strand
GGAGGGAGGGAGGGAGGGAGGGAGGGAGGGAGGAAGGAAGGAAGGAAGGAAGGAAGGAAGGAAGGAAGGAAGGAAAAGATCCTAAAATACTGGTGTCAAGAATCCTTTCCAAAGAAAATAAATCAATGAGACTCTTCAGGGGTCTGGCTTAAGACTCTGTTTGCAGAAGGGCATCCTTAGAGTTCAACACTGGAACCATAGATATACAATATGCTATAAATACAGGTTAAAGAGGTGGCTCAGCAGTTAAGAGCACTGGCTACTCTTCCAAAGGACCCAGGTTTGATTCTCAGCACCAACATAGTCATATCCATCTGTAACCTGAGACCCAGGGGATCTGACACCCTCCTCTGGCCTCTGTGGGTACCAGGCATTCAAGTGGTGCCTGAACATACATGTAAGTAAGGCATCCATCCATACCAAATTTTAAAAATAAATACAATGTAGATATAGTCCTATATAATATATTCTATATAAGTCATCTCTACAGACGGCAGAAAAATACTGAAGAACATATGCTTTCTTTATTTGCTGTATAAAACTTGCTTGTATCTTTTAACTCGATAAAGTATCCACTACAAATTCCCCTAATATGCTTTGAATATTTATGAAATCCTTAGGTCATCCAAGAAGAGTAATTATGTGGTAATAAAACTCAAAAAGCATCTTCAACAGTCGTCAATGTATCTCTGTTGCCCCCACACCATCAAGCTTGGATGCTAGGAAATCCTTCCCATGGGCCCTCCACCTTGAACATCCACTGATTTCCACATTGTGTCATTGTGTAAGACTGAGATGAGGAGTGGAGACACTATTCTCCATAGCTGACACAAACCACTCTATCAAAGGAACATGTGCCAGACTGGGATAACAACTAGGTGTTTGTAGATGAACCACACTGCCCAGAGCACTCCACACTCCCCGCCCCCTTCCTAGTACTCAGCCCAGGTTGGTTCCTCCCCTCTTTGATATGAAGTTTGTTTTTGTTTTGTTTTATTGAGACAGGGTCTCTCTACATAGGCCTAGTTATCCTGGAACTTACAGAGATCTGACCCACCTGTGCCTCCAGAGCCCTGGGATTAAAAAGTTCATGTAGGTCTCTCTTCCTTTGGCAAGTCTTTACTGACTGTTCTTCCTAAGGCAGAAACATCCACTTCTGGGTTGAATTCTCTCCGCAAATGGTGCTGATTTCTTCCTTTGACAACACTTAATCAGTTTGCAATCATTTTAGCAGGCAGAATCTCCTATGTTTATTGTATTCATACGTCTTTGTTTACATATATCTATTTTATTCTCAGTACCTGGCAAATAACAAATGCTGGATAAATAGTTTCTAGATGGATTGGAGGAAGGCTGGATAAATGACTAACACGAATGAAAACCAGTAGGCAGAGATGTACTGAGTGTGATCTGATGAAGGCATTTAATTAATTAGAAAGGAACGCAATGCCATATATGGAACACACAGTTGTAGATGCTTATGTAGACACTTTAAAGAGACTCAGCACTGCTTCTTTTTGTAGATGAAAGACTTGAGTACAACATTTCAGGAGCTGGAACTGCAGTTCTATTGAAAGCGTTACAGCATGACTAGAGGACATTTTTAATGACTACCTCTCTGCAGAGATAACTACTCAGGAGCACGCCATCACGTTTATCTCTCCCCATCTTGTTTCTATTTCTTTCTCCTTCCCAGAGCAGACCTTGCTGCCTCAGTGATATAACAACTTCCTCTGGAAGACAGCTCTCTGTCCCTGGGACCCAGAGAAGCCCTTCAAGGCTGAGAAGCTGAGAAGACAATCCAGAGGTGAATCAGGTTACTGCAGGTAAATCTGACTTACAGATATCCCAACATTATTTAGGAATTGGGTAGAGGATGCTTATGCAAACAGCTAGAGGAAAAAAGACTTAATGTTTATAAAAAACATTTGTCCTAAGCATAAAAAAGCAATACACAGACAGGGGTCTCACAGTGTGTCTATGGGAAATTTGGGATAAGTATTTAAAATATTAATTTGGCTCTTTTCTTTAGTAATCAATATATCAGATTAATCTCCCAGCTCCAATGCTCTCATTTTCTCTCTTAGGGTTTATTTCAAAAGAAGTGCCTGTCCAGGCATTAAAGGCAGGGACCGGGACATCAGCTATTAGTAGGTGGCCATAGGTATTTTTAACTAGCACATCACAACCTGTGTCAGCCAGAGGGTGAGAGAACAGAAAGTTGGAGACCCTGAGGTGATCATTCTACTTTGATAACATGAGAAATTGGTAACATATAATTTGCTTTCCTTCCAGGTTAAGTAGAAGCAGGAAGCTATTCTGGAGGGGCCAGTGATTCGCTGTATGATTTTACAGTACAGTCTTCTACTGGTGAACCTTAAAATACGGCTCTTTCCTCTGATCCTTAATTCACCACAGAGAAAAACCATGGGCTTCTCTTTTATGGTTAACAGCTTTAAAAAATAATTTAAAAAGAAAAAAAAAAAAGCCTGCCTATAATCCTAGCACTGAAGGCTGAGGCAGGAAGATCATGAGTTTGAGGCATTGAGGACACTGAAGAAAGGGATGAGTGTGTGTGTGTGTGTGTGTGTGTGTGTGTGTGTGTGTGTGTGTGTTAAAAAGAGGGGAAACAGAGGGAGAAAAAAGAGCATAAAATGCCTCAGCCTGCCTTTTAAGGGCAGCAGGGCTAAATCAGGAACATCTATCACAGCTGTTCCTTCTAAGCGAGAGCACAGATACTGCAGGGTTTTTAAGTACCCTTAATATTCAGCTATCAAAGGTGGCTTCACAAACTGCCCTGGCTGTGGTCTTGGTTGCTGAGAAAAATGAAGACACCTTCCTCTGTCCCCTCCTCTCAGTGACACGCCAGGGCATCAGCAGCAGAAATGCTCCTAAATCCTATATAAGAGGCGCTGGAAAGAGATGGAGAGAAAGAAGGAAGATAGCCTGGCCAGCTAGGTTTTCTGATCTATGCATTACAAGCCACATGCCAACTAATGGTCCTTCCATCAGCTAAACCTTCAATATATTGAAGGTGGAGTGGTAAGACCCAGTGGTGTGGCAGCAGGGACATCAAACATCAGGGCACAATACATTCCTGGGTGTCTGTGGTGGTGTTTCGTGTGAACTGACCTCCAGCCTTGTAAGATATATAGAAGTACAAATCCTGAAATGCACCACAGGAGTAACACAAGTAAGTCCATTACTGATTTAGGTGTCCCTTTCCATTTGCTGTAAAGCAGCGTGCCATGAAATTTTAACAGCAGCCTTGTCAGACTCATGCTGACTGTTTCTTGACTGAATCAGAAGGCCATGTGAAATGACTGACCCATGTCATCTGAATCATGGAATATCACCTACACCGTTCTGGCAATGATGCAACCACCACTGTTCACTGTACGAGTGAGTCCATATCCATGTGCCAAGAGCCGAGCAGCAAGTAGAGAGGGTCTGGGTCTCACAGACCATGATGCTACAATAGATGATGGTTGGAAGCCACTCAATTGCAAAAGCACCAGTTGTTACAAGATGTGTGATCAGGAACTAAGGCAGTGGTTTCAACCATAACCAACAAATCTTTTAGTGGCCCACTTTTATAAACACATTAGTATCTGTCTCAGATGGACTTATATTCAGCATCATTTTGCCAACTAAGAATGCACTGTATACTAACTCAGTGTGGACCCAGAAGCATGCCTGTCCCCAGCATGGCTTTCCCTGGGCAAAAGGTTTAGTTTCTAGAGATACATGTCATACTGGAATGAGATATGACAGGGAAAATACTTAGCAGGGTGCCTGAAAAATAGCATCCACTCAGTGCTGCCTAAGGAACAGAAACTCTGTTTCAGAATACAAAGCTGGTGTAATACTAAGAAAGAACTTTGCATTCTAGAACAAAGAAAGATCATTATTCAGAGACAAAAGTTAAGATGCTTTTTAAACCTGATGTTTGAAGTGACTACATGTATCCAAAATATATGTACATTCAAGAAAGGGCCAGTGAGAACAGAGAGATAGCTGAGTAGTTATGACACCCAATGCTCTTGCAAAGGAACCACTGTTTGGTTCTCAGTACCCACATAGAAGCTCACAGCCAACAATAACTCTGCTTTTGCAGAATCAGTGCCCTCTTCTAGGTGTCATGGGCATCAAGGACAATTTAGAGCAAATGCACACATGTATGCAAAACCCTTATACACATAAGAATAAAATAAAAATAACGACAGGACTAGATGGATATGTGATTCAATAACCCTAATGGATAAATAAGACCCACAAGAGTGCTCTCCGTAACTGCTGCTGGCATTTAAGTAGCTGCCCTTTCAATGGCTGGCTCAGCTGCAAACTAAATTCTAGCAGTAGCCTTCTTCTCTGGCTCTGTGTGTCAGTTATGTTTTTAATTTATATTTTTATCATATGAACATAAAATTGGGAGTCAAGTGGGAAATCTTATCTTAAATAGCAAAATTAGTATGATTCAAAACTGGTCAAAACATCACTCCAGATTGTCTGCATTCGGTAGACCATCTTACTCCGAATCTGTGTTGATAGTCAACTTTCCTAACTACTTGAAGTAGCTCAAATACTCTCACTCCTGTGCTAATAACATCTGCTTCAGTTATGCTGAGCAAACAGGATTTAAATTGGGGAAAATAATATTTGCACAGAAATCCTTCCTGTCTGTTGATTAAATCCAATCATTCATAATAAACTGGATACATTTTAGCTCTCTGTACCTAATTCACACTCTAGGGAGCCCTGCTATAATCAAGCCATATATTTATGTTGATGGTAAAAGTTAAAATAACCAATATTTTAAATTAACAGTCTGTATAATTTTAAACAGTAGTGCCATGAAAAGTCAGAAAGGAAAAATACATCTTTGTTATAAATATTAAACCTCATGCTCTTTATCTAGTGCCTAGCAAAGCTGCCCACCTCTCCTATGAATAGTTATTAAACACTGATAATGTTTGGATACTACAGACAGACCAGGCTAACGATATGAAAATAATAATTATATTAATCCAAGTTTATCTGGCCTCCAATATTAAAACAATGATTCGTGTTTAAATAATAACAAAATCATGAAAAAAATAAAAAGAAAAATATTCTTATCAAAACTCATAGATGCAAGAAATACTTGAACATCTGCTACAGGTTAGGTTCTAAATGATATGCTTGCTATGTGTCGGAATTATGCCATGGATATTAGAGTCTTAACAGCAATGTTTAGTGTTAATACTAGTCATTTATTGGTTTAAAGAGATAGCTTGGGAATTGCACAGTCTATAATTGTCACTACCCACAAGGATATTGCTATTAACAAAGAGATCAGCTTCCTAATACTGGGTCGGGTCACCATTTCTTGCTGTGTTATTAGGAAACTGGGGAAACTGGGGGGAGGTAGTGGGTAAGTGAGGCCATATCTCTGGCTCATCTTAAAGATAAGCAAGTGGAGAGACAGAGACATGGAGAATTCCTTAGCATACTGCCACACTGTACCTCACATTTGCAGATCACACCTCATGGCGATTTAACCTCTTTACTTAAATAAAGGAAGTGAGGAGCAGGACATGAGGAGACTTTCCAAAAATGAACACATGGATGCAGCACAGCACGGCTCTTTGGCTCCACAGCCCACAGTCCTCTGTTTCGCGTTTACGAAAGCCACTCAAGGATCAAAAGAGTGAAGTAGTTCTAAAATTAGAACTGGGGCTCAAGTCCCTTCATTCCTGACCCTCACCCAGGCCCCACCGGATTTCTGCATTCCGTGAAGGCATAGACCATATCTGTTCAGTTTACCACTCCACTCTCTACCCATGAACTACTGCTCCACACTAGGACTCAGCAACCACTGGGCAGCGCATTGAATGATTAATTCATTAACATGGTGCTTTCGCTGTCACCTGTGGCCAGGATCTGATTTTTTGTAAAACAGCACACAAGACTTTCCTGAATATTCATGGTGAACAAGAGTTAAAATAATGGCAGTTACTAGAAGGAAACTGAGAAGAAACACTGCTTGCCCTTAAATCACCTGCTTTAAAGGGGGACTGGGAAAAATGTGAAATTGCAGCGATTTTTTTAATAAAGCAGAGCTGGCTTGCTCAGCAGGTAAAGTAGCCTTCCCTCAAGCACCAAAATTCAGTCCTGGGACCCACACAGTAAAAAAAGAAAATGGACTCCTGTAAGTTGTCTCCTGACCCCCAAATACATGTTGTGCCACAAACACACACAGAAATAAATAAGTAAAATTTAAAATGTAAATAAAAGAAGTCCCTGTACCTAGGACACAGTTTACACATGTTAATGGGGAAAAGTGGAAGAAAATGAGCGATTTGAGATGGGTTCTCAGAAAAGTACCCTCTTCAGAGAGTTGAAGCTCAGAAGATTCCCTCTGCAAAGACAGTCATGAGTGAGGGCTTCTAAATGTGTGGTTCAACATGGTCTCAAATCTGGACACACTGACTCCACACTAAGTAGCCTTGGAGTCACTCGCTGAAAGGGGCCTTTCAGAATTCTTTCATCTCAGGACATCTCCGATGCTAATGTGTTTCAGCCTCTCAACACTTGCCCATTGTTAAGCAGAAAGCTCAGGCCTCTGGGTGTCTCAGACCACATACCTTATCTGAACATTTTCTTCACTTTCCTTATATTCTCTTTACATGGACTTGTGCTTGTGTCTAAACACTATATAACAGTATATAACACAACACTCCCTCAAATTATGTTCAGTATTTGAAGCGTTACATTGTTTCTAGAAGAAAAAGCAAGGAACTTAGCAGGAAAATAGCTGAAGTCTGAGAAACAATCAGAGAAATGAAGAATGTGCCAGAATCTTTGGGGGTGTGTGGGGGGAAACAAGATTAACCACAGCCCAGAAATAGTGACCTCCTGCACAGTAGTGGGACGCCAACAGCTATGAAGAATTTCAGTGTGATAAAACAGAGCCATACAGGGCTCTGACATGGTTGTAGGAGAGCTTAGCCCTAATCTCTCTCTCACTCACTGTGGAAAATGAGCGTGACTTGCAGATAGGATTTCATGCCGGAAGTGTAGAGTCCTGCCAAGGAGGACTGAGAACTTCACAATGGAAGTGACACACAGTGGTGCTGACAGAGCCTGCAAACAGGGCCTCTGCCCTAAGGAGAAGAACCCAAGCCTGCAAGGACAGAATGTCAGGTGAGCAGAGGGAGCATGGTTTAGCCTTTGAAGATCCCTCTGGTGACACTGCCTATGTTTCCTTATGAGACACACAGCTAGTTAATGGTTGGGTTTAGATTTGAGTTTGGTTTGAATACTTTGAATTTGATGATGAATTATCAAAAGGCATTCTCTGAAACACATTCCCCAACTAGCAGTATACTACATGGAACTAACTTTACAATACTTTGGAGTTCCTGTTGTACCTGATGGGGTGAGGGGTGGAGGGAATTCACACACAAAGTTTAGAAGAGCTGAGTAATATTTAATTATATTTTTAATGTCCAGCCTTCTACACTGAAATATAATATTGCTATGTACAAATTCTGAGCTCAAGAACCACACAGTTGAGTTTTTTTTTTTTAAATCCACAGAATTCTTTAAAAGTAGTTTCTAATTTGGGGCTTGAGAGATACCTTAGCAATTAAGAGCATATTCTGCTCTTGCAGAGAATGTATTTGGTTTCTAGGACCCATGCACACCACTCCCTATACAGAGTAGCTCACAGCTTCCTCCAACTCCAGTTCCAGGTATTCCAAAGGCCCCTCTGGGCGCCACAGACCCCTGTACTTATGTGTACACACCCAGACATATTCATATGCATATAACTTAAAAATTAAAATCTTTTAAATAAGTTTTGGGGTCTTGTGTTAGGCTACATACATAGCAATCTATGGCTACATGTAGTCTGTGAACCATGGACATGCCACAATGCTTTCTGGAACATGACCCCAATGGATAGCAAAGAATCAGTACTGTAAGATGGATGCTTCAGGGGCTAGAGAGATGACTATGTAGCTAAGAGCACTGGCTACTCTTCCAGAGGAACTACATTCGATTCTTAGCACCTACATGAGATTCACAATGGGTATATGTCCAGACTCAAGAACCCAATGGCCTCTTCTTGGCCTCCTCAGGCACCGGGCAATACACATGCTGCACAGATATATGTGTGGGTAAAATCCCATACACATAAATGTGCATGTTTTAAATGTGCATTTCAAACATGGACATCATATAACTCATGAGCCTTTTAACTTTACTACCATGTATTTATTTATTTATTTATGACTTTTAAGCTGACTAGTCTAAAAAGTATACACTTTGTTTTCTCTAAATTATTTGCTTTTTATGAATATGATGAGTATGTAGTCTCACCAGAACCAAAAGGTGAACAAGGATTGAAAGCACTGAGAAAAAGGGAGGCCTGTGGTTCAGCTGAGAGCACAGCAATAGGCACTCGTAACAGAACAGGGCTGAACTCCAGGACAGGAAAAAGGCATTGCCAAAGATAAAAGGAAACATTCTTGCTCACAGTCACCCACCTGGGGCTGAGATGATGCAGGGAGATAAGCCCAAGATTGCCTGTACAGGTACAGAAGGTGCAGATGCTGGGGACAAAGGCCTTGGAACAGTTTTTATTTTTCAAATGGAGAAGGGGTCCTATTGGACCAATGAATGGAACAGGCCAGAGATGTTGTTGCCTGTGCTGCAATGCAGACAACAGTCTCACAGAAAACACATGTGAAAACATGTCTGGGCTGAGGTGGCTCAGCGGTTGAAGTACTCGCCACACCAGAGTGAAATCCAGGATTTGCACCATCTGAACCCATATAAGTATGAAGAGGCAAGGTTCAGGAGCCTCTAAAGCAAGTTCTCTAGCTGACTAGATGAGCCCTGAGTTCAGTGAGAAGCTGCCTAAATCAATAAGGTAGACAGTGATCAAGAAAGACACCCCAGTATCATGCCAAGGTTTGCATATGTGTGCATGCACTCATGCATGCACATAACATGTGTGCCTATACAACTCAAGTACTCATACACACAATGCATACCATACATAAACGAAGGAGAATGGAAAGGAGGAGGAGGGAGGGGAGGTGTCTCCCACACAGAACGCAAAGTCCTTCCAAGTCCTTGTAAACATTAAATTATTAACCAAAAGTTTTAATGAGTTTATGGACAGCTTTTCGGTTTATGGGACACAGAGCATGAATGGACAAGTCTACCACACGTGCCACAATATGTGGGTCAGTGTGTCAGCAACTATAGGTGAGGAGGGATCGGGTCAATAAATTGTGCATTATCCATACAGTGGACCATGACACATTAGTGAGCCACAGCTATAATCTCCTCTGTATAGTCTGAACAAATGCTGGATGAGAAAAGGAAATCACTGTCATGTGATTCCAGCAGTTGAAAGGTCAAGGCAAGGCTTAGAATTGGGCCCATTGACTTAGACTATAAAAGCGAAGGAGTGAGCAGGACAGTATTCAGCAGGGTAGTTAACTCAGTGGGGAGTGAGTTCTACATTTAAGGAGGATGGCATGTGCACAAGTATTCATTTCATTATCCTTTAGTAAACAGATAGGCTCTCAGTGCTTTTCTAAATATAAGATATATTTAATAATAAGAAAGACGTGGTGGCTCACATCTGTCCAGAGGCTAAAGGAGGAAGATTGCCATGAGTTCACAGCAACCAAGGTTAAATACTGAATTCCAGGCCTGCTTGGACTATAGTGAGACCCTATTAAAGAAAAGAAAGAAAGGAAGGAAAGAAGGAAGGGAGAGAAGGAGGGAGAGAGGAAGGAAAGAAAGAAGAAGGAAGAAAGGGAGGAAAAAAGGGAGGTAGGGAGGAGGAAGGAAGGAAGGAAGGAAGGAAGGAAGGAAGGAAGGAAGGAAGGAAGGAAAGAAGAAAGGAAGGAAGGAAGGAAGGAAGGAAGGAAGGAAGGAAGGAAGGAAAGAAAGAAAGAAAGAAAGAAAGAAAGAAGGAGAGAAGGAAAGAAGGAAGGAAGGAGAAAAATATATTTAATCCAGAAAGAGGAGTAAGGATAGAGAGAAAATGAGATAGCAAGAGTCAGTCATTAAACACATTTTAAAAAAGGACAATAGTGACACCATATAGCTACCTAAGACAACACATGCCGAATGCACCTCTTCTCCCAAGGAGCAGCATTTCTCATACCTATCTGGTAATAACCAACACACACCTTATGTTTCATCGGTTCCTCGGTTATTCTGACACGATTCAGCTCTAACCTGGACTGTAGAACTACCCTGCCTGTGCCTAGAGAACCCTTCCAAGGCAGGGGTTTGCTATTCTTAGGCAATTAATGGCTCACCAATAAATAGTGAAAGAATTTCAAATGTTTTATTTTGCCTGCCAATCAAGGGCCAACCTGCCTCCCTAGACTTAATGATTCCAATCAACATGGGCAGCTCACTCATGCTCTAAGTCTAGCTGCACATGCTCACTGAGGGCGCCCTCTTGCCTGGAGCACACCCTTCATGTGCTCACACTCTCTTTCTGCCCCAATGTCTCCACACTGTCCAGTAAAGTAACACAGATGTGCTAACCAATACGAGTGGGGAACAGACCAACAGGACCACCCGGCAGAGAGTGTAAGTTCCTCCAAAGCCTTTTTCAAAATGGTTCTTGTTATCTACCCAAGCTGGATAAGAATGGAAACACTCAAAACCGCAGCACAGTACAGAACCCATCGATACTGGGATCCGCACATGGCAATGCCACCGTATCATGGATTACTATTTACCACCATGTCTCAGTTTGGGTTTCTGTTGCTACAGTGACACTCCATGACCAGAAAGCAAGCTGGGAAGGAAAGGGTTTCTTTGGCTTACACTTCCATATTGCTGTTCATCACTGAAGAAAGTCAGGATAGAACCTCAAACAGGGCAGTTGCTGGAGGAAAAAACTGATGCAAAGGCCATGGAGGGGTGCTACATATTGGCTTGCTCCCCTAGCTTACCCACCCTGATTTACTATAGAACCCAGAATCAGGGACAGCACCAAGAACCATGGGCTGGGCCCTCTGCCATTGTTCACTAATTAAGAAAATGCTTTACGGCTAGATCTTATGGAGGCATTTTGTAAATTAAGGCTCCCTTTTTTCGGATAGCTCTAGTTGGTGTGTCAAGAGGTAAATTCATATACATACAGATGAACAAAGTAATTCAGATGTGGTGGTACAGACTGCGTGGTTTGACTGACATAGTTAAATAAAACTTGGGCTAACCTTTGATTTACATTGTTAAATAAAACTCAGACAAGCATTAAAGTGTTGCTAGAAGTCAGCACATGAGAACATGAGTTCAAATCTCCAGCACACACATGAGCAACATGCACCTTTAACTATAGCACCTGGGAGGCACAGGGCAGAGACAAAAGTAGATTTTTTGGAGCCTACTACCCAGACAGTCAAGTCAAATCAATAAGCTCCAGGTTTACTGAGAGATCCTGTCTCAAGAAATCAGGTAGGGAACAATTAAGGAAGATACAAGACATTGTCCTCTGCTCCCACATCCATCCACATGCACATACACCTGCACACATATGTATACCCATCCATACAAACATATAAACACAACACACACACACACACACACGAAATGAGGAGGGTGTTGGTATTTAGAGTAAAGAATAATGAAGGGTTCCAAAAGGGTGCTGATCTCTCCTCTGTCTCAGAGTGGGCACTGATAACTTGCTGAAAATTTATCAGGAAATGAATATAAGATTTAATTACTTTGTAAGATACTATGGTCCAGGCTGGAGGGATGGCTCAGTAACCAATTGCTGCTCTTTCGGAAGACAAGTTCAATCCCCAGAACCCACATGACAGCTTGCAACTGTCTGTAACTCCAGTTCCAGAGGACTTAAACCCTCTTTTGACCTCCAAGAGCTCATATGTAATGCACAGACATACATGTAAGAAAACACTTATAAAATAAAATTTAAACATTGAAAAATATTTTAATAGAATGTATAAGTTCAGCCAGGCAGTGGTGGCGCACGCCTTTAATCCCAGCACTTGGGAGGCAGAGGCAGGCGGATTTCTGAGTTCGAGGCCAGCCTGGTCTACAGAGTGAGTTCCAGGACAGCCAGGACTACACAGAGAAACCCTGTCTCGAAAAAAAAAAATGTAAAAGTTCAACTAAAGGTCCTCTCAAAAAATACTTTAAAATTAATCTATTCCTCAAGTTCATTCCTTGGCAAACCTTCCTCACTTCCTGAACCATAACCTCCAAATATTAATTGATTTCTTTCTCCTCTAATGTTTCTTCTAGGCGGACTAATCATTCTCAATTTCTCAACAATAACCTCCTCCTATTAACTGATCTGTCTTCCTCCAATATCCCACGTTCATCAGAGAATTATAACCTAAAGTTAACTTTCATCTTCGTGGGCTTATTTATTAAAAGACAGTATAGTGAGACACCATGCAGGTCCTGGGCTGAGGATTTCCTCTAAGGTTCTCAGGAAGCAAACCATTACTGCAACTAATCAGCAAATATCTTATGGCATTTATATAATATTTATAGAATTTAAATCACATGTATTATACTGTCAACGCATTTCTTTGGGAGCACCTTGAGTAGCTACCATCATCATCCAATTAGTATTACTTAATTGCCACCTCTAATCATTAAAATTTGCCTTTCCTTGGTGTGTGGTTCTATAAAGTAGGAATGTATAGACCAGTAACCATCATCCCCACAGTCAAGGTGTAGGACCATCACTCCTTTGTGCTGCTCAGAGGTAGTCAAGTCTCCCAGGAATACTATCTCCCAGAAACCATTTATTAGTTTACAGAACGGAGGATGACTTTGAACTACCTATCCTGCTGCCTCCACGTTGTGGAATTACAGATGTGAACCTCTACACTTGGTTTATGTGATGCTGGGGATCAAACCCAGGGCTTTGCTACCCAAGTGCTCTACAGACATCTCCAGCCAGTAAATATAGAGCCTCTGGAATCAGGTTTCTTGCCTTGGCAAATGGGTTTGAGAGTTCCCCACAAGGGTATAGATATCCAGAGTCTATTGCTTTTCATTGCTAATTAGATTTCCCTGGAACCATAACTGGTTGATCATTTACAAGGGAATGTGAATTCAGGATGGCTTCTAGTCTGGAGCGGTCATAAAGGTGCTATGAATTCTTGAAGACCAGGAGTTTCTGGGGAAGGAGTGTTTGCAAGTGACTGAACCAAGGTGACAATTAGTAATGATAAAAGAAACGATAGACATGAAAGCTACAGGAAAGGCACACCTGACCCAGTGTCAATAACATTCTGCATGCAATGTATTCTGTTCAGAGACTATAAGTGAGACTATAACATTTTCTATGTTGAGTGGGTATGGCTCATCTGTGGTAGAGTAAGAAGCATCCACTGAGGCAGCTTTTACATGGCTCCTTCTTGCTATGCATGACTCTTGTGGCTGAATTACCATCATCTTGTACCCTGATTTATGTACAGTATTCATCATTTCCGTGATAGCAAGTGACATTGCTCAGTGGCCACTGACTTTTATCTGACCTAATATATACACCTGTGATACACAGGGAGGACTACCTGACACTTGGGGACTCTGTGACTATCCTACAAAAAGGACTACTTCAACAATTATGCAGATCAGTGGCTACAGCTGCACTTTTTTCTGTTGATTTAGACATAAAAAGCATATGTCTGAATCCTCAGGGGCAGTGTGTCCAGATCACAACATTTCTATGAGACGGCATTTTGGGTGTCCTTCTGTCAAGCCTGGGTCATGGTAGGGCCAGGGTCATAGCCACAGGAAAAGAGAATGACATTTCAGGGTCATACCTCCCTGTACCCACCACTGCATCAAGAGTGGCTCAAAGGCTTTAAGACTCAAGAACGACAGGAAAACGTCTTATGCTCTAAAGCATTTAGTAAGTCTGTGACAATCCAACAGAAATTTCTGAGAACTTCTTCCTTCCAACCTTTTCAAAGCCACTTAATCAGAAGCAGTGGTAGGGAGTTTAGTCGCTTATGGAAGATATGTAATGGATCACCACAGCTAGCATGCCCATACATGCTTCATTTTAATTTCCAGTAACAATATCTTAACATTCATACCATTATGATGTTCTTATCTCAATGAAGAAAATGGAGTTTTCAGAGATTATTCATGAAACAGTTTTGAGCCCAAGGCACAGCTGAATCCACCCCCTCTGTTCTTTAAATCACAGTCTACAAGGAAATATATCCATCTCTCCAGATACTCAAAAATATAGTATTGTTAAATCCTACCATAAAAAGAACTAAGAAGAGGACATGTTTCTCGCCTCTGGGTACTCATCTGTGAGAGTTATCAGCCACAGTATCTTCAACTCTTAGATCAAATACTTTTCTGAGACTCACAGAAAAACCATACTTTCCAGAGAAAACTCTTGCATGCATAATCAGGGAGAACTCACTGAATATTTTCAGTGGAAGTTAGTATTCTCTGGATTACTTGAATACTGCCAGGAATTCAAAAGGTAGACACGTTTTGAAAACTGAGCTATGCACGAAGGCTAAGATGGAAGGAGCTTGGACCTTCGATAAGCATTCCAACAAGCACACTCCAGGCAAGAGATACGACAAAGGAGGAGTGGAGAGGGGAAATCGGTTCCAGGCCACAGCCATATCCGAGGCATGAGTTGAAAGACTATGGTGAGGAGCAGATAAAAGGAGCTTCATACCCAAGCTCCTTCTCTCTCATGAGCTGTGCCCCCAAAGGGAAACTATTCAACCCCTCTGTTTCCTCATATACAAAATGGAAATGAGAACACTCTCATCCACAGGCTGTGCCACGGCACAGGGAGTAAGGTCTCACATGCACTGGGGACAGCCATTCAAACATAAGAATCTGATACACTGTAGCCTTCACCATTAGAAACCATCATCATCAGCCTCATCACCAGAGGCCGAGGCTCACACAGCCTCACCAAAACTACCTCTACCCTCCTACAATCAGAGGTACTTCATCAGGATCATTTCCCCAGAGCATTTCCAAGTAAATGGAGAGTCTCAAACACTCTCCTAGTAAGCTCACATCCCATGGCTTATTCTCATCAGTACTAAGGCATGAGGTGAACAGTACAGAAAAGAGGAATTACGAGTCTTTGGGGTATCCATGACAGGTTCTTTTTTTAACACCAGTATCTACTCTTTAGTGAGAATGGATTTCACTATTAAAAGCTAATGAGATGTCACTGATTACATCAGTACCATCATGGCCGTAAGCAGACTCAAGTACATGAATTTTTTAGAAGACTTTCCACATTCAATTATCAATGTGTGTTACCATCTGAGCATACCACGGGAACTGAGAAAACAGAATGACATGTCTGTTCAATGTTTCTTTACCACTAATGTTTCCAGTAATAGTTTGTTTTCAGTTAACAGTGTGATCAAAGGGATGACACCAAAGCTAGAATCCATTCTAGAGTGCTTCAGGAAACACATGAAGGATGATTCGTTTTGACTCTGCTGCCATGGTGACACATAGACCATTCATGAGACCTTTGCTCTTTCAAATGTTCCATGGCCAGCCAATATCTGCCAGAACAATACTGCTACAAAGTGAGTTAGGAAAAAATGAAGTAATGAGAAGACTCAGCCAGTTCATCTTCCCCAGAAAAGTAGGCTATCTACTTCTCTCTTTCATCTATATGGACTTGATCTGCAAAACTCATTAAGCCCTCTTGCTTCAAAGAAAATACACTTAAGGGAAGTGTAAGGATTCCACAGAGCCCCTCTAACCAAGTGACTGTTGTTCATTCACCTCCCTTCTTCCCTCTTTAAACCCTGCAGAAGCAGGGTTGCAAATAAGTTCGACTCCATATTTAAAAAAAAAAAAAACAGCAGAAAATCTGATGTTCTAGGGAAAGGAGAGGAATCTGTTCCTAACATAGGGAAAGCAGGAAGGAATGGCCACGGGATGAAATTTCTAGCATCCCTGACTGAGAATATGAGGAAATGGGCTGACAAGCTGCATACCACATGGGGATGGGAATGGTATAATTGTAACATACCAAGGTCTTACCATAGCCAAAGCCAGGATTCCTCTAAAGAAGAAATTCCCATGTGGTTTATAGACAACCAGGTGAAGTCTCAGACACAGAGCCAAGGCAATCTTTGAGGTGCATTTAGAGAAAACAAACAAACAAACAAAAAACATGCATTCTGAAGCAGACCTTCCTCTCCATCTGATATTAGTCACACGTGGAGGAAGCCAACTGCATGTGACAGGAAAGAAGGCTGTTCACCCCATCAAGAGTCCATTTATCCCAAGAATTCTTTTCACACTTCTGTTGATGTAACCACAAATTATGAACACAATGGTTATAATTAAACAAGGCTCCATCCTTACCAGCCCTCACCTGCTTCCCTCTGCATAAAGTGGGAAAACTAACTAAGGATTTAGAGCAAGGGAGGTGGGATATACGTGTCATGAAGGCCTGGCCTGTATGCCCACCTGGCCTTCTAGTAGTCCCTCCTTCTGTGGTATGCTTAGAAGACTATCACAGAAAGTAGAATTTTTTTTTTCAGGGTGGATAAAATGGTGCTCTATAAAAGCGTGTGAGGATGTGAGCATGCATGAACACTAGTTACTCTTCAATATGTGTTAGGTTCTTACTCAAAGCTCACAAGCTCTCTGCTAGAAGTTGGGATAAGCAAATGACAAACAACAGAGAGAAAACACAGACAGTCAGCCACAGTCTAGCTCTCACACTCTGGGATGTGACCAATGTGGTTAATCCTGGAGGATGAACTCTTAATCTACTACACTGGTGACTAGCAGAGATCCTCAGGCCCTTTCTTGGATGACAAGTCCCAAGATGTGCCTTGCTAAGTATAAAAATTGTAACCACCAACAAAGAAAAAGACCTTGTGGGTAGGACAGTAGCACAATAGATAATGGCCCTGACTATAGATCAAAGAAAAGGTTTTACCCACACCTGTAAGAACATAGCATAGTGATCTCTGTGGAGAAGCTTGCTATTCTTCTAAAACTATTGATGTTCAGTCATTAATTGCACAAATATTTACTAAACACTTACCAAGCGCCAATGACCGGAGTTGGCCCAGAACACAACCAGCAGGAAAGGTGTGGCCTCCAAGGGGTGAAATAAGTTCATAGACATGGTCCAGAGTGTATAAGCCTGTGCTACTAGGTCAAAAAGCCAAGGCTGTGTAGAAGCATGGTCATGTGTGCTACTGACACTGGAAGCCTCTCTCCTGACAGTCTTCATAGAGGCAACATCCAGAATAAAAGTCCGACACCTCAGGTCAGACTCAGGATGTTCTTTCCTCAAAGGGGAGTGTATTATCCTTGCTGCCATAGTGTCCTCTGGGCCATAGTATGCCCCCCCCCAGATGTCTGCACAGTTCACTCTATTGTTAATTCAAAATTCTGCTCAGAAGAAACTCCAGCATTGAAGCTTAACCTATTCACCTCAAGTTAAACAGAACCCCGCCCCCTTGTTTTTTGCTTTGTGTTTCTTCCAATTCCACTCCTGACAGTATGTGATAGCTGATATTGCATGTATCCTTGTTCGTTTTATTCACTGTTCTATCCCTAAAACCAAAGTAGTAATTGTCAGGGGAGATGTTTTATAAACAAACTCACATTTAATCTGTCTCTGTAAGGACTAGAGAAGTAAGAAAGGGAAGGAGGTTGAAAGAGGGAGGGAAGGAAGAGAAGGGAGCAGGGATGAGAGGCAGGAAGGAAACCACACAATTGCAATTGTGAAAACTTGAAAAAATGAACACACACACACACAAAAATTAACAACTCTTAAATGGTACTAGGATCAAGTATGCTAAAAAAAGAGGTCACAGGGAAAATACTGAAATGCTTCTGAACTTACCAGGCAAAAGTAAAAATAACATGGCTTCATGAAGAAAGCCGTTTTCCTATTTTTGCTTATTTATACTCATCTCTTCTCAAGAGAGGCTTAAACACACTGTATGGAAAGAGCATGCAGTGTCCCAAGATAAAAGAACAAGGGCAGAAAGTAATAGGACTGGATGAATGGAAGGTAATACAGAAGTAAGGGAAGATCTCAAGGGGAGCCTACATGGCTTCCCGAGGTGAATCCCAAATTGCTTTCTAAGCCAGAGGACTTATAAGTCCAGCATCTTGCAGGATGAGGCAGGGGAAGTTGGCTAAAGTGACTGAAGACAGGCTACTCTATTTTTAGAGAGAAGGCACTACTTCCTGACTGGACCCCAGAGTCACCATGGAGATAAGAGTTCAATGTGGCAAGACCTGGTGTTTGAATAAATACTGGTCAATCAAATACACTGGTGGGAAATTTCATCCCCATGTTCTCCTGTTGGCAAGTGATTTTTCCTTTGAGGCTCTTTTTTTCCCCCTCAATGTGTGGGTCAAAGCAAACATGTCTGTAGCCATAAAGAGGAAGGAGGTAGGATCGGTTACATGACTAACTATACCCATAAAGCAGAAGACCAAAGCTGTGCAGGAGCACAGTCATCTGTGGTATTGAAGCCAGAGACACTTCTCCCAACAGTCATAAAGAGGACATCATAAAACCCATAAGGCAAGCCCCACACAAATCAGCATTATAAATCCCTACCTTGTGATGATCTCCAATGGGGCTGGGGGATAATGCTAAATATCACTTAGTTTACATTATGTAAGTAGTAGGCAGGTAGGGAAGACATCTCGGGGAACATCTTATGATCTGAACCTCTGCTCATTTGGATGACTTCAGCCACAGCCTTAGCAGTATATTTCCCTTAAGTGATTATTTTTGATACTTATAAAATTCTCAAGCATTCCTTAAACATTTCAAATGCCATGCTCTTGCTCCCTATCTGTGGTAAGGTATTCAGGAGGAACAGGGGAACCTCTTCTTTTTGTGGCAGCATTTATAAGAATTGAGTTGTACTATGACCAAGGTTAGACTTCCCAATGGACCTGGAGTTCATTATTTCATGGTATTTCAAGTTCAAGGCCATTTGCTTGACTGGAAAGTCCATCTGGTAAGGGCACTGGATGTGGAAAGCTGAAGAGCTTGGCAGGTCTCCAGTTACATGCCAAGGGAGAATACTTGGGCAGAGCTAAATGTCTCCACAAAAAATCATGTTGTTCCGTGTCTGTTCCAGGTCATGAACTAAAGCATGGTAGAGTTTAGTACCACACAGGGAAGCTTCTTGCAAGGCTTGAAGCAATGAGTAATGATGGGGAGGCTGGGTCCAAACTGGGCTCTTGTCACAACTAGAACAAGCACAACTTAATTTCATCTCGCTCACATGCAGTCCGTTCTGCCACAGTGCAGTTTGAAAAATACACTGTCCCAGCACAAGCATCTGAGAACAGCAGGAGAAACACTCAATGAATGTGGGTTTGCCCACAGAACCATGCCATGACCACAGGAAAGTGCACCTATCAGGCACTCCAGAAAGCACAAATGCACACTCAAAACAAACACCAGTTGCCTCAGTTTACCACATGTGGTATGCACACCACACCGAATTTCAGGTAAGCTGCCTTGTATGGATTTGTAACAGCACATCTGAGGCCACATTCGTTGGTGACTCCTTCAGTCATAGACAAGACCAAGTACAAAGTTTATTGTGTTTGGTGCATTGCTTAACCTACTAACAACCATAAATACAGCAACTGTTTTTATTAGGTTCCTATCTTCTCGTTAAAAAAAAAAAAGATTTTGAAATATTGTACTTTTAGTTTGATAGATAAAATATCTATTCACATCTATGCAATTGTATCATTTTGCACAGGATAGTGACTTTAAAAAAAAAGTGTATAGGGCTACAGAGTTAGGATGTCTTATCACTCAGGGGCCCATACTGCTCTTGCAGATAAAAAACTCAGGTTTGATTCCCAGAACCCATGTCAGGAGGATCATGGTTGCCAATAACTCCAGAACCAACACGCTTTGGCCTCCATGACTACCTGCATGAACTCACAAAGACACACACACACACACAAGCAAAACTAATTTTTTAAAGTGTGTTGTGCTAGAGCATAACTGAGTGAACTAGGAAATTATGTAAAATATTATTTTAATGTGAATTTTGCTAGAGTGCAAACTCAACCAAAAGCTATTAGATCCAAATGGGCATCAGTTGAAGTTGGTGAATTTATTAACTGTTTAAGAAAGGCCATGTTGAGTAAGCTTAGAAAGAAATGTACTCTGTATCACAAAAGTCTCATCCTCCATATAGTGTGTTTGCTCACTGTAGGAACTAAAAGCAAACAAAATACAAGAAAATCCCCCTTGCTTACCATTCCCACGTGAACATTCTGAATTCCTCTTCTGCTCCTTTTCTGTGTGTCCTGCTATGGATAGTATGTCTTTGATGGTAGCTTAAAATACGTAACCTGTTTCTCTCAAGTCAGCTTTACAGCCAAACTGCTACTTCTAAGTGCAGAAGGCTTTCCTGAGATGAGAGAGAGATGCTACCCACCTGACCAACCTCTCCTAATTAACTGAGCATATGTTACCTGCTCAGCTTCAGGCTCTGTGATAGAAAGAAGAGTGTTCCACTGAGTGGGCCTAACCAAGTGGATTTCTTAGTTTCCAAATTTGTTCTAGCTGTAACTTTTTTTTTTACTCTTAAGATTAATTACTATTTTCATTCTAGTTCTAAGATTTGTTAAAAATACAAATTATATAAATAGCACATTCAGAAAAGAAAATGGACTTGTATTATTAAGCTTCTGCAAATTACAGCTTCAACAATTGCCTCCAGGCCTTCTGTCTGCCACCATCTAAAACACTGCACCACCAAAATTAACTACATAAAGCAAAGCTGCATCTGAGTGCATTTTTTAGTAGCAAATACACACATTCAAAACATCAGGATGACTAACTACTATTTTTGTTCCTTTTTGTCATCTTTCAGCATGATTATTTTGAGTGTGTGTGTGTGTTTATGTGTGACTAAAGGCTGTAGTAAATTGTGTAGGAAGATACATAGCTCTATATTAATATATATGTATTTGTATATATTACATATAATATGGGAATATTATATTTAAGTTTAATTATCCTTCTTCTGAATAAGTTAAATGTTCTATAGATGACACACACAGCTCAGCTGTGTGGGGTTCCCCCCATATTGCTTTTAGATGAGACACCAAAAATTAAACAGAAATAAATACTTCAAGACAATGTCAAAAAGGCTGGAAGGGTTGGGGGATGGATATAGCACAATTGGCAGAATGCTGGCCCTGCATGCACAAAGCCCTAGGTTTGATTCCCAGGATCCATAAGCTATATGTGGCAGAACAACTCTGCAATTCTAGCACTCAAGAGGCAAAGGAAGGAGAATCAGACGTCAGAGGTTCAAGATCACACTCATTTACATAGTAAATTTGAACCCACTTTGAGCTACAAGAGAGCCTGTCTCAGAAATAAAAATTAAAATATAGTAGCAACCCTTATTTGCCAGTTCTAAAATTGTACTTGATTTCTCTCCTATTTAAGAATACACTGCTTAGTCGGTCACTATTGTGGTCTAAGAATGGTGAAGGAAGAACTCTGGGAAATTACAGGGTTACATCCTGTGCCTTCAAGTCTTGCCTCTGTATTTGATACTATGGCTTCTCTAGGTGAAAACAATGTCTCATTATCCCAACAGTAAATGCATGCGAGTATGGCCTTCTGTCAAGTTTCCTGCTCTTTCAAAGCATCTTGGTGTATGATAGGATGGATGTACTGTTTAGCTGAACCCAGCCAGTAATTCTTGCAGATATTACAGGACTCCTCCTTGTGCCTACAACAACTTTCCTAGAGTGGCAGTGTCTGAGAAGTTTCTACCAAAGCCCACCTTACACCTGAGGACAGAGAAGACAGGACCATTAGATACATCAATGTCACTGGAAACACCTAAAAGCTACTGATACTCCAGAGAGTTGAGCCACACAACTTCCCATGGCCCTTGGCACAGGGCCACAAGGCCCAAGGATGCAAATATTTTCATGCAAGACTCTCAGCACTAGAAGTTCAGTGGTTTACTCTGTAAAGGTCCTCATGGAAATGTCTTCATTTGTTAAAATATCAACTGAAGTTCTCTGACACTTTTTAACCTGTCAATCTCTGTAGAAACACTTCTGCATGTACAGACTTGAGTTCCCTTTTGAGATACTGGATAATCAGTCAATGGAATCAAGCGTGACCTCCTTGCTGAGCCTCCATTCAGATGCCATTGTCATTTGGATAAGCTACTGGGTACCGCCATGTCTTGGGTCCACTGCTGGAGAAAGTATGGAGGGAGACCATCCACCATGGCTAAGAATGCGACCAGGCTTTTCTATTGAGAAAGTAACTCAGAATTGATTACTCAGTAGAGTGTCAAAGAAAGATACAAGAAGATAAAACCCTTAGCTGTACTAGACACCGGAAAGGGGGAAGAAAAAAAAAGCCACAAAATGAAAACTGCCTTTCAAACATGGTTATGGTTAAGCTTTAAAAAAAAAAATCACATGATTTTGTTCCAAACACTATATAATGAAAAGGAGCATTGACATCCAGCGGGGAAAGCAACGTTTTATGATCTCAGCAGGAATTACTACAAAGCTCATTTGTAACAGTGCAGCCAACCCTCACTTTGTTTGACCCCAGCAGCCAACGTCCTCTGAAGTCAGAACCAAGGAACTTAAGGTCATGTTTAAAATTATTATAAGTTCAACAAAGAAAAAAAAACTGGCTTCATATTGACAGGCATATGAAATTTTTTCCAGTATGAAAGAAAAGTTGGAACCATTGCTCTGTGTCACAAAGCACTAATGGTCACCACTTAGCAAGCCAAACCATGGCTAAGCTTGTTAAAAAAAAAAAAAAGTTCAAGCAGTGTGCCACACTAACAAGAAACTGCCTCGTACGGAACATGAGGCTCTGCAGTTCAGCCCTACCACTCTATCGACACATACCAGCTCCACGCTTACCTGCAACCTCAGAGACTCCCCTTGCTTTTCATCACTCAAGTACCAGACTCTAAAAATCAACAGGAGATGAAGCCAGGAAGCAGGAACCCCAGAATATGCTGGGGTCTGATAAATGTCCTTCCCACTAAAGAAATCAGCGACTTACACAACTCATGCAAAAGGCAACTGCCCAGACCTCCTCTGCCACTTATCCATGGGAGAAAGCAAAATCAGACTTACCCCAGGAAGCCATCCCACAGGCTGATGCAGAAGAGCGGCCTGTTGACAAGATACGTAACCTCACTAAGCTTAATCTGCCCATCCACCTACTAACCCCTGTGACTGCCTGTGTATCTGGCTTTTGAAAAAGAACTTCTGCAAATATATGGTGGGTGAGTAATTGTGGCGACTTCATGAAAACATGCCAAGCCCATCACTAGGAAGGGCAGTTTCATTTACTCACTGCATTTTTATGTGCTTTTATTTATTTTCTTTAGTGAAATTTCTGGATTTTTGCTGATGTCAATTCCCTGTCCTTGTCCAAGAGGCAGGAGGCTGCCTGTTTTGTGTAGAAATTTTTTCTGGCTCTCTGTCAGCAGGCAGCAATGTTGAGCTAATATATGAAGGCATGGCTTGGCAGACAAAGCAGCTTTGATTTGAAAATTTATACTCCTATCATTTTTCTAAACTCTGTGAAATTAGCCATTCAACCATCTTCTCTCTTCTTGCATTAAAAATGTCAATATTGTTTGATTACAATAATTATTAGAAATACTGAATCTGAGGTTTAGATCAATTTCTCATTGTCTCTCCTCTTGATCCTTCCATTAAAACCTGAGCACTCTATCCTTCTAGAACTTTCTATGTA
The DNA here is from genome assembly GCF_004785775.1 of Grammomys surdaster. Classification (NCBI taxonomy): domain Eukaryota; kingdom Metazoa; phylum Chordata; class Mammalia; order Rodentia; family Muridae; genus Grammomys; species Grammomys surdaster. Next base: position 6,535,751 of record NW_021604665.1, on the reverse strand, counting down.
TATATTTCCTGCTAGGTAAACACACACACACACACACACACACACAAATGCATACACAAACAAAGTCATATACTTTAAAAGCACTAAAACCCTGGAGACTTATAAGTATTGAACACAACAATATTCCAGATATTATGAGGGTAACAGGGGCCACATACAATAGAATATTCTCATTGAGATCAAAGCAATATCTATAATCAAGCACATTAATATTTCTGCTAGAAAACATGAATATTCAACTAAGTGGGATAATAGAGACTATTAATAACCTTCTGTCATCTCAGGTTAGGGAATTCTGCCAAAAAAACATTTAAAAAAAAAAATCAACGTCCTTTACCATTCTAGGAGACCTTTGGATTTCAGCACTGTGGATAAGGGATTTCTGACCTACACTTTTACTCAGTAAATTGACCAACTTTTGAATTCTTTAGCTGTTTTCATCACATATATTCATAAAGGGAAATTTTGACAACAATTCAGACAGTATTAAAGCCCTACTGTGTAGAGAGCTGAGCTTTACTGGTAAATGTATCACATACGCCCTTTGAGTACCAAGTTGGCCATGTGCAAACACATACACACACACATGCACACACACACATATGCACACACACATACATGTCCGCAGGCATGCACATATGCACACACACACACAAACACATACACCAAAGTAAACACCACTCTAGTTTTCACACAAGTTAAAAACAACAAAGGTTTGTTTAAGAAAGTATCACAAGGATCACAAGGCACAGTGCTACTGTAGTACTTTTATGTTGGTGCCATCTGGACATATGTTACCGTTGAGGCTCCTCGGCACCTTTAAGACATTTCTTAGGGAGGGAAAAACTCCCTTTCATGAGTTTACAAGGAATCAGAGATAGCTTTGGCATTAGAAAAATTTGGCCAAAGGTTTCCATCCCCTGACTCCCCTGCATGCAGGATGCAGACAGGGGTCTTAAGCACGGTCACTCAGGAAAGTCAGAACCAGTAGAGTGACATGTTCACTGGTAGGGGAAGAAGAGACTGTAGCTGGGAAGCTTTGGCACCAGGGCTTGGCTGTGTGGCATGCTGTCAAGGTGGCACTAGGAGGACATCATTAATGTACATGGCGGTCTGCATGTCCACAGACACCATCCGTTAACCCCACAGGCTCAGGACCACCACACTGCTGCCTTGCTCCACTGCATATCCCCACCTTACTCTTGGGTTTCACAGGGCTCCAGGGCTTCTGGAAATCCTTTAATAAACTCCTGTTGGGTTTACTGGGAGAGTCCAACTTAAGATACAGCCAAGAAATCTGATGGCCACAGAAGGAAAGTTCTTTTAGTGAAGCAAGGCAGAGTGATACAGTACACGGATCTGAACATGACCCAAAAGTCAAAGACTGCAGCCTCTAAACCTGACTCCCATTCCTGTGTTACATTAACTGACAGTGGGCCCAAGGACAAGTGTATTGTATTATCTGCACCTCTCATAGCTATAAAATAACTGCTCAGAATAAAGAAATACATTCTTTGATTTGGTCACTCTTCATTCATTCAAACACATCCTGGGCATCTGTGATCTGGTACACCCTCAGCCAAATACAAGTTCATAGGGCTGGTAGGTTTAGCAAAGGATACTATCAGGTGTCCAGTTTAATCTGAGGTTCAGAAAAATCATAAGCAATTTTAACTGTAAGCTTATCCAAGATTTGAAATATACTTTGTTTAAAGTCTGATGTTCAGGTTATGTTTACACTAAACTGGTGTTTAATCTGTTATGCAGATTTTACTGATATCAAGATCTCTCCTACTGGGTATTCCACAGAGCAGCAGAGATGCCTGAGTGGCTATCACAGACCTTTGCTTAGTGTCAGAGGCTGGGGATAGTGGCTATACAAGATGCAAATCAGCCAACGACTGCACACGGTGAGAACTGGGAAAGGGCGGAGACGGCAGTGAGGTCGGTGACACAGGAAATAAAGGAAAGAGTGTACGGAAGATGGGAGGGTGAAGGACAGGCCTGTCCAAGAATGAACTCTAAAGGAAAGACCAGATTACAGAAAATGAAACAGGCCATAAAAATGGAGTATGTCTTGACCTAGCCTACTGCACAGTAGACACTTGATAAAGCATTGCCCACTCCTTTGGAGGATCAGATTGCATGACCCTGAATAAGAGGATTCTTTGTCTTGCCCCAGCCCAGCCCTATGCTGGAGATGGAAAAATATAATAACCAGAGATACAAACTTATCACCAATGGTTTCCTCTTCTGAAAGCATAGCAGCCACCATCTGTCCACGACCTCAGGAGAAATTAAACCAAAGACTGTCCAGCCCAGCTCCATAGGAGTCATGAAAGAGAACAGGGTAGACGTGGGGGCATGAGGACTGTATTTACTTGCTTAGTTGTTGAAGCAATTAAAACTAAGTATTGGCAAGATCAAGGACCAAGCAAAACCCCAGGCCATCGCTGCTGATGAAACGTAAATTAAGACACTTGCTCTGAGGGACTGGCTGGAACCTGGGACTCTGAGCATATATGCATACACACATACATAGATACATACATACAGACAGACAGACTACAGACATATATACATATGGATTTATTTATACATGTGTACACATATACATACATTCATTCATATATATACACATATTTATACATACACATGCATAACACATTCATTCATACATATATAATTACATACATATATTCAACATATATACATACATATACACACATACATTTATTCATACATATGCACAAACATACACACATACGTACATACACACACACACATACCACCTCTGTGAGCCCTGATCTGCTCTGACTCTGGCTGAGTCTCATCCGTATTCACTTTTCCCTGCTGCCTTTGTGAACCCCCTCCAGTTACACTCACAGTCCCCAGATTAACCTTCTAAAGCTTGCCTTTTGCCCTGTCATTCTGGCATTCTCCCATGGACAAACTTAATAAACATTTGCTGACTGAATACTTGGCAGATTCAAGCTAAGCAAGCTTTACTAACCTGGCACAGAGGGGTAAAGAGGGTAGGCAACTAACTCAGACATCCCCAAATGTGCAAGGTAGCTCCCTGAAACATACTCATAAAAATGAAATCATAGCCAGAAATCCAGGTTGTCAAGGAACATGTGTGGAAATACATCTTAAGGACCTGGGTGAGTTACTTAATGAGAGAGAGACACTCACATGGAATGTTACAAAGAAGAGAGAGAGAGAGAGAGAGAGAGAGAGAGAGAGAGAGAGAGAGAGAGAGAGAGAGAGAGAGAGAGAGAGAGAGGGAGAGGGAGGGGGGGGGAGAGAGAGAGAGAGAGAGAGAGAGAGAGAGAGAGAGAGAGAGAGAGAAAGAAAGAAAGAAAGAAAGAAAGAAAGAAAGAAAGAAAGAAAGAAAGGGAGAGAGACTGTGGATTACAATGTCTGCCCTCACATCCAGCATCATAGCACACAATCACAGGTAGGTTCTGGATCTAATAGGCGTTCCTGTGCACAGTGAGGAAAGAAAAACTAGTCACGAGTAGCATAGAAAAGAGAGGAAGCGAGGAAGAGAAAGACGAGAAAAGAAAAAACCAAGCCAACTCTTAGGTGTCTGAAATTGTCTGCAAGTGTCTTCCTTTGGGCTGACTCTCTGGGAGCAGGCGTATCATTAGTCAAGGTAATAAGGGGTGGGGGTATGCAAGCGCTGACAGCTGCCATTTACTGTCTCCTACCTCATGCCAGGCATCATGCTGACCTGTATCTTAGGTGACTCCACGGGCATCTCCGCAGCCTATATTTCCAGCAGGCACTGTGCTGGCCATGGCCTACGCATCACCTCATTTCACCCCCTAGCAATTCTGCAGAGCTCAGCAGCATAATTCCACTGTCCAGAAGAGAGGAGAGATGGAGAGAGGACAGCTAACATGTCTTATCCCCAGTTCCTTCTGAGTTCTAGGATAAGGTAAGACCAAGGAGAGGTTAAAAAATAAGAGGATGGAAATGCCACATGGGGCTATCTGAAGACTGGAAAGATAAAGGCAACAGATCCATCAAAGGTTATGGCAACATAAGACCTGAGAGTCATGGACAGTGGGATGGAATTCCTTTAGGGTAGTAGTTCTCAACCTTCCTAATGCAGTAACCCTTTAATTCAGCTCCTCATATTATGGCGAGTTGCTACTTCATAACTGTAATTTCGCTACTGTTATGAATCTTAATCTAAATGATTTTTTGGAGAGCGAGGTTTGCTAAAGGGGTTGTAACCGACAGGCTGGTAACCACTTCTTTAGAGCAATGTAAGGAACTCCAGCTAAAGAGGCGCATTTAGTTAAGCTCTGGGTTATATGCTGTAACAGGGTAAGAGTCTAATCTTCATTTGCTCACACAATGGGCAAATGCTAAGCATCTGCTGTGCCACACAGCTCTTGTGCTGCTCACTGTACTGAAATGAATGAAAAGTCTCCACCTCCTTGAAGCAATAGAATGAGAAGGAGAATATAAATAAATCCAATAAATATGCTACGTGAAGTGTTAAGGGTAGCAAGTGCTCAAAACAGTAGCAAGAAGCATCAAAGGTCAAACTGAGGCAACTAAGGGCTGAAGGGACGGGAGTGTAGCCCCAGGGAGTAATTATGGAGCAAAGGCATAAGGGCAGAAAGCAAATAAGTTCAGGGTATGGTTAGAGGTCAGGTCTGCTAGGCAGAGTCTGTCTGGGTGGGATGTGATACAGTGGGGAATTTAGTCCAGCAGTAGCACAAATGTACGAGTGGTGGGAAGAAAGAAGTCTTACCAGAGTGGATAATGGACCAAACTGCAGAAGGCTCTTTAAGCCATTGTACATCCATGATTCTTCAGCTTTGGCAGACCTGAACCGCTTGTGGAATCTGGTGGAGTCAAAAGGGCCCCCATTCTGAAAATTATATTCCCCAACACCACTTTGGGTTAAAGACTAACATCTCCCAGACATTCCAGCCTAGACAGAGCTAGAACTTGATCCTGCAGAGGAGCACAGTCCTCAATGAACAGCAACAACAATAAAAAAAAAACAAAACCCACCTTCACTTTACCTATCTCTTGTGTGGTGTGCTGCAAAATGGACAGTAACATCCCCTCATTCCAACAGACTCACCAAAGCCAGGAGCACTGGTGCTCTGAGGGCTGACCCCACATTTATGAGCTGAGACATACGTCATCTGCCACAGTGTTTAGATACACAATTGCATCAGGAAGATTCTTAAAATCCCCAGTAAAGATGAATGCATATATTAGCAGACAAAATGGACATGATCAAGCAACCCATGGAGGGAATTCACCAGTTTGTAGTTTTATGTGGGTATGTTCGTGTGTATATACATATACATATTTACACACTTGCATTTATTTCATTTTAACTAAAAGAAAGCCAAAATTATGTTATTCTGTTACTGCTAAAATCTCAGTGCACAACGCAGTATCTACCACAAACTAAATGCTCAATCAATAGTTTGTCAAAAGGGTGAAAAAAATCCAAAGAGCCTTTTTGGAAATCAGTCTACAACCCAGATTCTAAATAGTGGGTCATCAGCCCAAACAGGATCACAAAAAAAATGTTTGGGACGAGAAAAAAGTGCCAACAGTAAAAAGTTTCTGAATGCATCATAACAAAAGGATTGAAGATCAAATGCATAAAGAAGCAGGGGTGTTTCTGGCAGTGCTCACCCACAGGAGATCATGGAAGGTCACTGCAGCCTGGTTCTGAATGCACAGTAAGTGCGGTTTGCATTACGCATGTCCTCATGTCACATGAGGCCAAGGAATGCTCCTCAGGTTTAAGACTACTGTCTTTAGGAATTGTGAGGTTTTTACTGTACATGCAAAACTTTCTGCTATTTTAGAGGATACAGTTTAATTATAGAAAACAAAGACTTGTAATATAGTTCACTAATGTTTGTCAGTATATACCAATTTACATATGTTTGAATTGTATTGTGTTAGAATATTTGATTCTTAAAGTTTGTTGGTTGAGTTGATGGCCTGAGGTTTTGTTCGTTTGTTTGTTTGTTTGTTTGTTTGTTTTTTAAGTCATTCAGTGAATTTTGACTTGGGATAACAACAGAATTTTCAACAATCTCTAAAATGGTTCTGCCATTTTATACTACCTATGTTCCCAGCGTGGATGGTCATAAAGTCAAAATATAGGCTAACTCTACAAATGGCTGAAGATGCTCTGTGATCTCTAGTGTTACAGAATCAGTCAAGTTTTAATTCTTTATTTATATAAAAATATACAACCAGATCCACTAGCTAGTGTGAATTCTTTAAGAAGAATGGAATTGTATGTATACAAAAAGCATTTTAAATAAACTTCTTTATGATTCATTATCAGTAAATGTTTTGTTTTCCTATGTATTTTATATGCCTGTATACCAGAGTCAAGTAAAATTTTTTTCATGCAAAAAGGAATTATAAATAGAAAAAAAAACTTGAGGAATTCTAGTCTAGGACCTAAGTGGATCTAAATAACACTGTAAACAGAATACCTGTGCTAAAAATAAAGGGACAGGTACTTTGAAACACTACTGGCACACGAGCTACAGTATCCTCTATTTATAATCCATCTTCATGTGGCTTTAAAACTTACACCACATTTCTGTTACAGTGATACTACCCACACTTCCATATACACCCCCACACAAGCTTCCCAAATTATATCTAGCAATTGTTTACTGATTCACAATCACTTTTGCCCATTATAATAATATATTATAATAAAAGTGAATTCTCAGAAGCATGAGTTGGAAAGCAGAATAGATCAAATAAGTATACAGTCCTGAATGCATATCACTAGACTGAAGAGATTCAAGCGATTCTATGTTTGCTCTACATGCTGATGGTGACAACTGGTTTCTCCTATTGTAGAACTGGTTCAGAAACCAGTCCAGTCCAGTCTGTGGGTGCTACTTTGAGGACATACTCTTAGAATACACACACACACACACACACACACACACACACACACACACACCACTTGAGTCCATCCTTTAATTCACTGTCAACATTTTGTTCTCCAGCTAATAGTGAAACAATTAGCATTCTGCCTCCTGCTAACTCCTAACCTCCACATATATGAACAGCAAGGAATAAAATTAGCAGGTCTATGATGCTTGTGATATCAGACTCTAAAGGTAAATTAACACCTGATTAGGCTTCTGATTAAAATCAGCCAGGTTTTAAACACAGAAATCAAGTCAGATTATTGTTCATTTCATAACACATTTTATATTGAGGAGAATAATTACCACTAGATTCATCTTATGTATAGTAATTTTTATATCCATCTACTTGGGAAATGGTCTCTTTATGACTAGAATCTACATTTATGTGTTGGAAGAGCTTCAGTAGCAAATTTATTATGTAAGCAAACTACAGTGGCAAAGCTTATAACCACTGCTAAGCTTATGCACACTTCAGCCACAGATGTGTCCCTACATCGGTTCCAGGTGAGTTAGCCTCATCTACTTAAACCTACCTTCTACAACTGACACAAACTTTAATTAGGCAGAACCTATAGGCAAAGCTGTCTAATTACTCTTTGTGGATGAAAGTAGGTTGTCCTTTTTATCATTAAAATAGCTGCAGATTAATGAAGGATGCTGCCTAATCTTCTTAAATTATTCATCTTAAAATATAACCTTTGAAACTATACACACATAATCCTGCAATCTCTCGTCAAAGCTCTTTAAGCCAAGGAGAGTTAATGATTTTCCCAAAGACCAAGCAATGTGCATTCCAGAGGGAAGCAAGCTGCACTTAGCATCAGCTCCTATTAAGCTGGTGCTGGGGCCTAGTTGGATTCATAGCTTGAGGCCAGCTGCGCATAAAGGTAAAGATGGTCTTAATTAGAATTCTCATGTGTATTTCCTAGAAGCAGACTCTAAGACAACACCTTGAAGCTTCCTAGCACTTCCATGCTGTGGATTCCTTGTGTGTTACATCACAGCTGTCCAGACATAATTTAATGACAAACAGGAATTCTTAAGGGGCCTAGGCCAATAGCTTAAAAACTTGGTTTTCTGCACATCTGATATATTGTCTGATTATTGGTTTGGCATTACAAGTAATGTAAATGTCAAGAAAGAGATAAGGAGGAAGGGAGAGAGAAGAGGAGGACAGAGAAGACGGGAGGGGAGGGGAACTGAGAAGCATACACAGGAAGGAAGGATGTACTTATAAGAGGATGAGGAAAACTTGCTACCAGATTAGTCTGAGGGGAGCTTTCTCGGGGGGTTCATACTCACAAGAGTGAGGCACCCATTAAACCTGTGATCATGTTTCAACCTCAAACATGTAAGCATCAAACCACATCACTTTCAAAGCACCCCATTCTAGTGTCATCTCTGTCTCTTTTTTTCCCTGAGTGTGGCGCTTGCTTTATGACACCCCTACAGTACTCACCCAGAAAGAGGAACAGAGGGAGGCCTGCCTCTAGCCCTATCTCAGGATGCAAGGGAAGAAGCAGTCCACCCTTGACTCTCCATTTAACCACTCAGGATTATCAGTGTAGATAAACTGCACTGCTCACAGTCCCCAGAAACCAACTGGGCCTCTCAGCAGCCTGGTCCACAGCTCTGGAAAGCTCCCAACACAAGATGATGGTCAGTTTATGTTTTACCTCAGGATGAATGGAAGCACCATTCTCTCCTGCACTGTGAGAGACTTTCCTAAGCTCAATTTATTCAGGCAGATATCATAGCACACACACACACACACACACACACACACCATGACACACAGGCTCCTTTGCACAGATCCACTAGATTCATTCCCCATATACTTGTTCTTATGCCACAGTTTGCATCTCAAATGTCTCCTAAAGACCCATGTCTTCAAAAGCTTGTTCCCCAGTGTGGTGTCAATAAGAAGTGATGGAAACTGTAAGAGATAAGGTCTCCTAGAAAGCTGTAGGCCATCAATCACATGGTCTTTAAAGGGAGTTTGGAACCCCAGTTTCTTCTTTCTCTCTTTTCCTCCTATTCATGGAGGTGAGCATTCTGATCTAGCATGCGCTTTCACTGTGGTATGCCAACAGAAGCAAGGTACCAATTCCTTGCAGATTTGAGCCTCTGAAACAAAGAGCCAAAATAAACTTTTTCTTTCTATAACTGATTTATCATAAGTACATGTTTCAGCAGGGAAAAGTTGACTGATACACATGTAGGAACAAAACTTAAGTCTATTGGTGGAATATGGTGTAAAAGTTCAAGCCACAGGAAAGAAACACACAGTAGTTTGAAATAGAAAGGCTAACAAAAGATATTGATTGCAAGAAGAGATCTGCTGGGAAGAGGCTAACATAAAGACTACAGAAAAGGCAGTCACAAAAAGCAGCCATTACCTGTACCTTCCTCCTGCAATATCGCTCCAGCATTCCCAGACTGACTGAACACTGTGCCATCTAATGGGTCCAGGTCCATCTGACACAGCTGAACACTGTACTATCTAAAGGGTCCACACCTATTTTCATAGCTCAGCTCGTCAAGGATGAATTTGGGTCTGCTATGTTTTCCCCATTTTTGTATGTGTATAGTATATTCATTTGTATATATGGTATGTGAGTGGTATACATGCACATATCCAACCCATATAGAAAGAAAATCAAAGCCAAGTGCTTTCTGCACTCACTTTCCACATTGGCTGGGTTGTTTGTTTGTTTGTTTTGTTCTTTGTTTTCTTGAGGTAGAGTCTCTCACTGAAACTGGAGCTCACAGACTGGCTAGACTGGCTGCTCAGAAAGCTCCAGGGATTCACTTGTTTCTATCATCTCTGCTCTGGAGTTGTTTGAAACACCACAACACATGGATATTTACATGGCTGCTTGAGAGCCAAACTCATGTGACTATCTTACCAACAGAGTCATCTCCCTAAACCCTCAGCTTGGATCTTAGAGGTAAAGAACTAGTACACAGCCTACATCAAGCAACCACCTTCAATTCTAAGAGCCCATCACACTGCAGACACGTATGCATGCTACAGACATTATTAATATGCTCTTTTGAGGGCTGTCCTCATCACTGGTGATGAAACTCATTCAGTGGGAGGAAAGCTGTAGAGATGTAAACAGGCCAGAATAATGCAACCACTTGAGTCAAGTGTGGAGCTTCTGTGCTCTGGGATCCATCCCCATAGTCTGACTCTGAGTTCATCCCAAACACCATTGGCCTCAATGATTTTCAGGCTGCCACAGTCTCTGGCAGGGCCAGTCTTCTGACTTTGGGTATCAAATCGCTAGCTGAGCCATAAACAATGCGCTCACATTTGACCCTTAGTTAGCCATTTACACAGCTGTTGTAACTGTTTTGAAAGAGAACAATTTGAGGCCTACGTGTGTTCAGGATGTGTCAGCCGTGGCCTTCTGTCCATGCTCTGGTCATACTGCTAGCCAAAACACAGGCCAGAGGGCGTATTCTGAACCACAAAACAAATCAGTGTCCGTGAATGCTTAGGAAAGCAGCATCTGTGATCTCATACTCTTACAAAGGGTTCCAACAGCAGGAAGAATCCAAAATAAAGGTCAGGGCCAAACATTTATGTCCAAGTCCAGTGTGTGTAAGCATAAGAGTCTAGCTTTCTAGAAAACACATCTGGGAAGACCCCAATGCCATAAGGAATTTCAAAAACCAAAAGTCATCATTACAGAATAAAGAAATAATCATAAACAACTGTTATGCGCTGTTTACAGGCTCCCAAAATTCACACATGGGTTACTGACTGCCCTGCCCAACACATATCCAAACAAAGCTAAATTTCTTGGCAAAGGGGGCTTTCGAGTTATCAGGTTTATATGGGGTCAAGAGTGGAAGGCTTAAATGGGACCCATACCTACTTTAGAAGAAGACACAGTCTGCTTGGACTCAGGAAAGGCAATGTGAGGACACAGCCAGAGGTAGCTAACAGTGAAAGGGACACATTCTCACTGGGAACTAGGTCTGCCAGCGCCTTGACCTTGAACTTTAGACATCAGAGTCAGGGGAAATAAGTATCTGTTATGTATGCCACCTGGCCTGTGATACTTGTCAGAGTAGTCTGGACTCCTTACAAAATCAAAGCTAGAAGCACAGCTCCATGCTGAACATTGGAGGAAACTTAAAGTCACAGGAAAACTAATGGAAAAAAAGATGTTAACAGGCATTCCTTGGAGTCACCAACTGACAGTACTCAGGTGAGGGGACTGCTAGGCTTGACCTGGGACAGGAGGAGACTTTGGGGAAGAAAGAAAACAGGAAATAAGGAAGTCACCAGGAAAAGCAAGCAAATGGTCTGTGTGGGGGTGGGAGTGGATGCATTCAAAATCTGGAAAATCAATTAGTCATGATTCCATAGTACACAGCAAAGAGGGAAGCAGAGGCTGAGCTACACAGACCTCCCTCGGTGGCTGTCACTCCGCCTCACAGGCTGCTTTGTGTCCCTGTGGCTGTGTTTCTCAGCTTCTCCCTTCTGTGCACTTGGTATGTCTGGTCTTTTTCCTCCATAGGAATGAAAGGTCTGTGAAGGCAGACATGTCACTTTGGAAACTTTACTTGCCCAGTATCTATCTATATGGAACCAGGGATAGAAAAAGAAAGAATGTTGGGGAATTATGTGTTTTTTGATGAATCTAATAGCAAGTACATCCCATAGCAGGCAGCAAGCAGCTTTTTGGATACAAGGCTAGGAACCCACTAACCAGGAACATAGTTTAGACTTGGTGAGCCATGTTTACTCTTTCTTTATTACATCTTCTTGTTTCTTGATTCTTCAATTTCAGATGACTGGGAAAACACGAAATATAAAAGCCATTCTTATTTCAGGGTTATTCCAAGCCAGATATAGGTTATACTCTGGTAAATAAACTATTATATATACATTCAGAATACAATAGAAAAATATTTTGATATTATATATGTATATATAAAATATGTATCACATATAAATATTTAACATAAATATACTATATCCTACATAAAATAATGTTATATAGATGCATACATATGCTATGTATAGTATGATATAGAATATATATTTATACATACATATGTATACATTTACATACATATACATACAATTATATATGTGTACATATATAATCAAGCTTATTTATGTGTACAAATATATATAATTAAGTTTATGTCTATATTTAAATATAAAATCAAGTATATATATAAATTTAAAAAATACAGTATACTCTTTCTTTTATGGACTTTTCCCCTATTCTAAATGGAGAATTCAGGATCCTTCTATTAACCTATATGGTTAAACATCCCCACCACAATCTAGGCATACATTGATCCTACTGGAAGAAACAACTTAACTTTGGGACAGCATATCACAAAGTACTCAAGCTGTGGGGCCGAATAGGGAAGTTGCTCAGATCTAGGATTAGGGTTCTACTCTCTCATAGTTTCCCATACATCTTACCAATTAGATTTTACATTTCAGCAGCCTCATTAGTTTTTCGGGCTTTATGACTCAAGCTTGAGGGGGAGGGGGCAGCGACCCACAAAACAAAGGCTTCAATGTCTCCAGAGTTGAGAAAATCCTAGCTCTGTCAGGGCAGATGCTATTTATATCCCATTTAGTGGCATGCTCTGGAATGCACTTCTACCCAGGGCCTCCAAACCAGTTTTGAATTCTGGGCTTCAACAATGAGAAAGATGCGAAACAGTAGGAAGTCGGGAGGTGGGGGAGGGGGCGACTTGTTCTTAATATATCACCAAGTCCAGTGTCATGTGATTGATAAACCAAGTTAAAAGGCTCCTAGCATTAACTCACCTTTGACAAAACAGTACCCTGATACAGTAAGTTTGGAGTTCAAATTAGTAGGAAATAAAGAGTAGGAAAATATCCTAGGATGAAAAAAAAAATTGTGGTAAAACCCATTTAATTTTATTTCAGAGCACACAATGGATACACACACCATACATACAGAAGAATGAGATAGAAGCATTTTTATTGACTGGGAATATACATGTCCTATAGTCACATCCTATTAGGTTTATGCTTTCTCCTAATACAGAAGAGCAGGGTTCTACAGGAGCAAATCTTGGCATGATGCTGCCCAAAACAGAAGGTACTGCATAGCTCAGCAACCTTGCAAAACTTGTACAGTGATGGATTACAACAGCCTCCCCAAGGCCTAGACATTACCCCTGCTCCATTCATGGATCCCAACCAAATTAATTTTGTCTTGTGCCAGTTCTATCACATCCCCCAGGTTCACAAAGAAGATTTACCACGACATCAGAATCCAGAAGGGACTGAACATTTTCATCCTGGCAGAAACTTAAAATAGAGCTTAAGAATCAAACAATGAGAATGAATTTTTAGCTCTGCAAAGCTCATGGTTTCTAGAAATTGCTTTTCTAACTGAAAAAAAAAGTTTCATTCTTGCTGTCATTATTGCGTATGCACTATGGGTTAATGAGAAACTAAACTAACTTGGAAATCCAAAGGATTTAATTCCATGCTTGATGATGGATTCCAAAATCAACCCTCAAAATCAAAGTATAGTTTGGAACAATGTCTGAGCACATTCCTAGTACAAATGCCCCACACAGACACTCTGCTCAGCAAAACCAGAAGTGAAACAAATAGGTATATATACACTTCCCAACAGCTACTTTAAAAAGGAAAAATAAAATGTGGATAAAAATCATTATTATTAATATATTTAACCCAACAGGATTAGCAAGTGGCTGGTATAATTATATATACATATATATATATACACACACACACACACACACACACATATACACATGTGTATGAAGTTGTCAAAAGAATGAAAATATGACAAATTAACAAGATACTTCATATTTTTAAAATATAACTTAAGAAATCTGCTGTAGATTTTACTCTTACAAGCATAATTAGGGCTGGCTATATTTCATAGACTCAGTAGTCACCTGCTACAATAGCAGACAATATAAGTCTTAAGATCTCTCTCTTCCAACACAAATAGTTCTGGTTGCAAGGGCATGGTTATTGTCAAGAGAAGCAGCTATTTTGGGTGTTGTCGTACTCCTTAGACAAGCGCACACTCTGCCTTCTCTCTGACCAGCCACACTGCGGCTCCATCTGTTGTAATGGAACAAGCCTGGCCCAAAAGAACTACCAGTTTCTCCAGCAGACATGCAACCACAGCAGGAAGTTTGTCCTGGCTTAAGCAATTCCAAACAGTGACCTTCTGAACCTGGTTCTCTCCAGCTGCTACATCTGGAGAGTAGCAGGGCTTAAATTACTGTGTCTTTTGATATAGCATCTTTGCAGAGAGGAGAAAGTAAGGCCGAGCCATGTTTAGGATGGGATATCCTCTGAGGAAGGATAAAGGAAGCACAGCTAATACTGACGAGGCTCTGTCCTTCACAGGCAACTTTTAAAAGTTTCTTTAACCATCTGACCTTCGACGCAGTAAGTACAGTTGCCTTTCCTGAGTACTATAGTGATGATATCCATAAGCATGTATTCCATGTTTCTCAAAAGCAAACCTTACTGAAATTTTAACCTACTAATCAGAATTGAGAAGGAGTAAGCAATTACTGTTTTCACTTTAAAAAGTCAGTCTTTTAACTTCTTCATAAGCATACAAACTTGCAATTTGTATTTGTGTGTATTGTTTTATATGCATATGTGTTCTGTGTTCATGGACATGTGCATACATATAGGTAGATGTGGAGGCCAGAGGGCAACACTGGGGTGATGTCACCCTTTTCACAGTCTATCTAGTTTTTTGAGGCAGGGTCTCTCACTGAACCAGGAATACACTAACTCAGCTAGGTTGGCTGACCAGCAAGTCCCAGGAGTCTTTCTGTATTTACCTTGCCAATAAGGAGATTGTAGCTACCTAGCCTAGCTTTTCAGTGGTTGCTGGATATCCAAACTCAGGTCTTTGTACCTACTCAGCAAGCTCTTAACCATCTCCCCATCCCACTGCTGCCACGTTTCAAATAGTTTAGTAAATTAAATAACTATTGATATGGAATATAGTGTTATTTCCCTTAACAGCAAACACTTTCACTTAATTATATATGTATTTATTTACTGATGAAGAGGAAACCCAGGACTTAACACTCCTAGGCAAGCATTCTTCCAATGAGCTACATCTATTCCCCTTCCTTAATTTAAAAATAGATCTTTGACCTCCCAAAACCAATGACAAAGTAGTTATTAACATATCCACAAACATTTTACTTAAATCTAGTGTGTTCCAAGTGGAATGCAGAAATCTATAACTCAAAACCCAGACTATGTTCACTTGGCAAACTGAAACTCTATGCCTACTTTGTGTTTTAGGGAAGCAATGTAGAGATAATCATGGCTTCTCCTTAATGTAACAATGAAAAGATCCGGAAAGCTTCACAGAGATCCCCTGCAGTCTTAAACTCAACAGCAAGCAGGTAGGCTTTCTAGGGTTGGGCAAAAGACATTTATTAGAGGAAGAACAGGTAACCAAATAAGGAGGTCCTCTCAGAGTTCATAGAGGGGTGGGAGATGTTCAGCTTGCAACCTGCCACAGAAGAGAGACCTCATCAAAGCTGAAATAGTAAGACTCAAGAAAGGAGAAGAGTATGGCAGGGCTTGCTTTGTAAGCATAAAGACCCAAGAGTTTTGTCCCTAGAAGTCTGGTGTGGTGACACATACTGTAATCCCTCTACTGGGAGGTGGACATGCAAATGCCTGGGGCTTGCAGACATCCTTTCCTCCTTGACAAGTTCCAGACCAGTGAGAGATCTTGTCTCAAAAAAACACAAGGTAGAATGAGAGCCAGAGGACAAAACAGAATTGTCCTCTGGCTTCTACATGTGTCTGCACACACATCTACCTGCACGCACGCAAGCATACGCATACACACACACACACACACAGACACACACACAGAGGGAGTAAGGGAGGAAGAGGGAGAGAAAGGGAGACAGACAGACAGACAGACAGACAGACATAGAGGAAGAAGGAAAGAGACAATAAGAGATGGAAGGTTAAATTAGGCATATAGCAAGACTATGCTAGATTGAATCTTAAAGTTTAAAAAAATAAACTGGAAAGAACTGATCAACAAGCAAATGAACTGATCACTGGAAGGAAATCAACACTCCTTAAAGGCAGAGAAAAATTCAGACTCTCAACAGGGTCAGCATTCTCAATGATTAGCTTCCAATGACAGATTACAAGATACAAGAGAATGAAAAAAAATCAGCTCAGAAGGACAGAGTTGGTCAAACCCTAGAGAATGACAAAAGAGGCTTCTGTTCTTATTCCATTCCATTCCATTCCATTCCATTCCATTCCATTCCATTCCATTCCATTCCATTCCATTCCATTCCATTCCATTCCATTCCATTCCATTCCATAACATTCTACTATAATTGCTGCTTGCTCTGTGTTTCTATATGCCTGAGATTTTGGTTCAGGTTACTTATAGTGAATATCTATTTTTATAACTGTAGAACCTTGGACTACACAAGTTTACCAGAACCAGTTATGCTAATGGCATGATTTACAATAAATGTTTCTTTGACTAGGGAGGAGGTTCTAGAATCTGAATACTTAATACAACTCAGCTCACAGAGATATTATTTGAACTGTAATAAAAGCCCTGTACATCAAGCTCTGACGAGCTTCACTTGTTGGCCACACTTAACATACTTAACACACACTGGAGTTGACAGACCTGAGTGACTCCCATGTGACTCCATGAAGAGTGGATGCCTGGAAACTTGCTCCATGTTCCACGTACAGTATTAGAATAATATCTGGCACATCTCTCATAATAGCAACATTTAGACTATATAAAATGGAAATAATAGTTTAAAAATATGGAATGAGGGTTGGTGAGATGGCTCAGAAGGTAAAGATGCCTGCCACTGACCCTTATGGCTTGAATTCAATTCCCTGAGGTCATACAGTGGAAGAACTGACTCCTAAAGGCTATTCTCTGACCTCTATGCACACACACAAATGTACAACACTCGCAAACGGGCACACACACACACACTCTCTTGATTAGATGTAACAAAAATATTTTTTAAAATATGCAATTAAAAAAGACTAAGTGAACCAAGCAACCAATTTTTTAGTCATATTCTACAACATACAGCAAAGCTAATACCAGGAGGTACTGTCAACTCACTGTATTTGGAACACAACCAAAGTCTGTACAAGGAAAGCAAGAAGCAGTCCAGATATGCAGGAATCTGGCCAATGCCATGGCACCCTTTCTAGTTTCCATGAGTTGAACTTTCTGTCATTTCCTTCATAGATGAGGCTCAGTTGGAACAAAGGTGAACCATATTGCCTTTGTGCAGCTAATAGAAACACCAGTGCCCTCGGTGAGTTACTATAGTTCTCAGTGGGTCCACCGAAGACAATGAATTAGCTAACCCTCTTACATCTCCTCATTTTTTGTTCATGACACCTATCCAAAAAAAATAAATAAAAACAAAAGATACTCTAAAACCGACTGCCCCACCCAACCTGACATTATGAACTCCAACTGCGTGTCAGTCAATCTCTAACAAAACCACTACAACTACAGTCTCCATTCCTACTTTCATGAGAGAGATAAATTCTACTCCCTCTAAAGGAAACTCAAATGTCTGGGATCTGAGGAGATCCAGAAAACTGCTAAGGGCTCAGGAGAATATCTAGGACTAGATAATCTTACTTTCTCCACTACAGCAAGCTGGTCTGCAAAGAACATTGGCCTGGATCCTCCACAAGGAGGAACCATCAAAAATGCTCTTATAAACCTGAATTTGTACATGGTGATATCATGTCCTAATGAACTCAGTCACAAAAGCACCACAAGGGAGGAGAAGTACACTCCACTTGGTGCAAATGCATAAAGGAAGAAAAGAATTGGACAGAGTCCGTGCACACTCTACCGACGGGTAGGTGTGTAGCCCCCTTTTATTTGGTCTCATATTTCCTCAGTTACCTCACTGTGTTGCTAGTGAGCCACAGTAACATCTCTGAACAAGGCAGCCATGTCTTACTCTGGCTTCCTCTCTGCAGATACTAAGCATGATCCGTCAGGGAAAAGTTTCTTCCATCCTGAACATTTGACATCTAGTTTTCCCATCATCCTCAGCTCACTGAGTGGGAGGCATCGCAGTGATTCTACATGTACCAGTTGAGGTAAAGAAAAACAACAGACTAAGTTATTTACATGCACAACCCGGTTCCTGATCTTCACAGAATTAAATCAAAGAATGCTAATGGCTTGGTCCCTGACTGGTAGCACACAGAGAGAGCCCCTCTGTTATCATAAGTACCTTATGTAAAAACAGGAGAATTCTATTGATAGCTCAGAATATATATTTGAAAACTTGGAGCCAATCTAGGCATTAAACAATCAAAAACTCTAAGAATGAATACTAGGCATTGGGAGAAAAATCAGACTGTGAATATCAAAAGCAGACAGGACCAAAGGAATCTCAGCTGAGAAGGCAATGAGCACTTAATGAAGCTGGCCTCCCAAATATACTTCACCTGGCTGAACACCAACGTCTAAAAGTCAGCATTCTCCAAATGTTTGCTAACAAGGAGAACCCCGCACCAGTGTGCCCTTTTGCCTTCCCAAAGTGTTTCTACAACCGTGGTCTATTTTTTCATGGCACTATCCCTATGAGATTACACAATTCCCATTTTAGACAACCCTGGTAGTGTCGAGCACCTTGGATAAGGTCACAATGCTATTTTGGGACAAGGCTAAGACTATAATTTACTACCCTCATTCTTTCCACAACATTGCACGATTTAGCTTATTGTTCCTGCGCCGTTTCTATTTTTAGTATTGCCCTATTGGTTACTAAAAAGTGTCTCTTGACCTAATGTTCTACTCAAAGCAGCTGAGGTTACCAAGGAACAGAAACCCACTGAGGGGAATGTGAGGAAGGAGAAGTAGCCAGGAAACAGCGGGAGATCTCACAGTAGCTCAGCAGCAGGAGGGAATATGGCTGCATCCCTGGGGGTTAGAACTGAGAAGAAGTCAGAGGCAGAAGCATCTTCACCAGCATTCAGCCCCATGGCCATCTAGCTGTAGCGCAATAAACTTGCATCTTGCTTTGCATAGCTACTGTACTTTATCTGTGTAAACATTCTTCATACTGTATTTGTGTATACATTCTTCTCAGGGTCCAAGGTTATTATCAAGGTCTTGCAGCCCTTCCTCTTAGTTCTGTGCTCCACAGATGATGAAGATATGCATCTTGCCATTCTCCCTCCCAAGTGAGCTCTTCTGTGTTGACTAGCTGATGATAGGGCAAGCTCTGGACAAATGCCTACATATTTGATTATCTGTTGGGGGAAGGGTGACAACGAGGCTACAAGGCAGGAAACCATTCTGGTGACAGATAGCCCATATGCTGGGCCATTGACTCAACATTCTAGAAAACAGCAGAATGCTTACCACCATCCATTAAAGGCATCCTTGCTGCATTTAACCAAGGCCCTTATTTTATGGGCAAGAAGACTGGCATTTTATAATGACTTGAATAAGGTGGTACAGAAGTGGTGCAGCTCTTGGGCCTGCAATCCCTATACTCAGGGACTCAGAACCAAAGATTTCATCTTGAAACTGACCATCAAGCTTCTTCGCTCAATAGCCAATGGTATAACTCCCCTTGTATATCATGCTACCTTGACACATACGTGATAACCATACTATCAACTCCGGTGTGTAAACACTCATAAACACCCTACCTTTAGATCATAAAGTCGCACCTCCAGCTGCTCAAGAGGATTATCAGTCCCCTTCCTTAGCCCCATTCAAACCATCCACATCTCAGACAGCAATGTTGGGGTTTGGTACTTTTTGTTTTGTTTGTTTGTTTGTTTGTTTGTTTGGTTGGTTGGTTTTTGTGTGTGTATGCTGTATGTGTCCATGCTTATGTGCACAGGTACAGTCTCTGATTCAGCCTGGAGCTCACCAACTAAACTAGACTTGAAGGCCAGTGATATACTTTCATCTCCACTGTTTTGATTATAGACACAATCTACCATGCCTGGCTTTTGTATGCATTCTGGAGAATCTAAATTCAGGTCCTTATGCTTTATTGACTGGGTATTATCCCCTGCCTGAAAGCAGTATTTCAAAGCTCTCCTGTTCATTTTAATGTGCAAACATAAGAGACACTAACAGAACCTTCAAATGATGTGCTTATGATGTATATATATATATATGTATGTATATGTATATATATGAAATTTTAAAGACTGTTTTTTAAATGTGTGTGCATGTATATCTGTATGTGAGTATGTATATGTGAGTGCAGCTTCCCACAGAGGTCAGAGGCATCCAGATCCCCTGGAGCTGAAGTTGCAAGCAGTTGTGAGTCACTGGACATGGGTGCTAGGAACAGAACTTAGGTCCTCTGCACAAACAATATGTGCTCTTAGGTGCTGAGTCATTCTCCAGACCCACACTCTCCACCTCTTGCTCACTGTGCTCACATGTGAAGCTGCGCTCACACATAGCTGCTTGGTAAAGGCTCTGAAAATGCCTTGCCCTTCTGCCACAGCAGAATGTTCCTTAGATGTCTTCTGACTATGTAGTCTGCACTAGTCTTAAACTCTTGATCCTTCTGCTTCAGCTTCCAGAATGTTGGTTGTGTAGGCATACACCACTATGGCCAGCTACCAATGAAGACTCTTAAGCTAAGAAAAACCCTAAAGAACTGAGAGCAACATGTGTCCTTTACCGATTATAGATAGTGTTGAAATCATGCCTTTTTAGAGTTAGAAAGAAGATTCATCTTTTGAGCAAAGATCAAAATTGGTAGGCAAAGAAACAAAAACCCTATTCTTAACACAAGCTTTATTCTTTAATTTTCAAAGTTGAACATCAAGCCATCATATAAATCTTTGGGCTACCCAAGCTCATTCTGGGCAGTGATAAAATGATTCAGCTTAAGGTAAAGAGCTGGATGGAAGTCATATATGTAATTCCACATAAAATCTGTCAAGAACTGCATGAAAAACTTAGTATAAATTGTAAGTTGGTGCTTAGAAAAGGAATAAGCTAGCTAGCAGAAGTTAGAGCCTCCTAAGCTCTTCCTGAGTATGGACACCTGTCAGTCTCAGTAGCAAATCATGCCACAAGGTGATTTTTCAAACGTTGTACAAGCTGGTGGTGGCGAACGCCTTTAATCCCAGCACTTGGGAGGCAGAAGCAGGCAGATTTCTGAGTTCGAGGCTAGCCTGGTCTACAGAGTGAGTTCCAGGACAGCCAGGGCTACACAGAGAAACCCTGTCTCGAAAAACAAAACAAAACAAAAACAGCTATATAAAACGTTTGAAAATGATATCTAGTTCTTCTTGCTGGTCAATGGTAAATTCAGGATGGAGGTCAAAAGTAGACAAACTTGCTTACAATAAATACTCAATACACATAAAAGGAAAAAGGAAGCAGGGGAGACAGTGAGCATTGGAAATGATTCCTAACATGTTCCAATATCCATTCAATTAAAAACAACCAGTAATGGAAACTGACCTCTGTGTGTTATTAGGGTAGAACTGTCATCATTTGGAGCAAGCAAGAGCTAAGCAAAAGAAATTAAAAGAAGCTCATCAAAGAGTACCTGATTATTTAATTAAACTAAGTGTTTTTGGAAGAATGTTGAAAAATAGCATCTTAAGAATCTCAGAATACTGGAGTTAAATTTTAACCTATAAAGAATATGTGGAATTTTTCTTGTCAATAGAAATTTCACTTTCTAGGGCTATATCTCAGCTAAGACTACAGGATGCTTCAGACAGGCCTGCTCAACTATTGCTAAAAGGTCATGTAACCAAGGAAGAGAGAATGAATGAAACAAGCCCTTGAACAAGAGCAAACTACAGCACATCACCCTGTGGCAAACCGCATCCAGACACCACTGCTAGCCTGGCACTCTGCTGTAGGCCACAGCGAAAGTCTTCACACAGCATCGTGTTTTAGAAAGAAAGGTCCACTTGGTTTGGTGGTGTTTATACATGCTCGCGTGATGCTCTGGGGCTTCATTTTCAATGCGTTAGCTCTATTACATCATACTTTAATCTGAGCAACAGTCTTGTAAAAGTATCATGTGATAAACCAGTTGGGCCCAGTGTCTAAGATGTACCTGATCATAGATGAAGCAGCTGGAAGTTGCAACCTTAACCCCTGAATGTACCAAGCTATTATTGTCTAGAAAATTGTTGCTCTGGCATCCTAAATGACACTTGGCCACACTGCCCAATGGACTAGTGTAGGAAAGATCAGGTAAGAGGTCAATGACACAACAGAACTGTCTCCAACATACCAATTTAAACACCTGTGGCTTTCCTCAGTAGACACTTCATAGTATTCTACTGCCACACAATACATGATATCCATGTGGCACCTAAAATTGATAAAATTGCTATGTTCTGAGATTGTAGATGTCTCAGAAACCTTCTTGGTCACTTGGGAACTAATTCCAAAGTCTTTAGAGTTCTGTGACTTCTGCTCAGTGTTACCAATTCACTTACAAAAGAAGCTGACTGAACACAATAGAATGCTATGCCATTAGTGGTAGGCATAGAAGAATTTCCCCATCCCTCACATTCCTTATTACATTCACTCCCCAAACACTATGTAGCACTGCTGCTAAATGCTTCTCAAACTCTTCACTTTCTGTAATGCCCTGGTTACAGTATCCTTAAAGTCACCCAAGCCCATCATCAGACTCACGGAGCCACTTACCCACTCTCCCCAGATGTTTGTCACAGTCCCTGCTTCACCTCACACGTCTCTGCTCAGCTCTTCTCTGTACCGTAGTCCAAGTGAACTTGTCACATAGCAGGCATGTGAGTCACATCCTCTAATCCCTGTTACTCCATAACTTCTGGAAGGACTCTCCACAGCAGGTAGGGTGAAACTCTAGATCCCAACCTGGATGGTTAAATTCCTGCATAGTGTGGACTCTTGCTGGTTTCCTGGTTTCCTCCCACAACATGTTCCACAAGGATCCGCTGCTTGAGTTGCACTGGTCTTTTTGCTGTTCTTTTCCCATACCATCCAAAAATTTATACTTTGTACTTTCTTTTTCTTTTTGAAATACTCTTCCCCTAATCTTTCTCACAATAAGATTTCTTGATTCTTAGGAAGACCTTTGTTAGACCACAACCAGACCAAATCCTCTTATTATATGACCCTTAACAGATTTAATGCTATAAATTGATAGCTAATATTCATTACTGACTTCATATGTTAGTCTCTGTCATGGACTGAGAACTTCACAGAACAAAGACATTGTCCATTTTAGGCAGAATTGATTGTTCCTCCCACTTTCCCTGGAACAAAATCTGACTGCAGTTGATGTTCCAAAGTAATTATTAAGAGTAGCCCACCTGACTCACAGAGGTTCCAAACTGATCTAAAATGTACATATTATCTAGTTATACTTCATCATTAAATGCCCAGAGTCATAGCCCAGTTACTATATCAAGTAGCTACAAAGTAATGGTTGCATTATTAATGAGCATAAATGTCTTAGGAAGGTATACTCTACTATTATTCAAGACAGGGTCTTATCCCAGGTTGATCTTGAACTTGCTATGTAACCAAAGGTGTCCTTGAACTTCTGACCCCGCTTCCTGCCTTCTGGAACTACAGGTGAGCAACACCATACCTGAGTCACACAGTGCTAAAGACTAAAGCCAGGCCTTCATGCATATTAGTCAAGAACTCTGCCTCCACCTAAGCTACACCTCCAGCCTAGTCCACCCCAGTGTTCAACATACATTGTTGTATGAATAAAAACCAAGAGATACACTAGGCTGCTTTCCATTGTACCAGATCACTCAACCAAGAGCACCATCATGATTCCCTCCACCCCTGTGATTATATTTGGTGAAGAATCACTGGGTTTGGCTACTAAATAAGCAGTATGTTAGACAGACTCCAAGGAAGCATATATGGTACCCATATTGCTACAAACTGGGTCGCCAAAAGATTAACTGCTTTGATGACATCAGTGCCTCAAAGGCTGTAGAAAGAACATTGACCCAAATAAAGGAATCAGTGTGGTTTATCTACCAGAAAAGTTCAGCATGGAGTGTTCCTCCTTAATTACTGCACTTAGTAAATGAAGGTATTGCCCATATGCATGTTGAAGACAAGCCAGCTAGCTTCATCTAATTGAGCCATGGGAGTAGAAAAAAGGAAATCACATTTTCATTTATTAATAGACTTTAATCAACATAAAAAGTTTTTGCTTACCAATTGTCCTTGAAAAAGGAAAGATAAAATTAAACAAAGGTCATGAAATCATCTTCTTTGGGCATTCGCCAGTATTTGGTCATCAATTTCACCAAAGCAGTAACAGGCCATGTGAATTATTCTTTAACTATACATCTGAATCCCCTACTAATCAGATTGATGAAGAGACTGTCAAGTTGCCAAAGACTAGAAAATGACATCCTCAGCTTTCATCTGTAAACTGTGGTTCACAAAGACACACAACACCACATAATAGAGTGCGGGGCGTTCACAAAATTTTGCCAATGGTAAAAGATTTCTGAATGCCCTATGGGTAAACATAATTCTAAATGAAATTCATACTAAATCCATGGTGTTTCTGGCAGAGCTTTCTAGTGTTGCATCATGAGACTGCACTGCAGCCTTGCTTTTGAAACATAGCATGGTGTGAACTTTACAGTACACCTACCATTGTCACAGGCAACACCAACGACATGGCCTGCAACACCAGCTCAGAGTTGACTGTGTTTTATGGTTTAAACTGTTTGACTGGACAAAGTTCTGCTCTTTGGAAACACAATAAACACAATGGTTCAATTTTAGAAAACAAAGACTTAGAATATTTTCCTACCATTGTTCCCCAGCAGTAACAAATTAGGATATTTTGAGGATTATATTGATTTGAGTGCCTGATTTTTAAAATTGCTATTCAAGTTGATGACTTGGTTTAAAAAACACAAAAACCAAATAAAAACAAAAAGCATTCAATGATTTTTTTTTTTTTGGTTGAGTTTCAGAGAGCCATTCTAAAATGACTCTAAAGAAATTTTTGCTATTTTTTTTTTTTTAAGGAATTTTGTTTTTGTTTTTCGAGACAGGGTTTCTCTGTGTAGTCCTGGCTGTCCTGGAACTCACTCTGTAGACCAGGCTAGCCTCGAACTCTCGAACTCAGAAATCCGCCTGCCTCTGCCTCCCAAGTGCTGGGATTAAAGGCGTGCGCCACCACCGCCCGGCAAATTTTTGCTATTTTAGTGAAGATTTTTTCCCAATCTGTAAGTTGCCGATTTGTCTTATTGATGGTGTCTTTTGCCTTACAGAAGCTTTCCAGTTTCATGAGGTCCTATTTATCAATTCTTGATCTTAGAGCATGAGCCACTGGAGTTCTGTTTAGGAAATTTCCCCCTGTGCCAATGAGTTCAAGGCTCTTTCCCACTTTCTCTTCTATTAGAATCAATGTATCAGGTTTTATGTTGAGGTCCTTGAGCCACTTGGACCTGAGCTTTGTGCAAGGTGACAAATATGGGTCTATTTTCATTTTTCTACATATCAACAGCCAGTTAGACCAGCATCATTTGTTGAAGATGCTTTCTTTTATTCACTGTATATGTTTGGCTTCTTTATCAAAGATCAAGTGTGTGGTTTTATTTCTAGGTCTTCAATTCTATTCCATTGGTCAACGTGTCTGCCTCTGTACCAATATAGTGTAGTTTTTAATCACTATTGCTCTGTAGTAAACAACATCATTACCACTGATGATTATAAAATCAAAACACAAATCAACTCTGAAAAAATGTTGAAGATGTCCTACAGTGTTGAATACTCTGCTGAGACTCGATTCTTCACACAAAAATAAATAAGCACATCCATTCCATTATTTTAAAAATTTGCTTTCATTTTTGACAAGTTGTAAAAAATTAGATGTGTACTAAACAAGTTCCATTTTGGTTTATTATTATTAAATATTTGATTTGTATGCCTTTGCTCTTTGCCCATATACAAGGAGTCTGTCCAAATTTTATCAGTCAGTGACTGGAGAGATAGTTCAGTAGGTAAGAGCACCGTCTGCTCTTCCAAAGGAACCAGGTTCAATTCCCAGCACCCACATGGCAGCTCCCAACTGTCTAAACTCCTGTGCCAAGGGATCTGACACCCACACAACAATGCACATAAAATAAAGTTAAATAAATCATACACACACACACACACACACACACACATGCACAAATTACCAGTCAAAAAGAGGTTCTGAATGAAAAATGTTTAAGAAACCAGGACAAGGAAGTATGCCATTGCAACCCTGCCGTGGCTTCAGAGTCACCTTGCACATCAGGAATGTAGCAAAAGAGAAGGCAGGTAATATCACCACCATTCAAGTAACACCATGTCAGTTAGAGGAAAAGCTGGCCTGCCAGAAATATCTCCCCAGGGACGTCCCCAAGAAAAGCAGACCACTCAACTGTTGTCCTCTGAGTTGAATCCTGACAGCAATCTCCACAGTATGATAAGAATCTCCAACAAAGAACCAGACAGGAAAGAATGATTGTGACCAGCTTCAAAAGGAAGCTAGGCATCAGAACTTCCCATTATTCATTTTACTGGCTTGCATTTTTGTCTGTCTTAATTACAAAAGGAATCATACTACCAATAATCGCCATTCTGATTTCAAATTCATAGGTTCATGAAGTTTCCAGGAAAAGAACCACATCTTTAAACCATTAGAATCATGTTATTTGCAGAAAAGCTTCTTAAAGAATAAAGGCAAGAATTAAAGGCCTTATTGAGCAAGACGGCCTTTCTTGATCTTCTCTGACGCTTTTGTCTTACGTCTTTGACAAGATTCATCCCCGTCACCAACTACTGCAAACCCAGCCCATAAAGTAACTCGGGTGTGTGTGCAAATGGGTTTTGTGCCTATGGCTTTGAGGATCCAACTATAAAGACCTAAGAAACTGTGACCAGATATACAAACTCAGAAAGGATTAAATGAATGCTTCTGGAAAAAAAAAAACCTTCAAATTATAAATGGAGCATTGATTTTCAAAGTTAAAGTTTTTTCTTGTCATCAGTTGGATTCCAGGGCTAGTGTGGGAGGAATCCACATGGCAGAATGTTGACTGGTGTGTTTGAGGCCCTGGATTCAATCACTAGTACAGAGGAGGGTAAGACATTAGCAAACAAAGTCCTGACTGGAAAAAAAAAAGAACAAAAATAAACAAACAAATAAAACCTTAGAACTGGAGAGATGGCTCAGGGTGCTTATTGTTCTTCCAGAAGACCAGAGTCTAGCACTCACATCAGATGGCTCCTAACTGCCTATAACTCGAGCTCCATCTAGCTGGATTCATGGCATCTAGCTACCCTCTTACGGATTCATGGGCACCTGAACACTTGTGGCATATTCTCATACAGACACACACAAACACACACATACACATATACTCTCACAGATACACACACATACACATAGTTCCACAAGTACACACACACACACAAACACACAAATAAATCCTTTTTTTTTTTTTTTTAGAATGAGAAAATGGCTCACTCTAAGCTTAGTGCTACTCAGATGTATACATGCAAGATGTACAAATGAGGACTCCTCATAATCAGTCTACAATGGGGAGAATAAACTGAAACTCTCTCTCTGGTCATGTATGCATGCTTTTAATTTTCCAAGTATCTGTTGACTATTATCTTTCACGCTTTAGTGATGAAATGCTGTGAGTGATGTGACTACTCTTCCTGCCATGAAGGCATAAAGAGAGAAAGGACAACAAAGGAATCTAAAACAATGATTAAAATACATGATCACACAATGTTCTTAACTACTGCCAAAGGAGAGGAGCCAGCAGGTATCTGTGACAGGGCATCACCTCAGAGAGTCAGGACACAGGTGACTATTTTTGGTCCAAAACAAATCTTTAAACAATCCAAATCAGAGGGGACCATAAGAAATGAACTAAACTATCAAACTAGTACTAAAATTTTAGTTAAATGGTGAACAGTCATCAAGGTTTTAGTTACCATGTAAGTAAGAACCAAAAAAGTTAGAAATGGGAAAGACATGGAGAAAATATTTAGAAACGTGGCAATAGACAAATTAGTTTTCTAATTTAAAACGCTTAGCTAAGAGAGCAAAAGTAAATGTACACCCATTAAAAAGTTACAAGGCAAAGTTATGTCATAGCATTGACTCAGTTTTTCTCAGTAGTTTAAACGGAACGAAGTCAGCAATGGAGCCTCATGTCTTCTGTCTCTACTGAACAGCCAGCAAGCGGCAACCCGCATTGGGAACCTAACCTCAGAATGAGCAGCACACACCTGAGTGGGAAGAAGGAGCTCTCTACCTCTGCAATAACCTGCTTGTATGGGTTTCAGAAGCAAAGCACGTACTTTACAGCTTTGCAAACTCAAGGGACATAGTGTGACTCTACAGAGTCTAGCCTGCAGCATGCTGACCCATCACTCAGCAAATCACCAATGTCTACATGTTCCTTGGCCTAGAGCTTCCATGAAGGACAATCTCTTACCCTCTAGGCCTCTCTGGTAGTCTGTAGAGTCCCATGGAATGCAGGAGCTGAACTTGGATGTTAGGATCAAGGAAAAAGTCTTGTTCCTCTTCAGACCATGAATGGCAATGCACTCTGCACATGCACTTCTCAATCCTTTGCTGCAAATGTCAAATCTAAGAGTGGTATCAAATACTGGTACTCAGTCTAAAGAGAAGTAGCCATAAGTATACACTGTGTGCCAGTCAAGGAAAAAAATAGATAGAACAGAACAACAGGGGACAGTATGGCACCTCGTAACAAATCTGCATGCTTGTTTTCACAACTTCACAAAGAGTTCCAGATGTTGGTTGTCCCATGAGTGAAACTATCTAACTGCCAAGATACTGCATTTGAATCATTAGAACTCTTCAGAGGACACAAGGGTGGCTGCAGAAACAGTGGTTTGTGGTCCAGAAGAATGTGAGTTCTTTCCTGAGCACAAGGGAAATAAGGAAGATCTGCCACACGGGCTGCCTTTTCTTCAGACAAGAATGGAAATAAAAATGCAAGCACCAGCCTGGCTTATCCATGATGAATGCGTACTGCTAAGACAGGGACTTCCCATAACCCAGGAAACCATTCACCCCTTCCTCACTGTGGGAAATTTTCTGGTTAATGAAATAATGGTGAGTTATTTTATGAACTCAACAGAGTTCATAAAAATAGAAACTGCAGACACCAGACTTGTTTTCTCATGGTTTAAAAGGAAAACTGTTGAAAGTCAAAATCTTCAAATCTCCATTCTAAGAGGTGTGGATGTGTGTGAGCCCAACTGTGTTGACTTTGTGTCATTAGGCAATTTCTATCAAAATAGGCACTTCAGAATGTTTTAATAATTTTTATGATTTTAAATCATTTAAAGTAATTTTATTAAATCCCATCTCTTGGTAAGTTGATCATACATTTGAAGGGAAATTAATATGTTATGATACTTCCTACAAATACCACAAATCATTTCATACCAAGAGAACTTCTGAAAATCAACCCAAGACAGAACCCCAAAAGGTTCTTCTTTCCCTTAACCTCAACCTCAATTTCAAAGGCTCCTGAGGAACACTCCATCCCAGCTCCAGTTCTATAATGGAAGTCATGAAACTACAATTACACACAGTGTTTCAAGAAAAGACATAGGGGACAGAAGTGCTCCCGAAGAGGAACCACTGTCAAGGCCAATACTGACCCTCACAGGAAGAGGCCAGTACAATTCCTCGAGCAGTTGGCTGATAAAACAGAAGTCGAAAGTGAATCCAGGCTAGTGTGGGATATCTACCACATGGGCCATCTGCCATGTGAGACAGTGTTCCTTAAGTAAGTGGTCAGAGCTGACCAGTAATGAATGTGTAGAAAAACAGTGGTTAGTGACTGTGGATGGCCAGTCCCTTAGTTGTCTCCTATTTCCTGTTTGGCTTGTCACTCTCTTTGTGACAGCATCTCTTCATCGACAGTGGAGTCACAAGATATCAGTGGAAAGACTCGTCAAAAACTTAATTTATTTTACTCCTTAAGGTCTCATGAAGAAATGCATGTTATAGTGAGTCTAAGCACATTAATGAGAAAAGGTGGATCTGATCCTACTGTTTTCCCCAGGTTACTCAATCTCAGAGATAAATACATCTCCATTCAGAAACTCTATATTGTGGAAGGTCATGTTACATACTGTGCAATACTCAGAAACATCCTAGCCACTGTTTACTAGATGCCCTCGGTGTCCTGCATCCATTGTCATAACAGCCTAAATCTGTTCAGATATTGCCAAGTTTCTTTCTTGTTAAACCTAGGTGAGATGCACCACTCCACTCAAGCCTCTTTGACTGTTTAAGCTTCATCTCTTTTTATGAGTACATGTAAGACCAGTTGACCAGTTTCATCAAATACTAGCTGTATTGATTGAATTACAAGATTATAATAATAACAATAATAAAGCTAATATTTACTAAGATCTCACTTATGTACCGGGCAGATGAATAGTTAAGTCGACTTCCACCAACCTCACAGCTGCAGGAACTGTGTGTTGTTCCTACTGTCACATGATCATGCAAGAGCCAACTGCCCCTGCCAAGATTCAAACTGAAAGACTTCAAGGCCTTTGCTTCTTATTTACCATAGACCCATGCCATAGTCAACCAGCAGTGCAATGTGTTACCAAGGAGACCTCAACAGATAATCCTAACTTTCCAACATTTTTCGTGTAGCTCTTCCCCCAGAACAAACAGTTTAGTGTGCTTTTCTAGGCTGCATGAAATCTAGAAATATCTCTCAAAATTCATCTTCAAAATATATCGCAACTGTCTCTTTTCAGAGACATCTTCTAAGGACTTCCTCCTGCCAGCTCTGCTAAGGACAGCTCCCATCCCAAGATACCCAGTGGCCCCAGCGCCCTCAGCACTTAGCAGAACGTTATTAGAAACCAGATCATGAATGGTATGCTTCTTACACGTTACTGCTCCTGATAGTAGTCTTAGGTTATAACAGAAAGACATTGCTGTTGATTGTAAATTATCATTGTTAAAGGGCTAAAACAGAATTTCCATTGAGTGCTCTTTTTTAAAATATTAAATTATACCTAATGAATTAAAAAAAAAAAGATCTGCCTATATTTAAGCTTTTTAACATGGGGTGCTTTGTCCACCATGGTGCATCATACACTGAAACAAACATACAAAATAGGTTGGCTGAGCTTTCTACAGGATTTCAAGGACCTCACAGGCTGGTCCACATGCAGACACTCCTGGTAGCAACAGTGTATATGGAATGAGCATTTAAAGGTAAGAAAAAGAAAAACAACTCAGTTTCACGTGGAAAAAGCCAAAGCCACAGGGAAAGGCACATTTATATGATGGAGGTTTCTTTATCCTCCTATGATGATAGGCACCTATACACTGAGGCCTCCCTGGGTAGCCTCCTGATTTATAGGACATGCTTACTGTTCTCTTGTTCATTTAGTTTCTCTAAAGATGTTGGTTCCAAATAATAAATCTGGATGCTGAAGAATTTTGGTTTTTCAGTTTGTAGTTTTTTACCATTTTTGTTTGAGACGGGGTCTCCTTTGACAGCTCAGGCTGGCCTTAAACTCAAAGTCCTTCTACCTTGTCTTTTTTAATGCTAGAAGCACAGGTGTGTACCACCATACCTGGATCTAACACTACTTTAGATTCCTCTGGCCATTGAGAAGGTTCATTTCAATAAACAGTTCCAATAAAAATGGCAAAAGACAGCACGCAAATTTTAAATAAAAAAGGAGAGGAACTAATTAAGGCCACCTAAAGCCATCACTAAAAAGTAAGACATATTGATCACTTCACACACCCTAGAATGGTTTTGAAAAAGTAATTTAAAATACATTAATAAAAACAGACAATAACAAGTGTTGACAAGGCTATAGAAAACCTGGAATTCTAAGACATCATTATAGGGTGAAAAATGATACAGCTGTTAGGAAATCTTCTCAGAGAGATGAACAGAAAATTACCATATGACTAAGTAAGTCCACTAGGGTACAAAGGTTCACCCCAAAACTTCTGAAAGAATTTCTGTCCTAGCAGCACTATGCATGCTAGCTGAAATAACAGAAGCATTAAACACCTTATCTGAGGAATATAACCAGTGTGCCCTGCCCCAGCAAGGGGCTACAGCTTGCCCAGAAAAAGAGAAAGCAAATAATGCAAGAAATATTCACAGTTTGCAGCATGGGAAATATGCTATATGACACAAGCCAACCGTGTAAGATCATAAATTGTATTATTTCAGATAGCTGAAATATCTACTAGGCAAGAACACAAGCACAGAAAGTAGGGAGGACAAGGAAGGAAAACAAGACTAACTAGTAAGAGTGACAGGACTTGCTTCCCAGAGTAGGGTTCTTCTAGAGTTAGTTGGTGGTGATGGCTCGGTGGACAAACTATAGAGATATCCACTGTAAAATGATAAATTGAAGTTATATGAATTATATCTCAGTTTAAAAGGATGCTAAAATTTGGTGTGGGGCATATGGCTGTCATCTCAGCATTTGGGATGTAATGGCAGGAAGATCGAGAGTTCAAGGTCAGCTTTCGTTGAATGAGACCCTGGTGGAGGGGATGTAAAGAGGAAAGGGGAGGGGAAATAGGGGGAGAAAAGGAAGGAAGAAAGGAAGGAGAAAGAGTGAGAGAGGGAGAGACAGAGGGAGAGAAATGATGAGAAAATAGTAATAACTAAACAAGACAACACTCAGCACAGACATCCAGTGGCTCTTTGCTCTGTGAGCACCCAACCGCACAGGTTTCTTCTATGAAAACCATCCATCTGCTGCTTTAGGTACCAGGGCATGGGAAGGGAGAAACTCACCAGGGACAGCCTACACAATAGACCACTGACCCAAAGATATTAAGCAATTGTAAATACAAAGAACAACAAGAAAGGCCTACTGAGTTTATTATTGAACAAGTAACAACATAGCCAAACCAAAGAAAGAAAGGAAAACTCATCCTAGGAAAGAAAGACCAGTGTCCTCACAAACTATTGTTGGCTCTTTGACCACTCTGGGGGTATTAATATAATAGTAAAATGGATTCCACATTCCTGGGTAAAGAAAGCACTGTAAATCAGGGTTATAAACAAGCAAATACTCCCCAGGTGACAGACACAGATCAGAGTCAGTTTTCAGCCATTTCCTGTTCAACACTCCCCAGCTATGTCCTGCTCATCTTCTCTCTTTCTGGCCCCCAGGCCTTCACTTCTGTATGCTCCCTCTCCCACGTAAACACACCACTGAGTTCCCACAGAGCCCCAAACATAGCACATATCTGCCTTCTCTAAGTACACGCTCTTCAGGACAAGCTTCATACCCACAGGCTCTCTGGTCTCCAGTGTTGTCCTGATGGGTGCTGTACATATAACCGACCATTCTTTGATCTCTTATCTCCTCATCAAAAGGAGGTCACAGAGACTCGCTGGGGATACTGTGGCAATCCAAATGTGACATTTCTGCTGTAAGACAGACGGCCTACTGTCTAGGATCACACCGAGAACTCATCGGATAGCCATACCAATGGACATGGAATATCAAGTGGACTGATTCAGTACAAGGCACATTCAAAGTAAAGCATAAGGATCCACGAGAACCCTAAAAGAGGGGAAGTTAGATAGTGAATCGAAAGAAGTCAGGACTGCTCGAATGAGGAAAAGCAGGTTTAAAAACCAGGACATCACCAAAACAAAACAACAACAACAAACAGGACATGAAAAGCTG
Organism: Grammomys surdaster; assembly: GCF_004785775.1. Lineage (NCBI taxonomy): Eukaryota > Metazoa > Chordata > Mammalia > Rodentia > Muridae > Grammomys > Grammomys surdaster. Next base: position 6,502,000 of record NW_021604665.1, on the reverse strand, counting down.
GGTGCAGGAAAGAACATGGTGCATTTGAAGGAAAGAGCAAGTGAGAAGCGCTGTGCAAAACAACAGAGAAAACTGAGAGGAGAAAATGCCAAGGATGGGGAGAGTGGGGAAAGGCCTGGTGGGTCAGCATCTTTCAGCAATGTAGGCCCAGGGGTTAGAAGGTAGCCACAGTTATCCAGAGGGATAGCAGCTGACCTATGGGAATAAAAAAATAACACATGAAGAAGCAGTCACATCATAAGAAAAATGACAACACCAACCAGTATCATAATTGCTCTATATTTGATTAAAGGTTATGAGATGCTGAGAACAGCGCTGTTTCAATACATGATACTGTTTTTCACAACAGCCTTGGGTGACGTACGTGTGAGGTCTTCATTTTACATGTGAGGAAACTGAAAATTCATGGGAGATTAAGTCACCCAACAACCTTAGGCACATCATGTAGCTGGCATGTGTGTACAGCAGGGGCTAAATAAACCCTCCATGCCCTGTTGTGAGGGGTATTCTTGATTGGCAACTTGACTACCTCTAGAATTAACTAAAGCTCAGGAGGCAGGTATACCTGTGAGGGATTTTTCTTTAATTATTTGATCTCTCTCTCTCTCTCTCTCTCTCTCTCTCTCTCTCTCTCTCTCTCTCTCTCTTTCTCTCTCTCTCTCTCACACACACACACTATATATACATATATATATATAGTATACATATATATAGTATGTATGTATATGTATATGTATATGTATATGTATATATAGCTTATGATAACCCTCACTTATAACCCTCACTGCCTAGTTCTACTAGTTTCCTGCCTTCACCAAGAACAAGAATAGCCACTATGTGGAGCCAGAAACTGAGTGTGAAATGTTTATATCCACTCTGTTTTGAAGTCTTCTCAAGAGCTGTGTGATATGAAGTGCCTCTTTATAGCTGGGGAAACTGAGGCATAGTCAATCCAACAGCAAGCATAAACATAAAAAAGTTGAGGCTTGGAAAGTCACAGGACTGGAATCAGAGCTGTGGGATGGCTCTTCCTCATCAGGTCGGATGGTTATTAATTAAGACCTGAAACAATCAGGCACCAGTCTATCTTCAGTCCTGTGTAAAGCCTTTTTTAAAAAAAAAAAACAAAACGCAAAACTGATGCTACTTCTGCAATCATCATTATAATCTCTGCCCCACAGTGCTGGGAGTTCTTGATGCATATCGCTGCACGTCACCTCACACTGACAGCTCATAAAGATACAGATAACCTCGGCTACAAGAAAGAAGTGTGGACAACTTCTAACAAGATGGGCAGAAGAAATGGCAATTTAAGTGATCCATGTGGAGTCAGAAATGCTCCCAAAATGGAAGTTGAAAGTAACAGCACCTGAAGACTGAAAACAAATGCTGTTTTCAACCAAAGGACTGGGGAGGTAAGTCAGGGGTAGAACACTCTCCTAGCATGTGCAAGGCTCGGGGTTCAGTGCCTAGAAACTTAAAAAATAAGTAACAGTACAAACAAACAGCACAGAGAGAATATACAGGAGAGAGTGAACTACACTCCTGAATTCCCAATTGCTCCACCAGGACTCTCCCCTTCAAAACCTCCACACAGCAACAAAACTCAAATGCATTTTACTTGTTCCACTGGACCTACCGAAGGAGAAAAGGATTTTCTGTTAGGTCAAAAGGACTGCTCTTTTCCTGCAATTCAATCACTCCCCAGAAATCTCCAATGAAGGATCTTTAGTATAACAGCAGCTGTTTCAATAAACCATCATGTATGATTTATGGATATTGCCTTCCAAGCAAAATAAACAACTTCTCTAAGAATGTGCAGTGTGTAGTGTGTACAAGTTTAAAAACAAAACAACGACAAAACTACTTGGACAAAATGGCTGATACCGGAGACCTCCCTGTGGGCCCATACCTCTGTGACAGGGCAACTGTACAGCTTCACACTTAGATGTGCCATGAAATTGGTTTGAAGAAAGGGATACAACTAGATATGCTTTGTTTGAATGAAAATACCCTACAAATTCCAGCATATTACATTAGAAATGTTATCAACTTACACAGACAGATGGCTTTCTCTCAGCTACTGCAGTTCTCATGTCTTAGAAAGAGCTGAAAGGAAGAGAATTCTCCAGCGGCCCCTGCAGCCTCTGTTGCAGAGGTCCCAGTTTCTCCCTCCGCTGTAACTGGACAGTTCCTAGACATCACTTGTTGTGGCAACTAGAGAAGGTCGGATGTTGAGCCTATTGTTAGGGAACAGACGTGGCCTAAGAAAAAAGTCAGTCTACCCTGGGTTCTGTTTCAGAGGAGGAACAAAAGAGATCTAAAGGGACTGTGTGGAGCCTCACACCTGCAGGGTATTCAGGTGGCCCAGAGGCTTTAACACCAAAACCATCTCAAGAAACTCCGACTAAAAGCAAACAAATAGACAGCAGCAGCTACAATAAGACCTTCAGACTAGGTTCTATTTTTAGACCAAGAACTATAGGCTATAAACCATAGCCTCGAATAAGCTGTAATGAAACCCAATCTTTAAATAAAAAAAAAATTTAGATTTTCCCCCCAATAACAATGCATTTTATTTATGATGCAAGTGACTCCTGTTCTAAATAAATGGGCATGGTATATACATGAACAAAACACAGATGTTCTAAAAATATGTAGCCCTGGAGTGATGTCTCAGTGTTAGGAGCACTGGCTGCTCTTAAAGAGGACCTGGGTTCCATTGCCAACATCCATGGTGGCTCACAATCACCATAAATCCAGTTCCAGGGGATCTGATGACCTTTTCTGTCCTATGCAGGAACCAGGCATGCACATAGCGTACAAACCAACACGCAGGCAAAACACCCATACATATAAAAAATAAATTTTAAATTCAAATTTAAAATGTGTATTTGTATATTTATATTTTTTTAAATCCTCTTTTGAAATAAAGCTGATTTACTCTATTACCCATGTATGGGAAAATCATGTTTTAGATAAATGAAGTCTTTGGTAACACAAAGAATGAACAAATACAGAATACTCTATATTTTCTTTAATAATCAGAACGTTCTACATTAGGCTTGGTTTAAAGAGGTGGATATTTTAATACATGGTAAATAACATCTATTAAAAGACATTAAAGTATAAAAGTGAGAATGTGTTACTGGGGTAGCAGAGAAATCTGTGCAAAATTATACCAAATAAAATAAATGTAAACAAAAGATGAGCCAAACAGACTTCTCCTGGGCAGTTCACCCCAGAGAAGTTCCTACGCTCCATGAACGCCATTATACATAGATGATCAATGCCAAGGAAGCCAGTGCTCAAGGCAGTGAGTAAAGAGAGTAAGTAAAATGGGGTGTGTACATGCCTGTGCAGCCTACTGCAACTCGCAGCATCAAAAATCACAATCCGGCTGAGTGCTGGTGGCACATGCCTTTAATCCCAGCACTCAGGGGGCAGAGGTAGATAGATCTCCAAGTTCAAGGCCAGCCTGGGTTACAGAGTGAGTTTCAGGACAGCCAGGGTTACACAGAGAAACCCTGTCGAGAGAGAAAGAGAGAGAGAGAGAGAGAGAGAGAGAGAGAGAGAGAGAGGGAGGGA
>NW_021604665.1:6413149-6498012 GCF_004785775.1 Grammomys surdaster | reverse complement strand
GGAGGGAGGGAGGGAGGGAGGGAGGGAGGGAGGGAATATGACTCTACTGATATATTCTGCAGCATAAACAAATCTCAGAGACTTTGCTACATCAAGGAAGTCATTGAGCGAAGAACAAATGTTATGGAGTTCAAACCAGGGTATAAACACATCCCAGTGACAGAGGACAGCCTGCAGTTTCTTCCTGACAGAGAGGAGCACAAAGGAGTCACCTACGGTGATGGAAGCCTTGTTGCTGTTGACAGGGCTGTGACTTTGCTATTTCGTCATATGTGGACACATCTTCTTGCTTGTCTGTTATCCTGACAACTGAAACTATAGCAAAATTATAACACTAGCTGAAGACGTGACAGGTGGCTCTCACCCATCTTCACTCACTGCAAAGCCAAGCAGACCAGTCACAGAGCATCAGGTACTCTTTATAGTAGGCTATCTGGCCAAGGCAGTAAGTCAGTAAGTCACCTGGCTACCTAGCCTACTGTAAAAACAAACAAAGCCTTAATAAGAGGTCACAGTTTTAATTATAGGCCTGATGCCAGATTTGTTAGATATAATAACACACACCCTCTTTTAATTAAACAAATCACCTAAATAGACACTTGTAAAAAATGAAAAAACATAAAGGATGCTACACTGCATCTTCTCACAGGAACAAGAACATATGGATGGGACAGATACCCCCTGGGGTCCTCTCAGGTGGGGACACTTCAGTGGAGGCCAAAAGCTGTGGAGACTGAAGTGAAGTAACTAGAGGAGGGAGCAGAGGTAATGGCTGTCTGATGTCACTGCATCCTACATGCCACCATTGTGTCAACAATACCCTGGGTAGGACAATGTCAATGGCCTAAATCCCCATTTGAATACAAGCATTGTGGATAAAATGATGAAATTCCTGTGCTATTTCTGTGGCTAACTGAATAGGTGTTGCCTCAACTAAAACCAGAAAACACTCAAAAGTTCCTGATAATGACACGGAGAGCTTTATTAAAAAAGAATATTTTCAGTGTCAAGTGTACAGAGGCGCTAACTGAAGATCATTATTCTGAATACAATATTGATACTTATTTCCAGTACAGCCATGTCTTTTTTTAATGATGGGAAACTGTTCTGAGAAATACATTGCAAGAAATACTGTGCTAGGAATACGGTTGCTACACGCACTGGGATTAAGATGGCTCCACTGTTATCACGTGATACAATTTTACAGAGTCACTGTCATGTAAGTGGCCCATTACTGAACAAGGTGTCCTTGTGGACCATATGGCTGTGCTGTGTGATACGAGGCTCACGTAACATGTATAGATGGATATATAAGAAAGTAACTTCTGCTGTGCATTGGGTTTTCTTATAAAGCACACTTGATACACATCACACCAGATGATGTTACTTCTCAACCAGGTCACTCCCAACCCTGAAGAATATGTTGGCATATCTAAAGAGATAGTCTGGACCACCCTAATTTGGTATGGTTTACATACACACTAGATAGGGATGTTTTGTGGTGCTCTCTAAGACACAGGATAGCCACCATCAATAAATAAGTACCTAAGGCAAAGGATGAAAGTTTTGAGGCCAAGAAATGGCACACGATAGCCCAGATAGGCCAAGTGCAAGGATTCCAGAAAGTCCATTAGCAACTTAGAAATGCTACAGACCTGAGTGAGCACAGGGAGGGGAACAAAACTAGAACAAAAACAAAATCCACATAGAAAATCCTTTAGTACTCTTTTAAATGGAGTCAAAATACGCAGTGCTATTTATTTCAGCAGCTGGAAAAATGGAACCATCTGAGTCTATCAATGGCAACTTACATGAATAAACTGTACTCAAATCACACTGTGACACATTCTACAGTCAGTAAAAATGGTGATTTTTTCAAAAAATTTTAATTAAAATATAACTACATCATGTTCTCCCTTTTCCCCTCCCTCCAACCCCTCCCATGTCCCCCTCAATCCCTCTCAAATTGATGGCTTTACTTGTTTTACACACACACACATTAATCTCTTTATTCACTGCATTGGGCACTGGTTACCTTGCTGCCCTGAGAATCTCTGTGCATGCTTCATGAATTATTATTAATACATATACTATATATAATATATGTATATTATATATAGTATATATATATATATATATATATACACACACACACAGGTATAAACATAGATATAACTACAATCTACTGAATCCATTTGGTGTTGCTTATCACTTCATGGCTGACCACTTTGTATTATATTCGTGTTTAATGAGGGAACATCATGGAAGAAAGACTGAAAAATCTGTAAGAGCCAGAGAGCTGGCAAGTCTGCAGTGAGACTGCTCCAAAATAAAGAGTATCACTGTGTATGGCCTGAGCACACTCCCCTAAAAGTGGAGACGGATGAGTTTCTCTAGGGCCATGGTGCTCACATGAGGAGGAACTGTTAGTACAAAGCAAACTGTCAATGCTTCTTTCTCTAAAAGAACAGGATCTGAGAAGAGAAAGAAGGAAGATAATATACTTATAAAGGTCCCTAGAAAATAAATTGGGCTTAGGAAAGGGAGAGAGGTCACAGGAAGAGGAGAAGGCAGCACAAGAGAGTGTACAGGAAAGCATTCTGTTGTTCCTGTTTTCACCAGCCAGTGCTGCTGTTGGTCAAGTTAGTGCAGAGAAGCAGGGATATAAAACCAGAAACAGCACTCCAAACATCTGGCCAGTGGCTCGTGGTCAGGCTCCGCAACAGAACAGCATGTTTGGGTAGGTCTGCTTTGGCCTTGCTGCCTTTCATTTTCTTCACTACTCATTTGACAGCTCTCTGCCCTGGAGATTGGTGGAATTGAGGACAGCTGCACTAACACAGAGACACTGTCTGCTCTGAACTCAAAGTCTACTCTGGGCAGCACAGATCTGTCTCCCCTTGAAGATCAGCTCTCAGCACACAAGATCCTCCTTAGCCAAAGCTTATTTCTAGAACATTCTCTCTGTTCCCTGATCCCAAGAAACGAAGGCCTCCTCCAGGTCTGCTGACTGTTACTCAGAGCATTGGGCCATGCTTCCAGGTCCTAAAGCACAAGTAAAGGAGACTCAGCATGCAACACACAGGCATCTCTAATAATGCACACACAGTTACATACACACTTGAACAGTGTGGTGAGTGTAGCTGTGATTAATACACAGTTGCTATGTTTCCTACATACTCTGGATACAGGAAGCCTACCCTAGGATAACAGAGTAATAAGGTTTACAAGATTAAAGATCTGAAACTTGGGTCAGTTTGAACTTTCAAACAGCTAAGACACTCTCCCTCTCCCTCTCCCTCTCCCTCTCCCTCCCTTTCTCCCTCCCTCTCTCTCCCCCTCTCCTTCCCTCCCTCTCTCTGTGTGGTATGTGTGTGTGTTTCTTAGCATGTGTGTGCAAGTGCACATGCTTATATACCCATACATGTGGAAGCCAAAGGAGGATGTCAGGTGTTCTGTTCTATCATGGCCTGTCTTATTCCTTTGAGAAAGGATCTCTCTTTGAACATGAAACTAGACTGTCAGCCAGAAAGCCATACTGATCCTCATATCTCTACTCCCAGAGCACCGGGTTATACTAATGTGTCAGGGATTTAAGTTGGTACATGGGATTTTAACTCAGGTTCTCAGGCTAGCAAAGCAAGTGTTCTTACTCACTGTGTTAGTTACTTTACTGTTGCTCTGATAAAACACCATGACAAAGACAACTTTTGGAATGAAGACTTTATTTGGGATTATGGTTCTAGAGGGCTAGAGTCCGTAATGATGGGGTAGAGGCATCAGGCAAGCGTGGAGGATGGAGCAGGATTCAGAGTACTCACATCTCAAACCACAAGCACAAAGCAGAGAGAATGAGCTGGGAGAAGGTCGAGGCTTTCTGCTCCCATGGCCACTCCCAAGTAGCATACGTCCCCCAACAGTGCCACCAACTGGGGACCAAGTCTTCAAATACCCGACCCTTTAATACAATTTCTCATGTTGTGGTAAGCCCCCCCCCCAACCAACCGCAAAATTATTTTGGTGCTACTTCATAACTGTAATTTTGCTACTGTTATAAATCACAATGTAAATTTCTGATACTGGACCCCTGTGAAAGAAGTCACACCACACAGGTTGAGAACTGGTGCCCTAAACCCTCTCCCCATACCCTAGTCAAGACCTTTATAGTTTGCTCCATAACCATTCTCAGCTTTCCCTGAAGAGGTCACCCTTGGGTCCCTGGGTCCTTTACTATATGGAATTATGTTTAGATGGTTTACACATGAGAGACAGACAAACCATGAGTGTTTTTCTTGCTTACAAAAAATGATATATTAGCATACTATTAATCCAGTGCCAGTAAAAAGAGACTAGGAAGATATATTTATCTTTCCTGAATTATAATCTCAAAGAACTCCACCCACAACCCTGTGAGGAGATGAATAGCTTGGGGACCCCTTCAGAGACCCTGGAACCTTCTTTTACACCAGAGCTGAATGAGTGTTGTGGAAGCCAGATTTCGCAGTTCTCTCCTGGGACTGCAAGAGCAGGTGCCAGTCACAGCCTTTCCCCTTCTCTGCTGTTGGTTTGAGACCCACCAAAACCATTCACATCTGAAAGTTAAAGCATCTACATTTAGAGTCTGACTCACAGGACAGAATCTGTTGCCTGCCAGACAGCAAAGGGAACAGGGAGTGTCGGGCTGTGTTCCTATAGAGACCTGTGGTCACAACATAGTCAGACCTAAGACAGACAGAACACCAAAAGGCTGTAAAAGATGACTCTAGAAAGTGGGAAGTGCAGAGCTTGCGGACAGAGGACCCACGGGGTGGGGTGGGGTGGACACAGATGGAGGACACTAGGAATGAAAGAGCTTGATATTTCAAACACACAAATACCGAGGCCAAGAAGAAACTAAAAAGCAAGAATGAAGGGATGAAAGATACAATGCCAGCTGCTTCCTCAAACATATATGTGTCATAAGCGTATGACACAAAAAGCAGATGGAGGAGTATTATTTGGGTGGAAGCAAGGAGAATGATGGGGGGGGATGGAGAAGGGGGAGGGTGGCATTCAAGTAATATGATGGAAGTACAGTAATATACAAATTAATTTTAAAACTTACTGAGACTAGCACATGAGGAAGGGTTCCAGGACAATAAGCTAGCCAGGGAGACCTGTGCTCTGAGTTGCTTACCCACCTTTTTAAACTACATGTCAGTAGCAGACTGAAGGTGCATGTGAACATGTGTGTCTGTGAACCATGTTCAGCATGTGAGTTCAGGGTATACAACTCCAAAGATATCCCAATTTCCAAATAAGGCACTTGAGTTAGTACCAGGAAACAAAGAGAAAAATTGAAAGAGAAAAATTATCTAAGATAGAGATTTTAAAGAAAGCAGGTAACAGGAAATTTTACTATCTTAGCCACGTTTTGCTTTGTTTTGCTGTATGTGTGTGTATGTGTGTTTGTGTGTGTGTGTGTGTGTGTTATGTATACAGTATATATACAAATGTATACACAGGTGCATAACCTCATGAGTGCACAAAGGTCAAAGTAAATAAGATATCCTGCTCTAATCCTCCGCATTACTCTCTGAGACAAGCTGCTCACTAAACCTAGAGCAAGTCCAGAGAGCTGGCTGATACTCCTACCTCTATCTCACACAGTGCTGAGGTCACAAGCACACATAGCCATGTTGGACTTTTTTATGTGGGTGATGTGAAACTCAGATCCTCATGCTTCCAAAGCAAGCACTTTTAACCACCGAGCCATCTTCCCCCATCCCACTCTTGGCCATTTTAAGACTACAGCTCACCAGTGTTAAATAGATCCACAATACAATAGTGGATTTAGAACCTTTTCATCTTGCAAAATTAAATGACATCCACTCATCATCAACTTTAGTAGACAGAAGAACAATACATGGAATCATATAGTGTCTGTCTTTCATGATCAGCTCATTTCATCAACCTAATAGCCCCAAGATTCATCTATGCTAGAGTACATATCAGGATTTTCAATCTTTTTAAAGACTGACTAATACCCCACAGTGCATATAACATAGTTTCCTCATCTGTTGGTTGCTTCTGTCTGCTGGCTATTATGATCAAGAAAATGGGTGTTAAGTCTCTCTGACTTGCCAGCTTCAATTTGCTTGGAGTTGTGCCCAGAATTGAAGTTGCTGGATCATGGGGCCGCTCTATTTTTAGTCTTTGAAGAATCTTGATACTGTTTTCTATGGCAGTTGCTCCATCGAATGATTCATTAGTTAGTGCCCAGGGTCCCAACTTCTCCGAAGCCCCACCAATGTCTTCTCCTTTCTGCAGACATGGTAATTATCCTGATAGACACAAGGTGGCATATCACCATGGCTTTGACTTGCTTTTCTCTAAAGACTAATGGTATTCAATTGCTTCACTGGCCTGTGGCTGCTTCTAGAGCATGTCTCAATGATCTAGCCTTTTGTCTAATTTTTGTAGTATTATTTTGTTTCCTTGTATTATTGTCAAGTTGTATGTGGGCTTTTCTTTTTTCTTACATGTGTAAATGCATGTTAATATACATTTATGGATATATATATATACACACACACACACACATATATATATATATACATGTGTGTGTGTGTGTGTGTGTATCCCAAAGGTTGATGTTGGAGTCTTCCTCAATTGCTTTTCATCTTATATTGAGGCAGGGTCTCTCACTAGAGCCTAGAGGTCACTACTTTTGCTTGTCTCAGCAGCCAGCTTGATGCTAAGACTCTGTGTCTGCTCCTCAGGTCCTGCTATAGCAGATGGCCACCATGCTTACCCAGCAAACGCTCTCTAGTGAGCTGTCTTCCCAGCCTGTATGGCTCTTTGTAGAGTCTTGATCTTAGCTCTTCATCCAGATTTGTACAGATTTTCTGTCATTTTACTTCTTTGGTCCTTTTGCTCTTAAAGTGAACTGTGTCCTTTATGAATACATTTTCCAAGAAATCATTGGCAACCCCAACATCATTTAGGGTTCTCCTTAATTTTTTTCTTCATTTCTTGTCATTCAGGGACTTATAACTTTTGTGTATGATGTAAGGTAAGGATCTAGATTTAATCTTTTGTACATGGGTACACATTTCGCCATCTCTGCTCACTAAATGAGAGGTCCTCTCTTTATTGAGTGTTCTGGATACCGATGTGAAGGAGCACTTGACTCCCGGTCTATCTCTTCAGATTCTTTGGTCTGCCTATATCTTTACATCAGCTCCACACAGCTTTGATTAATTGAGGTTTATAATGTGTATGGGTGTGTGTGTGTGCCTTCTAAATTTGTGCTTCATTTCTCAAATGTGTTCTGTGTCTTGTATAAAATACAGTTTCAGGCTACGCTATCTCAGAGTCAGGTTTTTCCAGGTCCAAGCTGGTAACTGTCCTCTTTGCATCATCCACAGGACTAGAATGCAGAGTCAGGAGCATCGGAGTTCAGCAGCGGAGCCCAGAGTTCTTCCCGACTCAGCATTGGATGAAGACACTGAGAGCATCACAGCTTTGCAAGGCGAGGGAGCTGAGGTTAAGGGCACAGATGCTAGAGTCAAACAAAGTGGGGTTCAGGGCTCAGTGCATGAAAGAGCTTGCCACAAGCTTGAAGGCTTGAGTTTGGTCCATTGAACCCCATGTGGGTGGAAGAAGAGAACCAGCTCCCCCGAGTTGTCCTCCGACTTTCATACTTTTGGTGGGACATATGTGCACCCCTCCACATCATACACATAAACATATCATCATCATCAACATGTAAACAAGGGTTTTTTTTAAATATTGAAAGCTGGGTTTAAGCTTAGGCTCTGCCAGTAATTGTGCACATAGCCTTATACACCTTGCTTAACATTAGCTTTCTCATTTTCAAAGTGGACACAATTGCAGTCCCCACCCTCCTAGCCTTCAAAGGGCAGATGTAATGTGTGTCTGTGAGTGACACCACAGTGCCACTCCTTATGGACGAAGCACAGTGCTTGCCCAGAGCACTAAGTACAGCACTTACCTAGAGCACTGAGCACAGCACTTGCTAGAGCACAGTCAGCAGCTGGCAACTTGAACCACCATCCCATTTCTGGTGCCTTTCAGGAGTCATGACTTCAACTTTATCAGTAGTGCAATTTTTAAAGAATAAAATGTAATGTCCAGAAGCCCAATGCCAGATACCAGGAGCATTCCTGAGCTCAGAAAGACAAAAGGAGGCTACTCTGGGTAATTTACACTGCCTCCGTGAAAGGCTTGTGTGCACCAGCACAGAAAGCACATGGAGGGGAGAGCTGCTGGTCAGATGCACCCCCAGTGTAGTACTGGATAAGTTTAAAGATCAAACCGCAGAGACTATAAGAAGCTAGCATGAAGAGAACGGACTGTTGCGGCCAGTCAGACCTGTCAGCCTTCAAATCTTGATCTGGCTTTTTGCTCAACAAAGGGCAAACTTCATAAATAACCACCACCATGAGGGAAACCTACCAGGTCACCTGTTCCCTGATCTCAGCTGTGGAGAACTGTACCCATGTCTGCTGATCTTGCAAACACCCTGTTTTCTTCTAACATCCTGCTCTTTAGGTGAAGCTTACTTCACCAGAGGATCTGCCCAATCTGTACTCCAAGGCACAAGTCTCTTATTTCACCAGAGAAAGCAGCTGGCAACTGTGAACGAAACTCATATCTGACTGCTAAGAACAGTTTGGTATTCTCTCTCTGTCTCTGTCTGTCTGTCTGTCTGTCTGTCTGTCTGTCTCTCTCTCTCTCTCTCTCTCTCTCTCTCTGTATGTGTGTGCCTCCCTCTATCACACCCTCTATCACATTCCCTCTCTCTATGTTCTCCCTCTCCCTCCCTCTCCTATAACCCTCTGAAGAAGTAAACAGTCCTAGAAGTGTTTAGTAGACATCTTGACAAGAAGCATAGTCAATAGCAAAGCATGGATGGAAAATCGGTCCTCAGGACCGGATGGACTGAGCACAGACATGAGCTAGCACACCTGCTCTGCTGTTTCAGGCTGGCTTTATCCCTTACAACAGGATTGCTTTTGAACTGACAAAGCTCTAACTCTAAAACAAAACTTGTAAATAACACATATTTCTCTGGATGGGGTACTTTGAGTTGGCTCCAAAATTTTGAACTTCAAAGGGATAAGATCATACATTTGAAAAACAATATCATTCAAAGTGAGTTTGTGGTGGTAGAAACATCTCTTAGGAAAAATTCAAGATTTCGCTCCTGGGAGCAATAACCATGGCCTAAATGCATTTCTCCCCCTTCCCTGAGTGAGCTAAAACTACATCTGTCCTACTTGGATACATAATCACTTATGGGAGGGCACTTGATGAGACATAATACAGACCTTAGACTTTAGAAACTTATTTCTTATAAGGAGCCCAAAGAGCTTTATGTTCCTTTGTGTCAACAGCCCATAAAGCATTAGAAACAGGTACACGTGCATCAAGAGACAGCAAGGTAAAGCCATGCCAATGGCCAAGATCAGCAGACAATGGGAAAATGCTGACAAAGCTGAATTCTTAGGGATTCCTTATTCCATTCTTCTTAGAAAATGACTCATTTTCTAAACCTATGTCTGGTAAGGAGTAACATCAGAATAAGATAACCCTTTTTATTCACATTTCCCAGAGTGCACTGGTTGATTTCCTCCATCAAGTCTCTTTACCCTTTCTCAAAACTAAGAGTCTATTCTCAAACAAGTTGGAGACATAAAGATGCCCAAATTTGTTAGTTACTGACATTTCAGAACTTTACATTATAAGTGTATGGAAGACCGGATGAGAAGCCATCAACACAAGTTAAGGGCTTTCATGGGCCTGGTATGTATGTATATAACATATATGTGTGTGTTTGCTAAGGAATCCACACACTAGACTACCAATGCCATGGTTAACTGCGGTTAGCATCCCAGCCTTGGTTAACATCCCAGCCTTGGTTAATAGTCTGGCTATGGCTAGCCATTGGTAGTGCATGCCTTAAATCCCAGCACTCAGTATTCAGAGGCAGGCAAATATCTGAGTTACAGGCCAGCCTGGTCTACAGAGTGAGTTCCAGGACAGCCAATGGCTACACAAAAACCTTATCTTGAAAAATAGAAACAAACCAAAACATCCCAGCCTTAGTTAGCATTCCAGCTCACCCACAGTAGTATGCAGCCTTGGGAATGAAGACAACACTGACTTCATCCAGTTAGTAAATACATACACTTCAAGTAGATACAAGAGACATTCAGACAGGGCTGGGTGCGATGGTGTTTATACACTTGGTCTCAGCTTCCCACACTTACATGATTAGAGCACTTCAGTTCTCATCAAACATCCACGGCACTAATCACAATGCAGTGGAACGCTAACCCATATTCTGATACTCTATCTCATGTATGAAAGTAGAAATGTCTCTGGACTTGTGGGCCTGTCTCTTTTCTTCCCCCCTTTGCCCAACCAGTATTCATTGTCTGGTGTGAAATGTCAGGTTCCTCAAGCATGAGGAGGCTAGCAGTCAACCTTGAGTGTTGTGTTCCAGGGATTGTCTACTTGCTTTATTGAAACTGGTCTCTCACTGGGATCTTGAAGCTCACCAGGACCTGCGAGGATCACATCTGTCTGTCTCTGCCTCCCCCAAGTTGGTATTGTGTATGCACATCACGATGCCTGCCATTTTCACACAGGTTCTGTGGGTTAAACTTGGGTCTCTATGCTTGGTCAGAAAGCACTTTACTGACTAGCCATCTCTTCAGTTCCTTGATTAGCAAAGATGGTCTCTGTTTTGACATTTGTCTCATGATCGACATGGTATCAAGCTAAAGGTTTAGTCTAGTTCCCAAGCCTGGGCTTCCCATAATGTATTTTTCCTATCACTTACAGTCCTTAACTCATAAAAATTAAGGGGAAAAATTTTTTTCCTGTTACTAGAGCTTAAATTACAAAGTGGAAACTGTTTGTGATGTAATTTAAGAAAAAAGGAAAAAGTTAATAACAGAAAGTATCTCCTTTTCTAACATAACATTTATTACATTTATAGGAGGGTATAAATACATGCATGCATACATGCCACATATGTGTGTGGGGGTTGAAGACAGGTTGTAGGAATAAGTTCTCTACATCCACTATGTGGGTCTTTGGGAATTGAACTCAGACTGCTAGGCTCAGTGGCAGGCATATCTATCCTACTGAGCCATCTCACTGGCCTATCCCCACCACACCCTCTTTGGTAAACAGAATGTGATACTATTGCTAAATGCAGAAATTCTAACATCCTAGAGATCAGGGTTTATGCCCCAGTCCTTCTTCCTAGTAGTCACATGACTTTGAGATTGTTATCTACAAGGCTGACATAAAAGATGCTCGAGGTCTAAGGCACTGTTCCGATTTAAATAAGATAATGTGGGGAAGGCATTTAGCACAGGGCCTGGCACACTGGAAGCTTCCATAAATGCTGGCTGCTGACAATAAGGGCTTCTGTGGCTGCTGCCACTGTCGCTGTCACTGTTATTATTCCAGGAACACAACTGCCCCAGCACGCTGTGACTCACAGCTCCACTCAGCCTGCCCTGCTCAACCCTCCTGAGGAATGTTCCGGGCCTTCACTGCTAAACAACCTGAAATATACTCTACTAACAGCTCCACAGACAAAGGTTCTCAGCCAACATGAAACATTCCCAGAAGAGGCAAGACAAGAAGGAAGACACATGCTCTGTGCTGGTAAAGAAACCTTCAAGCCAAGCCCAAACAGACAGCAGGCTTCCCCAAAACAAAGACACTCCATAGTGTGGTCTGGATCCACGTGCCTTTAGAGCCTCAAATCACCTAGAACTCAGACCCAATCAGTGAGTCCCATGCATAGAAACGAGGATCAGCTTCTAGTGCAGTTCCCTGAATCAGGGGCTATCTCCAGCATGCTTGCATTCACGCTGGACTTCTTCACCAGGACACTTTCAGCTCAGAACCTTGCACTTACAGAACCCCCGAGGAATCTCACTTTGTGACTCTGGGGCACTAAAGAATCAAAACACTTCGTAAAGAGCTCTGATGCCTCTGACTGAAAGCTCCCTCTGTAGACAGAGAAATGTTTGCAGTGAATTCTCTGACTGACAGCAAAGAGGACTAGCAAGCTGTCAGGCCTTGGAGACAATACCCACAAGCCAAGAAATGCAGGGTTCATCGTGAAAGACAAACAGCACGTTGTTCCTTCCCACAGATCTGAGAAGAAGAAGAGCCGGTACAAATAGAGAGAGGGAAGAGAAGAGCAGTGGGGGAGACAGCTTCTGTCCAATGGCTCCTTTTGTACAGACCACAAAGGAAAGGACGGAATTGAAATGTGATTCTAGTAAATTAACAAAAGCCTTTCATCAACTCTAACAAACAGAAGCCTCTAGATAAACCCTTGCCATCATTTCCTCTGATGGGTGTGAAGGAAGAGAAAAGGAAAGAAGACAGCAGAGTGAAATTAGGAGGGAGAAAAGAAAAAAAAATGGACAAACGTAAAGTCCATCTGTATCCTCACTCTGGTAAATCAAACTACTCTCTCCAACTCTGGAGAAGAGTCACAGAAAAACTGGAGAGATGGCAGCATCCTGCAGACTTCAGGCCAGGAGAGCTAGAGTGTCGACTCAGGAATTCAGAATAGTCTCTGCGCACCACAGGCTGTTTTGACATAGTTGGCCCTCAAACTACACTTCGGATAACACTGCATTTAGATCTACAAAATGAATTCCATGGATAATTTAAAACTGAACTTTGTAAGTGAGTGTAATAAAGCATCCTGTAGTCCTACCAGGCATGATGGCACAGATGTGTAATCTCAGCATTTTGAGAATTGAAGGCAAGAGGATCAGCAGTTCAAGGCCTTCCTCAGCTACCAGGAAAGGTTGGGGTTGCCCTGAGCTACAAAAGACCCCCGTCTCAAAAAACTAACTATATAAATAATAAATAAAAACAAAGCATCTCATATTCCTTAGGCAAGTAGAGGAGATGGAACCTCAGCCATTCTTTGTGGTACTGAAAACAAAAAAAAAACAGACTTCATATTTAACAAAGAACAGTGATACAGGTCCACATGAACACTGGTATATATACATGTATATATAATACATATACACATACAGACAGACATGTTGCTATATATACATGCATGTATATGCACATTATATATACACACATACATTATATAGTATGTGTGTGTGTGTGTGTGTGTGTGTGTGTTGATCTTTGAATAAGCAACTGAAGGACCTTACTTTCCTCTCTACTCTCCCAACAAAATCTGCCAGCCAATCATAACGAGGCTATCAGCAAACTGTTTCTTTCACACTGTGAGAAATGCAGAAGGATCTGTAAGAAAGCCAAAAAGCACCCCAGCTTTCTTCTGTATCTGAACTTCCCTATGATGCATGAGAGAAGCTGGGTCTCTGCTCCCAAGCCAGGATTCTACTTGCACCTGGGAAGACACTCATGAATTTAAGTGGACTTCACTCCGATGGGTCAAGAATATTCTCACTGTTACTCAGAAAAGAAGTACTAACAGTCTCTTCCCTCTCCTCCAAGGCATGTATTAGACAAGTGATGTTTGGTTCTGCATCGAGGCAATGACTTAATGTCCATGTTCTCTTAAGAATCTGCAAAATCCACCTGGAATGGAGTCTCCCTAAGGAGACTTACCATTTTCATTTTAACTAATTTCTGACTAAATATCCCCACATTTACTCAGGCAGGTAGCAATAAAGGAAAGCCAATGTCTACCTGAAAGGATCCATGGTTACTTAGCAAAGGGTCAAAGGTAACTGAGAAGTAAAAGCAGGCTGAGAGTACTTAGTAGAGGAATGATATAGAAACAAGGAATGGCTGGCATACAAGAAAATAAACTTTGCACAGTGAATACTCTGATATGCCAACATACCCTAAAAATTAATGGTGCATACTCAGACTTAGAAATCAGGAAGTCCTGGGTTCGAGTCATAGTTTGTCACTGAGTACACAGTCCCTCTTAACCTCGGTGCTCTCATTTGTTTTGTGGAAGAATAACAGTCGCTAATGGAGTTGTTGTGGAGATAAAACTAGATAATGCACACCAGGTGCCTAACATAATAAGCACTCAATAAAAGTCAGTCACCATTTTTCTAGAATGAGGGTCAAGTGTGTGGGTGTGAATGTAATTTGGCCCTGGCATCTACTGATTAACTCACACGTTAAAACATTAAGAGCTGGCGATGCTACGGGCTAGGCCTCAAAGAAGTAATTAAGAATGGCTCGTGTGCTCTTTTTAAAAATCAGGTCCATAAACACTTCTGGAGATTATTACAGCTGACTGATAACCTTCCAGGCCTGGGCCTTCGTGAGCAGCTACTCATGTTATGCCCTGAACATGGCAGGGGCTGCCATTCTCTGCCACGCCTCCAACGTTCTGTGCTATAGTAACCTACATATCTGGGGTCTGCCAACCACTGTCTAGGGTGTTGATGCACACAGCCCTAGAATACATAAACTGTGATAATTTCCACATGAACTTAGAGAACCTTCAATGAGACAGGCAACCAGCTGCTCTCAGCATGTACTCCCACAGATACTGCTATCACCAACGTCTCAGCCCATCTTGAATGACTGCAGCATCCTCAGAAGGATATCTCCCACCTCCATGTTATCCTATGGCGTCCGTTCCATCCCAGGCATAGCTTCCAGAACAGCCATCAGCACAGACACTGACAAAGCACAGACTTCCCTCAACAGTCATCAGCTTGTTTCCAGGTTGTGATACACTCAATGTTGCCATGGGAGGGCATGTGGGTGTCCCAACATTTTTATTTTTGAGACAGGGTGTGCTGGCTTGTTTTTATGTCAACTTGACACAAGCTAGAGTCATCTGAGAAATAGAGTCTCAATTGAGAAAATGTCTCCATAAGATCTTGCTGTGGGTTATTTTCTTAATTACTGATTGATGGGAAAGAACCCAGCCCAGTGTGGGTGGCGCCATTCCTGGGCTAGTGGTCCTGAATCTATAAGAAAGCACGCTGAGCAGGCTACAGAGAGCAAACCTGTAAGCAGCACCCCTCCATGGCCTTTGCATCAGCTCCTGCCTCCAGATTCCAGCCTTGTTTGAATTCCTGTCTTGACTTCCTTTTGACTATGATAGTAGTTCTCAACCTGTGGGTCATGACCCCCATAGTGATCACATATCAGATATCCTTCGTATAAGATATTTATATTACAATAACAGTAGCAAAATTACAGTTATGACATAGCAATGAAATAATTTTATAGTTGTGGATCTGGTGATGTGTGGTCAAACACAAATCTGTATTTAAGGGTCACAACATTAAGAAGGTTGAGAACCAACAGACTATGGTACAAAAGTGTAAACAAAATAAATCCTTTCCTCCTCAACTTGCTTTTGGTCAAGGAGTTTTATCATAGCAATAGTAACCCTAACTAGGACATGGGTCTTGCCAACCTAGAACGTGCTATATAGACCAGTATGGCCTTGAATGCACAGAAATTTGCCTGCCTCTGCCTCTGCTTTCTGAGTGCTGGTGTTAAAGGTATGTGCTACCACATCTGGCTCCAGGATTTCTTGCAACTGCATATAAATCTAGTTTCCTCAAAGTATCTATGGAATTCTTGAATGTCTACAGTCTCAGACTCATGAATTCCATTTTCATCCAAAATTAAATTTATATAAACCTTCTTAAAGCCGTCAGTTCTCACCATTGAGAGAACAAGGTCCCAACTCACTTAGATAGACATCCTGTCAAGCCTTTCCTAATTAAACCTTTATTGAAAACAAATCCTTGAAGCCTTTACACACTGAACACATTGTGCACCTGCACACTGGGGGTGTCTCCAGTTACCCTGGAATTACCCTCTAGCGGCCAGCAGGCAGTTTCCATCCCCTCCCGGACAATATCTCATAGCATACATTAACCACTCCTCACTTTACGTACACTCTGAGTGTGTCCCACACATCCTGTCTCCAAGGTGCTACTGGATACAGATGTGATGTTGGTGTGCCTACTGTACAGCCGTCTCTGTCTCAGCCAAGGTTCAGGAAAGACAGCAAACTGTTCTGAGACATTGCAGAACATCTCCAAGGTCACCCAGTATAGGATCTTGTCTAACTGTCTGCTCTTTCTGCTATTCTTCTGGAACTGGACATTATTTCTCTTCAGAACCTCAGTTACCTAAAATAGTCACTTTTGGAATTCTGGGTCTATTAGCTGATGAGACTGTCTTGAATTAAAGGGGAGTAGGGAACAAATATGTGCATCTTATAATACTGATATAATATTAAATTATACTACATCCAGAACAAATAAACATGCATCTTCTCTGCTTTTAAGCACAGAATAATTGTATTCTTCATGGGGACAAAAGTCAAGGGTGTGACATTTCCCATCATGCACCCCCTGCTTTGACTTGCATAGTGGTTGGTGAACACCCAGTGGAATTTTCCACGTTTGCTCTGGACTTAGGTCTGCTGAAGACTGAAGAATAAGAAAGATTTGAGAATAGATTTAAGGAAAGAGGTTGTCTTTTGTAGGTCAAGATTATTATCAGAATGAGAAAAGCTGTATTTAACCTTTATAAAGACAATTCAGAGTTGCATGTGTTTGAAGGGCTATAGGAAGAACCCAGTCAAATCTTATACAAATTTCTTCACTTACATATTAAGAAAAACTGTAATTTAGGATTCACTGCAGAGTTAAAAACAAATGTATGTGTTCACTGAAACTGCTCACTTAGATGATTAACTTCTTCTAAATCCTCAAAAGTTACACATCCCTCCATCCCTTGACCAAAACCTGGCTGAGGCAAAAACAACTCACTGCATGAACCAGCCACATTTCTCTTGCTCTACACTACTAAAGACCATAGTGTACTCAAGATACCAAGATGATCATGGAGGTATAAGCCCTGACAGATACAGGAGATGTCTTCTAGAGGAGGTTCAGAAAAGTTGGTTTTCCAGGCTACTGCTGTCCTTTTCTTAAAGCAGATGAGATGCCACATTCCCATCACCAGGTGACAAACATTAGCTAAAAGCCAAGAAAAAAAATCAATGCATGTTCTGCTATGATTGAGCACCAAATTGCAGTGATCATGGACCCCTGGGCTTCTTGTACATAGAAAACTAAGCTCCTTTTTTGCAAATGCAGCTGTTAATTGGTTATTTCATGTCACAAATAAAAATGAAAGCCAGATTAATGTACAAAATCTGCCCCAGGCAGGTCTTCTCTTATAGCTGCCTCGGGAACAACTGTTCCATCACCTACATGTTCAAAGAATCTCCGCCCTCCTCAACCTGCCTCTCCCAACACCCATCACCATGAACAGCTCCATTGTTCTACCCACTTGCCCAGGTGAGAAACCTAACTGCATCCTTTCTTCCCCCTGTCTTACCATTGCATGCGCTGTCAATCATCCCAGCTATGACCCTGTCTGCCTGGTACCTCTCCCTTATACCCACTGTTCTCCATCTCCCTGGCCACTGGGAGTCCCCTGCCTGCATTGCCCCTGATTGATTCTGGCACTGCTACCTGCAGTTGGTCTCATGGTTACTGTCACAATGATCTTTCAGAAACATGAAGGACCTCATTTTTCCTACTTAAAGCTTTCCTGTGTCTCCCTCTTAGCCTTGGAACAAAGCCCAGCACTCTGACCACAAAAAGGTACTCCAATTTAGGACTCTAGTCTCAACAACCTGTGTTTATCTTTCCTCCAAGTTCTAGTCTTCAAACAATGTCAGACTCTAAAGATATCTTCATATGCCTAAAGGTACTTCTCTCATTAAAATAAAGAGGGGGTGTAATTGTTTTATTTCATGTATACAGGTCTTTATTTTGATCAAATGTTTATCTGTATAGCACATGTAATGCCTGGTACCCACAGAGCCAGAAGACGGAATTGGATCGGCTGAAACTAGAGTTATACAGACAGTTGTTAGCTGTACCATGTGGTACTGGGAATTGAACCATGGTCCTCTGGAAGAGCAGCCAGTGTTCTTAACCACTGAGTTGTCTCTGCAGCCCTCTTGTCCCTCTAGGACACATCATTTAGGAACTTGGCCGGCCCTCCTATATTGCAACTTAGGTATCTAGTGCTCAGAGCTCCATACTCTTGCATTACTTTGCACATTCAATGGCAGGATGCAAGGCTTCCACCTTTCACTAAAGCAGAGGTAGCTCCCAGTCAAACGCTAGTCCAGTGGTTCTCAACCTTCCTAATGCTGTGACCCCGTAAGCTCATCATGTTGTGGTGACCCCCAACCACAAAATTATTTCCATTACTACCTTATAATTTTATTACTGTTATAAATTGTAATGTAAATATCTTACATGCAGATATATATTAGGTGATTGCTATGAAATAGTCATTGGACCCCCAAAGGAGTTGTGACCCACGAGTTGAACAGCACTGCAACAGTCAAATTTCTCAATAAATTTCTCAATCACAATTCATCTCCCTCTCTCTCTCTCTCTCTCTCTCTCTCTCTCTCTCTCTCTCTCTCTTTCTCTCTCTCCTAAAATGAAAGAGGAAGCTGAAATTAAAGACATATTGCAAAACAACATAAAGGTCTCCATATAGCTGTGGTAGTGACACTGACCCTAATGACTAGAATGGAAAATGCTGACAAGACTGGAACCATTAGTTATCCACTTCCAAAGAAGCACAGCTATCAGCTACAGATGGTATTTGACATTGTAAATTTAAGGCATGTCCTTATGAGTTCAGCCCCAGTGAACATAGGAAATAAATACAGACTTGACTTGAAGTATGTGTTCACTTTTTATTGGTCCTTTTGGAAATTTTACTTCCCATTGTTTCCTATATCATTTTCCATGAACACATAGCTCTATACATAACATTGATCCTTAGATCTTTTAGGAGTTTTAAAGTCATACATACTTGATTATAAGTCTTTCATGAGATACTTTTCAATGTATCTAAGGGGTTCGTTTGGGTGACTATCCCACTAGTTACAGAAAGAAGCAAGCCTCAATCTTAATGTCCATTTTATCATATTCATTTTAACATAGTGTTGGGGGCTCTGTCTGGAAATATGATGCTTTACATAACATGGAGTTGGTAGCAATGGAAACTAAAATAGCAATAGTAGAACTATAAGAAAAGTCTTAGTCACACTCATGACTTACTTAATGAGAGGGATAATCTTCATTGTCAACTTGATGGGATTCAGAGTCATCTAAGAGATACACCTCTGACTTGTCTGCAAGGGCAGTTGCAGCAAGGAGCGACGACCCACCTGAAAGTGGGCAGTACTATCCCATACCCTGGGGTCTCAGAATGAATAAAAGCAGGAAAAGTAAACCACCAGCATCCATCTCTCTCTGCTTCCTCACTACAGATGCTCAGGCTCCGCTGCCACAGCTTCCTCTCCATGATGAGCTGGACCCCTACAAACCACGAACCCAAATAGCCTTCTCCTTTCTTATATCCTTTGTCAGCTCTCCCATGACAGGGAAAGAGGAATGAATACACAGAGTATTCCATACTCTAACCCTTGGCTAAACAGCTGGCACATACCTCATATCACCAATTTCTCACACGGCTTTTCACAATCATCCCGCATTCTAAAATGAAACTCATGGATGCTAAGCCACTTCTTCATGGCTGCAGTGTGGTGATAGACCCATGCTCAGGCCTCTCAGTCATAATGAAAATGTTTGCAGAGCATTTAACATGGACCAGGAACTGCTGGGGGCACTTGACAAATTCTAACTCAATTGATCTGCAGGAAAAGCATATGTAACTATGTTCTTAATACTCTACACAGGGAGACCATACATGGTACAGGCAGTGACTAACAGAAGGTGGCCAAGCCAGTAAGCCACAGAAGCCCCTCTACACTTCATTACTCAACTGCCCACCACCATAGCCAGTGTACCATCCCCCCACAAAATAATAGCATAGAGAGGGGATGTGCTGTACACAGTCATTAGCTCGAAATCTTCATCATAACTCTGAAGGTAGCTGGCGTTTTTTATCTCCAGTCCACTTTATGGATCAGAGTTCTGGGCCTCAAAGAAGTGAACTGAGTAACCGAAGGTCACCCAGCTAACAAATGTCACACAAGGGAATATCAAACAGCAACACCTGGGTTTCACTCTGACCCCTCGCTCCCTCAATTTTTTTCCCAAAGTACAAATGGCTGGGAAACAGTATACATCAGATTTTCCAGCTCTTTAAACATGTTCAGTTTATACACTCTGGGAACCAGTATACCTCAATGCACTGTATAACAATGTAAACTTCCTCTATGCATCAGTCACACCAACTCAGCTAGGGGAAACCCATCTTGTTTCCATCAATACTTAAGGCATTAAGTTTCAGACATGAACTCCACTGCTGTTATTTTTTAATACTGTCAAAAGTTCCATTTTTGCTTCTTTTTTTTTCTTTTTTTTTTAATTGGATATTTTATTTACACTTCAGATGTTATCCCCTTACCCCATTTCCCTTCCTCCCACCCAGGAACCCCCTATCCCATCCCCCGTACTCCTGCTTCTATGAGGATGTTCCCCTACCTACCACCCCCACTCCTACCTCCCCACCCCCAAATTCCCCCTGACACAGCTTCCAGCCTTCATGGGACCAAGGATCTCTTCTCCTACCTATACCTGACAGGACCATCCTCACTTGCATATATAGCTGGAGCCATAGGTCCCTCCCTAAGTGCTCCCAGGCTGGTGGTTTTTTTCTATTCTGGAGAAATACCCATTTAGTTTTCTTTCTATCTCTTCCCTCTTAATGTTTCAATCGACAAGTCAAAACAAACCATGTTCCCATTCCAAAGAAGCCCTCTATAAAGCCCATTAAGGACAGTGTTTTCTCTATTCCTTTTTAATGAAGTAGAATGGCGACCCAAACAGCATTAAAACTCACTTTTGGAAACAGAAGTAAGGAGCAGAAACACAGCTATAGTTAAATAGATTGATAAATCACAGCCTTGCATGTCAAGCCCACACCAATAAAGAATGCTGATTTGTATGATTCACTAACTTCTGGTTTATGCCAAGACAATCTTAATAAAAATGCCTAAAAGTCACAGACTGAATCATACAAGGGACAGAAATCACATCTCCTATATCCTTGGATAATGTCCCAAACCGGTAACAGTTGTTAGTGTAAGCTAGCTAGACACATACATTTAATGAAAATAAGTAAGAGAAAACATGAAGTTTGTCTTTCCACTACCTGATCTCCTGGTTTTAGAATGACTGATTTAATCCACAAGTATTTCTACAAAGCCTATCTGAGCTCATACCTGGTCTAACCTCTGGAAATACAGTGGTGAGCACAATAGCTTATGAGTTCTGGCCTCATGGAGGTAGAAACCAGGCCTTGAATATAGAGGAACACAGAGAGAAAAAACCTCCAGGATCCATCAAGGAGGATTCTGGTAGCCCATGGCAGACAAGGGATCAAGGAAGTGAAGAAGTAAATTTTACACTGAGGCTAATACAGAAGAATGATGGACAGGTGTTGGAGATGGCGGGAAGAGGAATGCCAAGGTCTGAAGTTTAAAGGAGAAATAAGCAAAGCCGTGTGTGAGCAGGAAGGGACTCCTGCATGTGATCCTACTAGATCAGAAGGCCCCTCACGTCCTGCCCTCAGCTTCCCACCCACTTGTGACAGTACTCCTGAGCATGACCACAGGGTCAGCTCCCACAAGGAGAACTGGTCTCATCATTTTGAGAGTCGTAGTCCTGTAGCCATGATCTCTCTTCTCATCCACACTTCCCTCCTCCTCCATATCAACCAGGACTCGGCCAAAAGGCCAGTCTGGGAGAGCAGACTCTTACCTCGTAGAAATCTGTTCCAGTACCCTTGGCCTAGAAACTCTAGGCTTTCCAAGAAAAATGTCGATTCACCGAAGAGGAGGAATGGGTTGAGTCTAACCTTGGATGACGTGACTGGACTCCACAGGCCCCTGCCAGTTCACACTGAGGCCTGAAAACATGGCAAGGAGAAGGAAGGGCTTCTCTATATGGCACTAATGAACTGGCCAGCCACGATGCCAGTGGGCACCATCTTAGAAAGGACAGTAGAACAGCAAAGAAAGCAGAAAAATGTTCTGAGAGAAGGGAGAGAACCTAGATTCTCCAAGAATATTCTAGAGTAATAAAAGATGGCCCCTACACTCCTTCTAGAGAGGGTTAATTACAGGCCCTTGATGTGCTAAACAGCATGATGCCAATTTGGGGAGGAGCCAAACTGCTCAGGGCTACAGAAGAGAGTCTGCCAGGTCCTGGCTCCTCTTATCCTGTGTGCCACTGGGGCTCAGTGGATGCTGCAAACAACTTAATGACTACTAGGGGTAAGATATACCTGTACATCAACTATGGCTAAGGATCTCACAGGACTGCAACTAGCCAGGCCTTCCTTCCCTCTCTCCTGATATGAGTAGGGTTCTGCTGTAACCCAGACCATCTTCTCTTCAACTTCTGAGAACCTTGGTCCTGCTTATTACTATGTCCTCATTCTAAAACACAAACCTTTCAATCTATCTTCTGTGTCCCATAAAGCACCATTAAGGTTACAGATAATGGTTAAAAATCTGTGACTCCTGACAAATTTCATCACCAAGCAAGCTTTAATATTGACATATAAATCTTCTTCATAATTTGTAAGGTTTTTTTTAATGTAAAATGTTTACAGACATATTTTTCAAATTAAAAAGAAGATGCAATAAGATCATTTAACATTAGCACCCCAGCTCTGCATGCTTAAAGTAAAATGCAATCAGCCATGTATACAAAACATTCAGCATCCTGAAACTGGGAGGAGGGTGCTGATCCAGCATGGCTGGAAGGTCATTAAAAATGAGCACTGTGTTGCAAGAAGAGAAAAATCAAAGCTAAGAATGCTGATACAATTGCCTCTACTGGGGACAAAGCCAGAGCGGAGCTGATCTCCAAATTCTTGTTGGGGCAGGGGGGTGCTGTCCCAATATTCCTGTGCATGTGAGGACAGCTGTGGGAGTTGGTGCTCTCCTTTCACTGCACGAGTCCTGAAGATCAATCTATGGTGGGCAAACTTGGTGGCAAGTTCCTCTACCCAGTGAGCCATCTTGATCTCCAAATTCTTCTACCATTGTGTCCCTTCACACCAGACCACTGTCTATATTAACAACCCTGTTAACCCCAGGCTAGAAGTTTACATTGGCTTTCCATTTACAGTAGTAAAATGCTAAGACTTAACAGATGCTGCGGGTCAGCCTCTGGCCAGATCATATTACTCCTCTAACCATCCCTGCCCATCTTCTGAACTGCCAACTTTCAGTCTGCTCAGCCTATCGTATGGTCACAACGTTCCTCTTGACTCAGTCACATCTGTTTAGGGACAACGTTCCTACTCTTGCTGTCTGCTGGACTTTTCTCCCTCAATAGGCATTCTCACTCATGACCCATTCCAATCTTCTTAAGGACTTTTTTTCGATTGCCATTTTCTTATCAAGTCTTTCCATGTCCACTCAATTTTAAATGATAAATCACTGTAAACCTACCCACACCCTCTCTTTCTCCTAAATATTTATGAACATGTAGCATATATATGTATATATACTTTATAAGTATATTTAGTTTAACATGCCAATACACACATACATACACACACACACACACACACACACATACATTCATACATACACAAAGAGGAAAGCTTCATGGGCACAGAGTCACCATTTGGCATCCCCCTGTATTCTTGACACCAAAATAAATGACTGTCACGTGGAAAAACCTCGATGCAAGACTCTGACAGCTGGTTCCATGGATTGATGGATAGAGTTAAAACTTGGCCCAAATCCAGAGAATTCAAGCACTGTAAATTGTCTGATAGCGTCTGACAGCCCTTGGGACACAGTTCGTGGCATGGGTGTCACCTATCATCACTATACAGCTACTCCAAAACTGACACTCAGTGAAACCCTGCACGACAGTCAGTGAGCTAAGGAATGGAGTGGCAAGAAGACTTGTCAAGTAAAGTACTGGGAGAGGAAGCTAGCAAGCTGATGTACTTTTATCACAAGTGAGATGTTCTTCCATGCACAGACATGGAAGCTTCCCTGTGCAGTCACAGCTTGGACAGGGAAGGAGATGTGGACTGCTTAGATACACTGCACTGGACATCCTTGAAAAAGAGAACAGATTTCAAAAACTTCCTGGCACAAGCCAATATTTGCCATTAAGTCTGAATGGCTGGCACAGTTCAACTTCCACGCATCAGTGTAAATATAAAACATGAAGCTTCAATTACAACTTAATGACAGATATAAAAAGGAAGATATTAAGCATGGCCAAAAAAATAAAGCAGTAAGAACCAAGAGTAGATATTTAAACTACCAAATATTTGGCCTGGTTATCCAGGGGAAAAATAATAACATTCAGCCAGACCCAAACTTACATAAGCAGGTATGTTCTTTCATGTTTAAGAAGCCAATAAAGGTTTGAATCCAGGCTCCATCTCATCATACCAGAACCTGAAATAGCCAAGACATCTACCACAAATAACCTGCCTGGACTTGAGACACACCAATCCCAATTGACAAAAATAAAATACCTGAGCCTTTAAATGCCTAGCTAATTTCCATTCTAGCTCAGAGCTTTCTAATCAAACACACATAACTTGAAAAATGGCATAGTTCTCCATATCTGCTCTCAGCCATCCCAGAAGCCCCACTGACGCAAAGAGCAGGCTACCCAACCAGTTTTCCACACATCTCCCTGACACATTCTATTTAATTCTTTTGCTAGAGGAGTAGGATTGGTCTCCATAAGTTCTAAAGATAGGTCATTTTTAAATGGTCTTAACTTCACATGGAATAGTTCGTTTTGTTGTTCTTGGTATTGCTGTTGCTTTAAGTAGCAAAAGAGTTATTAGCTATGTTTTAGCATTGACTCTAATTTTAATGCTTTCTTTCAGGAATCTTGGTTTCTGTGGGGAAGTTTAAGATGGTGACAGGCCTGCTCAATCAGCTCCGTGTATGCTGTACTCCATTTGGGGAATCCTCCTTGATTACAAATGGCACCCTGATGGAGAGTTATTTGGTACCATTCAAAACCATTAAGCCTATTAACTGTGACTTAGACCAAGTCTACTAAACAACTGCCATCTCACCAGGAAATGAAGTAACTGGCTTTCAAAGTGATGTAGGCAAATACTCAAAGTCAATGATGCCTCACAAGTGGCCTCTCATGGCATCTTCCTGCCCAGTTTCATCCAGAGGCCTAGGCATCACACTTAATGCATTTTAGTTGGATGAAGTGACCCAGGTAAGAGTCTCTCTGACCATCTCATACATAAGAGTATCCAGTCCAAAATAAATACTTAGGAACCCAACATGTAATGCATCCAGCTCCACGAATCTCAGGTGAAGTGTAGGTACCCTATACTACCAGCAGTCACACATAAAAGGGAGTTTGCAGGAGACATGGGGTGCTGTATGCATATGTATCTATTTTTGTAGCATTTAAGTAACATGTTTCCCTCAAACTGTAGACACTTCCAAGTATTTGTTACTGCTAACCTCATACCTAGACATTCCATTTCTGAAATAAAATTATTCTCATTATTTGCTAAGTTCTCTCAAATAGCACCCTCCAAGAAGCCATTTCTAATGTAATCCATTTCTAATCCACTTGGCTTCCATAATTAGTTACTGCATACGTTCAAGCCCCTGGAACCTGGCTTGACCTGCCACAGACCATGACCTTATTTATTCCTCCTCTTGTTAGTATCAGTTCTTGCTCTAGAGCCATCAAACATGAAAGGATTTAAAGGCAGAAATATTCATCTCTCCAGTGTGCACAGTACGCTCCGGGAACACTGAACTCAAAGGATCTCAGTCTTGGATGTAACTTCCCTGAGAGTCGCCAACTAGTCTAATAGCTTCAAGGCCAAAGCCACTCAAAAAATTAGCTTCGGGTGTAAACAGAATGAAATCATTCCAAGATATTAACCTAACCACTGGATGTGTTTATTCTTCTGCTTGGAAAACCAAGCCAACCCTAAGGAATGACATTGTTCTCCAGCTAGGTGACTCTGAATAATGAGGTAATTTCCTTCAAAGGTGATGAGATCTTCAGGATTCTCTGGAATGTGCATCTACATGACAGGGCTTTACCAGTCCCCTTTAGGTTAAAACTATGCCAGAATATTTCAGAATTTCATGCAATATGAGATATATATAAATGTATAATAATAAATTATTATTTTACATAATAAATGTTATTATGACAGAAAATAATACAGATTTCCATATATATATATATATATATATATATATATATATATATACACATATATATATATCACAAATGAAAATACAGAGTTAAATTTTAGTTCCAAACTAAGTTTCTAGATTTAGCAAATAAAAATATAGGCTATCTATCCATTTAAAATTAAATAAGCAATTTTAAAATCTAAGTATGCTATAATACTTACTTGGTACATAAGTAAACTGAAAAAAAAAAGTTCTCTGTTAAAAAAATAAAATGTAGCTGGACATCCACTATGTAGAATAGCAAACATATCCCTTACCCAGAAATTCTACTATTAAGTCTTAAGTTAAAAAAAAAAAAAAAAAGCCGGGCATGACAGAACATAGTATAATTTCATGTACTCAAGAGGTGGAGGCTAAAGTTGTCCCAAGTTCAAGGCCAGACTGGTCAACATACTGAGTTCCAGTCTAGCTAGGGCTATATAACAAGATCCTAATACACACACACACACACACACACACACACACACCAAAGAAAAGTGCATAGCAGCAAGTATATTTTATAAAACACTAATTTTCAGATAAAACAAAATATCAGTCAGATAGCATTCATTACAGAACATTCTAGGAAGCCCAAAACAATGAGGTTAAGGAAGATGGCTGAGTAAGGAACATTGAGAGTGGATTAAGTGCCAGGTATTGTGTTAAACCCTCTATGCATATAATCCCATGTACCATTATCATCTCCATTGTTATCACGCTACAGATAAGACAGTTAAGACACAAAGAGAACACACTACCCATTGTCACACAGCAGTAGAGCAGGCATACAAACCCAGGCAAGTTGAACAAGAGGGCTTACGTGCTTAACCACCACCTCGTTGACGGGTGACGGAACAGAGGGCCCTAATCATGCCCCTAGACTCACCTAGCTACTTATCAATGCAGCTGAGATTCAAACCTCGAATAAGCTGACTCCACAGCTCTTACAGCAAGCAACAGACACTTGCTTTTGCCTTTACCAATCATGTGAAATGGGAGTGGCAGACTCCTTGGACAAATCTGCAATCCCCAGGAATCCATATCATTCCATCAGGCGGATCTGGACTCTGTATTATAGACACTGCTGTCCTGAATGGGGACCTGGGGAAATTTTTATTTGGTGGAGAAACTGATTGCCATTTCTGTACCAAAATATCTCTTTACAGTATACCACTTCTCTGATCTCTGTCAGTCTTACTGGCTTAAGGCTGGTTCTTGCTCCTCAATGCAAATGCCAAGCACTAGCAACAACAAGGAACACAGGCAGGAAAGCAGCCACCAAAACCACCTTCAAGCTCCACAAGATCTGAGACTTTTCTTCTTAGAATGCCAACCAAAAAGCTAGGGTCATTCCATTCAAAGTATAGGGAAATGTCTAGAACTTTTCCTGGAGCAGATCTGCCTATGGAAACACCAAATCCTTTATTGTAGGTTCCGTGCATCCATGGAAGCATGTGCAAAGCAAGACAAGGGCCTTATCTGCTTATCTAACTTCACCTTCCAACTCTTGTCATAGAAGCAAGCCACCAGCCTATAAATAAGCTGGAGGAAAGAGACGAGTGTGGGACAAGATAGACAAGTACAATGTTGATCATTGACCCTGTCCAGAGCTCAGTGACTGTTCTCTTGGAACAGAGGCTTCTAGAGAGCAGAAACCATGTCTGCTTTACTCACAGGCTATTCGCAATGCTGGGTACAGAAGAGGTTCCTGACTGTGTGATGAAGGATTCAGTTGATGAAAGGATGAATGGTCGCTTAGCTGTTACCAGTAAGCAGTACGCCATCCTCACTTCTGCCCTCACTGCCCTTCAAATCTGTAATGGAGGATTTCACCCTCTTGCAATCCTCGCCCATATTCATGGTGGCACACCACATATATCTTGTCATTCCTCACAAAGAAGGTTCATCTAGAACAGTGGTCCTCACAACTCCTTTGGAGGTCAAGGGACCCTTTCACAGGGGTAACATATCAGATTTCCTACATATAAGATATTTACAATTTATAACAGTAGCAAAATTACAGTTGTGAAGGAACAACGAAACAACTTTATGGTTGAGGGTCACCAGAACATGAGGAATTGTATTAAAGAGTCCTGCATTAGGAAGGTTGAGAACCACTGATCTAGAACCATCCTAACCATAGCATGAGCTGTAGCCATGCTCCAGGTCACAATCCAAGTGGAAAGTTCAGTGCTGTCCCTTACCTTCACAGCTCCATCCATGCTCAATGGAGCTCTAGTCACACTGACAGGCTTCTACCCAGAATGCTTTTCTCTCATTTTATAGGCAATGCTCTTTCAGTGATAAAGTCAGGCTCACTCCTGCTAGGAGACTTTCCTTCACATGCCATGGTCCACCCCCACCCACCCACCCCCTGGAAGATCTGGCCTTTCCATCTTTTAGACACAAAGCAATAATTACAAATTTCACATCATAATATTTATGCCATGGTAAGTTGCAAGAAGACAGATCCAGTGTCTTACAGACAGACATTTTAGCCCTGGCCTACCTAGTTGAGAATGCAGCAGATATCAATGATCACATGCTCCATGTGTGGAAGAGATTCAAAGGAAGAGGGAGACACTGTGGATCTTATCAACTCTTGATATCTTCCTCCTCTAGAGAAATACTGACTGAGCCTACTGACTAAGTTGTGCATATACATGCTGATATATCAAAACAATCTGAAGAAGAGGCCAATGGTGCATGCTGCTGCTCTTGCTGTTGTCTAAATCAATACCTGCTGACCCACAAGTGTCACAGAATGTTGCTGACTTGTAACAAACAAAGCCTCAGAGTCAAAGAACCAGCATAAGAAACCTCAGAAAGAAGGCTTCTGAGAAAGTACCTGGCTTCATCTCCCCAAGAAGTGGAGTGGCAGAAGGTGGAAACCACAAAGGACTCTGGGCAGGTGAGAAAGAGGTTCTCATTTCCTACCAAGAAGCAGCCTGTGCCTTGCCCAGTCATTCCATTCCTGCTCTATTCCTTCTCTTTCACTGGACAAAAGACACGGACTCTCATAAACAATAACCTAGGATCCCACAATTCGTTACTAAACAGCTGATCCTACAACCAGGCTTCCCAATGCATGCATGCATTCAACATTTACTCAGGAATTACTAGGTACACCATGCTGCTATTTGTGGGGATAGAATAAAGATGAATGATCACCAATCTAGTGAAATGAACAGTTCACTTGATGCTTAATCTATATCTCCTCTTATGACATCCAGAATCTCAATTCAAACGTCATTGCCACTATCAAAGGAAAGGCTACCTAACTACATCCAGATCTCAAAGCAAAAAGACATCCGGAGGCTCAACAAAGATACTTCATCCTAAGAATAATGAATTGATGCTTAACAGTTCTTAAAATAACCAATTACTATTTCATACTCCTAAGCTAAATCTCTTATCTAAAAATTAAACTAAAGTGGTTCAGTGAAAGCCAATAGCAAAGCTCCCATCACCAGCTCATAGCAAACAGTCAAGGAGCATACATGACTTCCATCCAAAAGTCTGCTATTGAACCTTGCTTCCCACCCAATCCCCCTAAAAACAGAGAGAAATGGGTTAGTGAGAAAATGAACTGTAAAAGGGAGTCCTCTAAAATCTGAAGATATCTTAATCAAGAGAAAAAATTTCAAAGAAAACAAATGTCCCAAGATAGAAATATTTACATATCTGTAATTTTTGCTTTAGAGTTTCTATTTTGATTCTGTGGAGTAAACATGGTATTTCAAATGCACGTTGGTTTAAGTACCAAGGAACACTTATTTCTGTAGAGTTAAAAAAAAAAAAAGACATATTCTGGTCTTACTTTAAACAGGACACCAGTAAACAAAACTAATTCTGTAGACAAACAAGTCTTAGCTAAAAGTCATTGAAATAATCCAAATAGTTTCCATTCCAGAGAAAATAGTAAGTCAGCAGTTTGCAAATGGATGCTTTTTCTAAATACACGAAATAAGCAAAAACCTCAACACAGGAAAGTGCGAATGCTGAACCCTTCTATTTCTGCTTCCATGGGGCTCAGTTCAATCAATAGAGCCAAACAGGGCATAGCCATCCTGTATGCTCTCCAGGTGGCAGTTACACAGCCCTGTCCAAAGCCTGGGGAATTCCCAGAACAGGTTCTTGGAGCCATCACTCAAGCCACCAAACAAGAGGTAAGAGAGCCTGAAGCCCAGCAACCAGCTATTAGAGGTGGGAGTGGATAGACAGAAGAACAAACGTGTGCCTGTGGTAAACTAAAGGAGAGAGCGAGGGGGTCAGAAGAGAGCACTCCCTCAAGGAGTAAAGGCTCCGAGAACATCAGTAAACAAATTAGAACTTTCACCTCTTACCAAAAACAGTCTGGAACTGGCAAAAGACATTGAGTAAAAACATTCTATATAAGGAAACTTACTTAAGGGAAGTTGTCAGAAACTCTACACCCAGGAGAAAAGATGGGTCCAATGGTCCAACCTGTAAGATCCTGAGTGAGGAACCAGGCTGGGGTTATTGAAGGTCATGCCAGAGCTCCATCCTAAGGGTTGCATTATCTCTGGATCCAGTAACAGAGAAAGAAGCTTGAAAGTTGCCTTTTGAACTCTTAGACTGAGAATTTGCTTCCAAGTCCCTAACCTCCCCCAAGGACTTAGAAGGACAATAATTAGTCCAGAAAGAAGCAAAATGAGGAAGTGGTATACTTTTACGATTTCTGTTAATTCCTAGCAGCTGTAATTTAAGAAATCCAAGTGACATCAGCATTTCTGTCTGAGCCAGCAAAGATGACAGCAGTGTAAGTGCAGAGTCATCTCGGGGCGGGGGACAGGGCAGGGGGAGAAACCAGGGGGCGACTGGGGAGCACATCAGAAAACGTGGAAAATTAATTCACTTTGCGGTGAATCACTTCCCCAGCTTCCAACACCAGCAGTGCCAAAAATAACATGAAAAAAAGTGGGAAAGGAAGCGTAAGCACTCCAGACCTGATCAAATGAGGCCTAGAAACTTCTAAAAGAGTGTTCACTGAAACAAGTGAACTCAACATTTCTGAACACGAACAAAAGTGATCCAGCCACTTCTGAGCGGCAAGAGAAAAGATCCAATATTAAATGAAGAATGACATCCTAACATACACACACACACACACACACACACTCACACTTGCAACTAGAAATGGTAACGAAGATACATTCCCTGATCACCATATGTGTTATTATGCCCTGGTTAACATCTGTATATTACCTTCTGGAAGAGAAGCATAGAGTCAATTCCATGGTCTCTTTCTTTACTCTTCACCCGTAGAGGACTCAGCTGGTGGGAAAATGACTTACATGTTTTCAAGTTGTCTTCATCTTAGGCTCAAGGATAGACTGGAAATAGGTCTGAGATCCCAAGGTAAAGGCTTATTTGATTCTTACTCAGGCCAGAATCAGAAGGAAAAAAAAAACCAACCATGCTAAACATGAACAACCAAACAACCTATGGAAGAAAGACGAAAACACTCACCAGGGCCACCCTGGCCCTTTGGCTGAACATAGAGTCCAGACAACCAGCACAGAAAGAAGGTGATTACGGAGCTCTATCTCATTGCAGCCCTTCAGCAGAAGGCTTACATGTGCCTTCTCTCAACACTGGGAAGGCTAAATTAGAGATAGAGTGATAATTAATAGGAGCCTTGGCAGCAGAAGCCAGCTTCTTTAGCAAACCTGTAATTGCTGCCTGCTTAAAATGACAGGGAACCCAGCCAGGAAGGAGGGAGGTGCTAACGATGGTAATCTTAAAAGGTAAAAGATACTTTACATCAACAGGTTACTGGGCTCCCATTCAAAAGTGTGTCCTCATCTATAGATTCAGGGAATGGAGAATACAGGAGGACAAGAGACCATTCATACTTGTGAGGAAAAGACACAAAGATCAACGGCGAGAATAAAGCTCCCCTCCACAAATCCTCCAGTCCCAAAAATATCATCAGGTGCCTATTAGATCATGAAAACAACAATCAATGTGTATAAGATGCCATACTACAAAAGAAAAGGTTCGGAGAAGTAGAATACTTCCACTCAGATGCACGTTGAAAACATCTAGTGCTGAGCTATGTTAACAGCAGCCACAGATGCTGCTTAGACCTGAAAACAACCCCCCTTGTTTGCAAACTCTCTAGGAAGGAAAAGGCACATAGCTCTGAGGGTTTTTAACAAAACAACTGAAGATCTCTGGCAAGGAAAAAGAGGAGTAGCCCACGATCTCATTTAAACCTCCAACTCAACGAACAAGACAACCCACCATCCTAACAAAGCAATTACCAAAACACTCCTCTCGACAATTATTTCCAAAAGGTCCATGGCTGTGATACACTCCCCAGAAAGGACCAAAGCAATGTACCTCAACCATCTTCAGATGCCCAGAGACACGGAGAGACAAGTAGTCAACCTTCTGCCATGGAGAGATGTCTGTGGAGATAAACCAGGGCAACAGGAACATAGTTTCATAGTGAGTAATGCTGCCCAAAACTCTTCATAAAACCAACTTGATAGATGCAGGCATTTTTTCATTCAGCTCTGGCTTTCCATGGTGCTGTGGAGAACTCTCGGATGGCTCTCCAATACTGACTGATCATTATTACAAAGCTAAGGGCCTTTAATGAGGCTTAAGACACAGCCCAAGAGTCCCTATTGATAATGTCTCCCAGAAGGCTTTAACATTTCCTGTGGGAGTTAGAGATACGTGACAGATAAGGACTCGGGGAGCAAGAGCTCTGGAAACTTAGACAGTTGGTGCTTTCCTTCATGTGTGACAATAAAGTCCTTTTGAACTGTCCATCTCTCTCCTCTCCCACTATGCAGAGTAAGAAGGCTTGTGCAGCTGAGGTATGGATCCTAACTTGCTTGGGGAAACCCACTAAGTACATGGCTCGCCATTAAAGCCATCAACCGGGCGGTTTCCAGCTTCTTCCTCTCTGTTAGATCATTACAACCTTTTATTGAAAATATTTAACTCAATGCTTTGTGATGACTAATGTGCTTAACACCCACATGTCAAGGCAGAAGTTAGGCCCATTACACAACATTACGATGTTTCAAGAACTCTGGCATGTCAAAGATAAACAGTCCAAAAGGGAGCACACTGGCTACAACTTTATGAAGGCACACAAGAAAAGCAATTAACAAGTTTGATGGGGGTGGGGAGGGAGAGAAATCAGTGAAAAACACCAAGATGCTAGGGAGTACATGTCCAGTGGTGAACACGATGCTGGGGTGTGTCTATAAGGCTGTTGAAGGCATCAGGAAGCAAGACTCAAAAGAACAGCTTTAGTAAGCAATGGGGGAAACCAACAACTTATCCACAATGCCCGTGAGAGTGATTAAGGAGCCAACATCCTATCTTCTGCTACCTTTCTGGGAGCAATCACACCCTATCTCCCCTTCTTTCTTCAGAAGCAGCTTGGAAAACAAAGGACTTTTTATCCTGGAATGCTGTGAGCACCTTTAATACATAGATCTATTTATCTTGGATTCAGATGTTCAGCCACACCCTGAGTCCTTGGTCTTTACTTCATCAGAAACCTAGTCCTCTTTCCATTCCAAAAACAATGAGTTGTCACCCCTGATCACACCTGCCACTCCCTCTGAACCACAACATCTCCAGCACTCACTCCGAAGCATGATGGAGAAAGAGGTGAGCACCCAAGTTGGGACGGTCCTAGGTTTAAATTCTGGATGCCATCTTTAAGTGCCCTAATATAGCTAAAGAAAAGAAGATAGGCAAGCCTCCATTTCTTCATCTACAAAATGGGAGCCTGCCAATCTCGTGGCAGAATTATACTATATGAAGTGTCTTAAACATCTCACACCATACCTGGTGGACAGCAGATGGCTTGATGTGTTTAAAAATTCACGTAGGTACAAATTATTTGTTCCTGATAGTTCAATTTCTAACACAGAATAGTGTAGGAGAAAATAACACAGGTAATCTTTTCATTCCAGGACTAAGGTACACACACACACACACACACACAGAGACACCCACACACACACTTTGTATAGTACTATAGTGCCCAAACACATAAGAAAAGGCAAGCCAAACTACAGCCCTAGATGCCAGCCACAAAAAAAAGAGCTTCAAGAACACAAGACAAGGCTGCTGTTGCTATTGCTGGTGGGCTTTTGTATTCCCTTGTTTATAAATTGTGTGTCTGAAACCAGTTCCTCTCTGTCTCCTTCTAGAAGAATCCCCAGCACCTCTAACAAGTACTCAGCTAATGTTGACAACAATGGGAGCTGATAACTATAATATGCTTGAGGAAATCAAAATCACCAGCTGCAAGCTCCAGGCCCTGAGCAAGCTGGGCCTAGGTACTTCAGCTCTATCCTCACCAGCATTTGGAAGGCTCCACCTGTTTCCTCCTGGACTCTTCAGTAAAGACCTCATAGCTTCTCTGCCTCCCCCTGACACCCGGAACATGACTCCCATATCCCAAGTTCCAAAAAAAAAAAAAAAAAAAAAAAAAAAAGCAATGGGAACTACACCGAAGTAAAAAGCAGCCAAACAGAGAATATTAACAATTTGGCAGTGACGGTCACGTTTAGAGCAGACAAACAGGCAAAATGGAAGACTGAGTTCCTTCATCTGAGCTGTAGGAATATAGCTGCAAGAAAGTCAACTCTCATTATTCACGGGTTCCCCACTTTCAAACTCAGTTGGTAATCAAAATCTATAATCACAAATATCAACATCTACAGCCATTCCTCACTGAGGTCAAGTGAGGTTAGGACCTGCTTCCCTCTTTCCATGCTCACAGCCCACTACAGATAAGCATTCTTTCACAGACTGTCAGTGCGATTTGTGTTTTTGTGATGTTGACCCCACGACTTGAACAGCTGCAGGCTAGGTGCCGAGGCTGAGCCACTGCCTTCCTCGTGCTGTTACTTGCTAAGGAGCCTTCCAGGTGGGGAAAAAAACACAGGTAGCAAAATTAGCATTCTTGGACATGAGATATGGTATTGTTGGTCAGTTCAAGGTTAATAACTCAATAATATCCATAAAATACGGTGTCTTTAAACAGAAACACATATAGAAACAGAGCTATGCATTGATTGGTTAACAAAAAATCTGGGACCAGGTCCTCTCAGGAAACTACCTTATTATTGTCCCAGGAATGATTCAATATTCACAAATTTGATGTTTTTAGTGATTTTATAGAACATGACCACCAAACTAAGGAGTGCTGACTGTAGCTTACTGCCCCTCTTAGCACCAACAGCAATTCTCTGTCTACTCATTTATTGTACTGAGGATTGTAGATACCATGCTATTACTGATGGCCCAAGAAGAATATTCTATTGTTACTCCTATTATACAGGAGAGAAAACTTAGGCTCAGAAAAATCTAACAAAGAGGATAGCTAATAAGGATAAAGTCTGGAACCATTTCCTCCCATTTCCCAGAAGAGCCCTTTGAACATACCAAAAATGCTTTATCCAATTCTTGTTCAGGGTTTTCTTGTAGTTTTGGGAACAGATTCTTTTGTATCCCAGGTTATACCAAGGATGACCTTGACCTTCAGATCTTCTAGCCTCCACCTCTGAAGAATTGGGATTGAAGATGTGTGCTGCACAGCTGGTTTCAGCTGGTGCTGGGGCTAGAACCCAGTGCTGTGTATGATACATGCTAAGCACACACTCTAGCAACTAAGTGACATCCCCAACACATTTTGGTTATTCTTTACTCAAAAGAGATCTGGTGGCCACTCAGTGTCCTGGGCGCTTGGCAGTTGACATGCCCAAAAATCTAACAATTCTCTGTTCTCCTGGGGGCTCAGTGACGAGAGAGAGAGAGAGAGAGAGAGAGAGAGAGAGAGAGACAGAGACAGAGAGGGAGGGAGGGAGGGAGGGAGGGAGGGAGGGAGGGAGGGAGAGAGAGAGAGAGAGAGAGAGAGAGGAAGGAGGAGGAGGAGGGGAGGAAGAGAGGAGGAAGAAGAGGAAGAGGAGGAGAAGGAGGAGGAGGAGAAAGAAGAAGAGGAAGAAAAGAGAAAGAAAGAAAGAAAGAAAGAAAGAAAGAAAGAAAGAAAGAAAGAGAGAAGGAAGGAAAAGAAAATGTTATCACTGGCCTATTTATCAATACAAGGAGCTTGATTATTTTTAAAATACGGCTTTCATGTACAATGGCTTACCCTCAGTCCAAGAAGGATCCCCTCAGTGAATACCATTTAAAGTGATTTTATTTCTAGAGTAGGTGGTGTAACCACCAAGCAGGCTCATTTCTTCTAGAAAGACCTCTTCTGGCCCTTGATTAAGTCATTAGCCAGCAAGCCACCAATCCATGGGCCAAGTCCAACAGTTTTCACTCAGGTTTCATCATCATTTCCTTATGCACAGTGGGTTCAATAATTGGGAACTACACCCTCACCTAGAAAATAAATATACTGAGGATGCTACAAATAACTCCCAAGCCAAGACTCAGAAAAATCACAGCAGGAGGTATATCTCTTAACATCCACCCAGCTAGATGCCAAACAAAGAAAATCTACTGTGACAATTTCCAGAATAACTTTTCCATCACTGCTGCCTACCTCTCCCTTCTAACTATACCCCTCACTCTCCACTCTTCTCACTGAAGGTTCAGGTTCAGAAAACCATCAGACATGATGGATCAAAGCAGCCTTCCTCAGGCTTGTTCCTCTTGTGCCAAGGACTTCTCCAAACACATTGACTCTGACTCCAAAGAACCTGTCTCTGGCTCTGTGCATCTTTGCTTCAACAATATGAAAAGAAAAAAAAAACTCACATTGCATATATCCTTATAATATTCAGGATAGAGACTGTTTCCCTAAGAAACAAAATTGCACTAGTTGGAATGCCACAGCAAGGTTGCAACTACTCTGAAAAACTACTAGCTTTTTTTTTTAGGATTCAGATCAGAGCAAGATTCTGGTAGAAACTTTCTCTCTCTCTCTCTCTCTCTCTCTCTCTCTCTCTCTCTCTCTCTCTCTCTCTCTCTCTGTGTGTGTCTGTGTGTGTGTGTGTGTGTGTGTATACATACATATACTGTTTATACACATACACACAACATTAAGTGGTTGGTAAATGACTCTTCAATTAATTAATGACTAATATGGGCTCAAAATTCTGCTGCATATATCCATACACATTTGAAGAGCAACCATATAATCTGTGTGTTTAAGTCATAGAAGATCTGGTTGTGACTTAGGTACTTATCAACAGCTCCTGCAGATGAACATTTCTATGATTTTCCCATTTCTTCTATCTCCATGCAAGACTCTCAATTTTCATTGCAAAGATACCAGTGAAAGCACAAATAGACTTGCCCAGACTGCTGTAGTGGGCAAGGATGGCCAATAAGTGGCACAGAGTAACAGCAGCAGTTACATCTGGCATACAACACAGTCTTTTGTTCTGTTTTTGTTTGACTTGGTTTGGTTTTCTGAAGCAGGGTCTTACTATGTTGTCTAAGTGCACTAAAATTCAAGAGTTTCCTGCCTCACCCTCCAGAGTTCCGGGATCATAGATGTGTACCACTACGCCTGAATCTGTTGTAATCTCTTTCTAGTTGTCATGTCACTATTTCAGAAAATCAAGTGAGCATCCTGGTACCCAGGAACATGTCTGGCTACTAACTGATGAAGGCATTTGCATATGCCTAAGATGTACTGAAACTGTTCCCCTAAGAAAGATAGTAAATACTCAGGTTAACTCCTTTCTATTTTCTAAAGATAAGGTTAACCACCGCTTTCAGGAAAGAACAACTGTAATGGTCAAGAAATGCAAACATACTAGTGTAGAACAGGTACATTTAAAGCTCAGTTTCTAATCTCCTAGGGTACATAGGAAGGTAAAAAGATCCTAAAGTTTGGGCATGTGAGATCTTCTGCTTGATCCTGGATAAGTACCACTACGTAAAAAGATGCCTTTAACATGCGTGACCGGAGAGCAGGAAGTCGTCATGGACAAGACTGAATAGGGACAGTTAGCAATCACAGGAGCCTGTGCAGACAACAGCAGTGCACTGAGCTTCCATGATATTGCACAACTCCAATTAGTGCCTCTTCTTGTGTGTTCTCCACCCAGCCATGCTCTGTAATTATGATGAAAGGAAACATGTTGATAAAGACAAAGATTGTGCTGGCGACAAAGGGTAACAACGCCTTGTATGTAAATAGCTCGTGCCAGCCTTAAATATCTCCCTCTGAGGCATCCCACCATTCCCCACTATTTGACCTGGCTCAACTCTCAGTGATCCTGATGCTGATTATACAGCTTGGCACTTGTGTAGGGACTTAGTCCTCTTCTTGACTGCCCTTGGTTATTCCCTCCTTAGTATGGTGTCAAAACTGAAAAATTCATTTCAAGTTGAAAACTTAATTGATGATATTTGTGAAGGGACCCAGGAGAGGCTAACAGCCAGGATTGGGGTAGACCGCTACACTGACCTGTTTCTTCACATTTCTATACGTATATATGAGAAAGTTCATGTGTGTACAGATACATATGTGGGGAGGAGTATGTATGCACATGTGTACAAGTGCATATGGAGCCCAGACTGTGGTTCCTCGGGTGCTATCCACTTATTCTGGGGTGGGTTGTGGGGAACTTCACTAGCCTGCAACTTACTAAGTAGACTGAGTTCTCTAGCAGGTAAACCCCTGGATCTACCTATCTCTGTCTCCTAAGGCTTAGTTACAAACACATACCACCACGCCCTACTTTTTTACATGGGGTCTGGGGACCAAACTCAGATTCTCACACTTAAGCGCCAAGCATTTATTGGCTGAGCTATGTCCCCAGCCCCTCCAAATCTGTTAATTCACCCATTTACCCTATAACTTCATGTTGTGTTGCTACCCACTCCTTAGCTCCTCTCAGTCCCTGCACTGAAGCTGGAGGCCCCACCCTCACCCCCAAGATATCATGCTCAGGGCACTCAGCTAATGGGTGGCAAAAGTGAGATTCAAGTTCAAGTCCACCTTCTCCTAAATTTAGACTTCCTGAGTGGTGAAAACTCAACCAGTTTATCAACAGAGCAGATGAGGGTTCTTTGTCTGGAGAAGTTCATTGGGCAACAACAGCAAAAACACATAATCCAAAACATTTGGGTCTAAGTGGATTAAACACAGGCGCAGGTTGCATTTCTGGTAAATTCAGAGTCTGGAACTTTCTTAGGAACTTAATTTGTCTGACCCAACACTGGCCCTGTCCTTCCTTCTTCACAGCCCTACCCCCACCCTCCCACCCCAAATCAGAGGAATGAGCAGTGTACTGAGGTTTAGAACAAAGAGGAAGCGTCTGATATGTCAGGGCTGCCTTGTGTGCCATGGAAAGGACACTGGCTGAGCCCAGTCATTCCACCTCTCTGTTTTGGAAACTCCCACACTCTACAAACTGTCTGGAATTCATTAGGGATGGGAAAACAGGCTGAAAGTCGTATTTCACGTTTTATTCAGCAGAAGTTTTGTGGAAAACAATTCGGTCATGTGGACGTGCCCCAAACCACCATCACCCTGTTTCTCAACCCAATCTCTCAGTCAAGTGACATCGGACTGCTTCCAGTTCCACCCTCACAGAGCTGGGAAGAAACTACCCCCATGTCAAGATTTGAGCCAGTCCTTAGGGGAGTAAAGATAGACAAACTTCAAGTCACTCAAAAAGTCACACTCGTGGGTAGACCTGTCATCCATACCCCTGGACTTTTGTGTCATGTCACCAACAGTTTCCTTTTCTACTTAAACATGATTAATCTGAATGTTCTGTCACCTGACAGGGGCCAACCCTGTCATTATAAATTATTTATAACCAAAATCTTTGCAAGTTTTCTATTTCAAGTTCATTGAGAAAAGTTACCCTCTATGACCTATTCATGGTTTTCAAAGTGTGACCTCTACCCCAAGCCCTCACAAGAGCAAGAGTTACAAACTTGTTAGAAATGTGACTTCTCCAACCCTATACTGGCCTACTAGATCAGAACGAGGCATGGAGCATCCTCTGCCCCCGCCTCCCCCAGCCCCCCACCCCCGGGCATGGTATACTTGAGTGATACACACTTCCTAAAAATCACTGTTCAAGTATATTCCCATAAATGCCATACCTCTATGGTAAATTATTCTTGGATTACTGTTTCAGAATGAAAAATTCCCTGACACCAAATGCCTTCAGTAAAAACTATGGAGTGTTGATGCATTGTCAGATCCAAGATAATCAATGATCACTGATAAAAACTATCAACTACTTGTTTGTTTGAGGAAAGAGGGTAATTCTCTCTAGAAAGTTTTTTTTTTTTTTTTACCAGAGCTACATGAATGATATGGCAGTCCCCAGGGAAATCTTGGGGTCTACATGGGGTTCACAAGTCAGCACATCCTTGAAACTAAGGACATGGGACCAGGTATTGTTCATGAAATTCAACTCTAAGGACTGACCATATAAGAGGGACTGGAGTTGGGAAAGAGATTGTCCAGTAGGAGAAATGTGTAACGGAAGGGATGCTGGCCGCCAGAGAGAACTAACTAGAATGATATCAGGCATGTGGGATGAAGAGAGACAAAGAGGGGTTTCATGGGAAAGCCTCTCCAAAGTCAATGGAGTACCAAAGAGTATCACTAAACGTCCCCTTGCGATGCCCCACCCTCCCGCAAAAAAAAAAAAAAAAAATCAACTAATCATCTTTGTCACTCAGCTTCTGTTAAATTGTACATTTCAGAGACTTTGCTGTGATGACCAAGCAAACCCAATCAGCCCTCTCATTCACTTCCAAGCAAACAGATGCAAAGCTTCTACCTGTAATCTGCATCACTGGGATTGCATTCCAAGCTCCTGTCATTCGACATTTGCTCACCCAGCATTTACCTAGACAAAATATTATTAGTGGAATGACAAGGGGAAATTACCGTGCTATGATGAATGATGCAAGGTGTGGTTCCAAAAAGTCTGCAGTCTGACTGCCTGGGACACTGCCGTCAGTGGCCAACCTCTCAAATTACTCTCCATGTGTGTTTCTTCGCAGCAAATGGGC
Source organism: Grammomys surdaster (assembly GCF_004785775.1). Lineage (NCBI taxonomy): Eukaryota > Metazoa > Chordata > Mammalia > Rodentia > Muridae > Grammomys > Grammomys surdaster. The sequence continues at coordinate 6,456,746 of NW_021604665.1, read as the reverse complement.
AGACATGCATGTCACAAGGAACTGCACCAGCTGCTCATGGTTGTTGGGCTTGCTTCACCTAGGCTATTGTAAATGCTTACTTTAAAAATAGACTTTTCAAGGGTGCACTGCTGAAGTCACCCTGTTCCTTTGCAAGTAAAGGACTCTTAACTAACTGGTCATACTATCATAATTATTCTCAGTCATTCTCAGCCAAATGTATTATGGATTAGTTGGTTGCAAAGGGTTCTACTGACCAATGTACTACATTTGTACAGTGCCAATCTGAAGGCTCAGAAATACAACAGGGGAAAGCTGGTACTGGAGTAACTCATATCACTTCTGCTGAAAACTGAAAGATAAAGATAGATGAGACTTGACCACAGACATAACCATGTGTGGCTTCACCAACTTAGCTGTTGAGTGCTGTCTCTGCTAGTTTGAGAGAAACCTTGCTCTTGTTTAAAGAACAATGGCAGTCACAGGTCACCTAGGTCCTCTGTCAGACTTTACCAGAATGGTTCCGGTGTCTGAGTTAAATAAGAAGGTCATGTTTGTGATTCTCATGTAAAAGGGTAGTGAAGTGAGTCTGATTGTCATTTCTAAGTTCGTAGATCAGCCCAGCCATTATACCAAATAGATCTTCTCTGCTTTACAGCTTCTTCCAGACAAGTCACACTTTTCCTGATGAAAGTATACAGTCTGCAAATATAAGCTGTGCAGGTTTCCAATAGGGCAGGAAACCACTTTTTCCAATGTCCTTGATCAGATGGAGAGTGAGAAAATGTGTGTGGATGATTCAGCAAGTGACTCACATTGGGGAAGGGGCAGCGTAGGGGAAGGCGAAGCCCACACACGTCTTCCTGAAATTGCTCAATGAGCCACAGCTTCTTACAGAAGAACCAGAGTTCATCAGTGCCTTCCCCTAGACCTGAACTCACTGATTTAGATTGAAAATATTTGCTTTCTCATGATATGGGATCTCTCCTTTTAAAAGTTGCTATTCCATGTGTGTGTGGATGAAAGAACACAGCTATCGAAGTCCAAATAATTTCTGAAAAATACTACTTTTAAAGAGGCCATGTTAAAAGCTACCGTGTGTGGATGTCAGCAAGCGAGAGCTGGGAGGAGCGTGGGAAGTCAGCTTCTTTTCACTTCTGCACCAACACCAATGCTTCATGTCTGGAGGCATGATTCGGTGCTGAGACTCACAGCTGGGAGTCAGGAGGATGGGCAGGTTTTGTGAAATTTGCTGTTGAATCCTCATTTCTTCAGACCTTACCTTTACACTAAAAAATGTAACCCCTGGCCCAGCCAAAAGCCCATTCCTAGGCTAGGCAGGGTCAGACGTGGCTTCAGCGCAGACACAAGGGGGACAACCACATGGAGCCAGACCGTTCTGAAGGAAATAAAAAATAATAAAAAGCAAGACCCAACTCCACTCTTAGTTGGGGGTTAATTTTACAAAGACAAGTATGAAACTTGACTCATCCAATACTAAGAGAAAACTCGGCCGGGAGGTGGTGGCGCACGCCTTTAATCCCAGCACTTGGGAGGCAGAGACAGGTGGATTTCTGAGTTCAAGGCCAGCCTGGTCTACAGAGTGAGTTCCAGGACAGCCAGAACTACACAGAGAAACCCTGTCTCGAAAAACCAAAAAAAAAAAAAAAAAAAAAAAAAAGAAAGAAAGAAAGAAAAAACTCAAAAGCAAGCTATAAGTACTCACAAAGATTAATGTCTATTGTTTCTCTGCTTTTTTTTTTTACATCTTATCTTCAATTAGTCCTAAGTAGGCATCCAGGGAGAATCCTACTTACCACCAACCTAAGGTTAGCTGCCTTTGAAACATTATACCTTTTAGTTTTGTAGAAACATTGCAAGGTAGTTGTTTTACTCAAGAGGGAACCTGAAGTTCAGAGAGGTTGAGTAACTTGGTCAAAGTCAGAGTGGTAGCACCTTTAAGTCAGGCATTCTCCATTATGTCAGGTCTTACTTCAAAAGCACTTCTTTCACGGTGCCCTCCCCACCCGTGGGACCCCACAAAGACCGATTCTTTCTCAGTTACATTCCACCAATAGCACACTCCACTTAATTTTCACCGCAGGTACCAAAATTTGCCTTGTTCAAGTCTTTGGTTCATTATTAACTTAGAGGTCCCTACCTCCAAGAGGGAAGCTCAGTGCTAGTAAAACTATGGCTATCTCATTTACATTTCATTCCCTGCAGCCATCAAGAGCCCCAACATAGTAGAAATGCTTAATAAATAACTGATGTAAAGGAGAGAAAGGAATGGGGGGGGATAAGAAGAAAAACAAACACAACCAGGTCCTTCAGGCTCCAGTGCTGTTTCTTCTGCTTAATATGACTGAGTGACTAATGGGGGCGGTGACTGAGGGCCCTCATGAAGTTGAGGTAGGACATTCAGCCCTATGACTCTTTTCTTACCAAGCACCCTTATTCCCCTCCCCCAGAGCTCTGCTGTTCAGCCCACCCTGACCCAACTTCCAGAGCAAATAGAAAAAGCACCAGCAATACACATCTGTTGCACCTGTGTACCTGGACCACAGAACCTAGCACTTGAGAAGTACCCAGCAGTCATGAGGAAGGAAAAGAGGCTCGTCACTGGAATCACAGGACAAGGGTCTCATGTGAACACCACAAGGGATAACCCCTTCATCCTCCATAGCATGCTTGATCCAACACAAAAGAAAACACTGGACAAGGAAACAAGGGACCTGTTTATGAAGCAACCTGGAGAAATGGACTTACTGATTATAAGAAGTCAAAGTGAGCCTTGGGAATTGCTGGTACCAGAAGCAGGGAAGGGAAATTATAGTGGAGGGTCTTGCCCTACAGCAGCCTCAATAGAAGGTGCAGACCTTGTGTTGACTTTGCTCCTCCAGCCACACAGAATTAAGACACAGAAAACTCTCTAGATAAACTATAAACTCACTATGTTCTACTGAAAGCTGGTGATCACCACAGTTATTGTCTTTGACTAGCCTTCCTGATAATTTCCTCCAAATAATCCACACTTGGAGAGTGGTTAAACATGTTTTTATGATTTACTTCAATTAGACAAACCTAACAGTACAGCACATTTTATGCTTGCTACGCACATAAGCACACACACAAAAACAAATCAAACTCTTGCTTGTTGTCCTTGACAGCTGACCAAAAAAAGAATAGTAACCAAGGAATTTTTTTCTCCTGTTATTTATCCTAATACTACCAGTTCTGAAACAAAGCAGTTGGAGAGAGAAATTTAGTAACTTTGATTTGTCCCAAGATACATTTTTTTACACTGAGGTCCAATCCCTGACAGTAAGCACATGTGACCTGTTCTAAAAAAAGGATATTTTCCACTTCTTGCACAACTGGAGCAGATCTAGACATCAGCTTGTGCAAACTGCACTGCAGAACCCGAAAGGAATTAAATGTACACACACTTAAAGAAACTCTATAAATAGCAACACTCGGGAAGAGGAAATCTCCAATAACAGGCAAAACCAACACTTCGAATCCCACTTTAATCAAGTGTTCTGTCTAATCATACACAAAGCTCATCTGCATAATAAGGCTGGAACATCTGCCAGGTTGAGGCACCTCAGTCTTAGCAATTTTGTTTCTGATTCTATAAGAGCTAAGTTATTGCTAAGAGAAGGAGTCAATGCTATGGTATAATTTGCCCAGAAAAGAAAGAAATATTCTCATTTATCAAAGGTACTATGGGCTATACTATGGGCTATACTAAGCATTATACATCTTTTTGCCTCTGTTTTAAAACTTATATCTATTTCAAGATGATAAGGTCTATTGGTCCCATCTTGTAGGTAAGTTAATTGAGATTCTATGACATTAGGTATCTTGAAGCCAGATGTTCTAGCTAAATGGCCAAGCCATGATCCAAACACTAACATAGTTCCCTAAATTTGCTCACCTGCACCCACCCTTTGCTAGCACTGAGGAACAAGCCCTTCATGCTATCGAATGCCTTCTCGGCTGTTTGAATATTGCTTCACTCTGAAGGTCAAACTCAAATCCCCTCATTCACTCACAGGACCACTGTCCCACACCACACCAATGCTGGTTCCTCTAATAATTCCATATTGCTGATACCCACAGCAGGCCACACTCTGTCTTGTATGGTCACTGGATGAGACATACGCTCTAACCCTCACCCCACTGGGCATTTTGGCTGCAGCTTTGGATTCTGCATAATCATACACACTACCTTATTCAGGGCAGTGCATACCAATTGACTAGAACCTGGGGGTTCAACTAGACCACCTCTGATTAAATAGGAGCCTTATCTAGTGCTTGGTATGCCTCAGTTTCCCTCTGTAAAAAATAAGTGGAAAATAAAGATACAGATGCCTAACGCTGACATAAGAAATAACTGAGTCAACACAAGTTCTGTTCAGAAGAGTACCTGGCATATAGTCAGGGCTAGATGATTTTAACATCATAATTTGTACCACTAATGTTCTTAGTTCTTAGCACCTCTTTGGGTTTTGGGAAGAATAAACATATCTTGCCTTTTGTTTGTAAACCTTAGCCTGAGCTACCTCATAAGCCTGAGATTAAGTATATCTTATTCATGTTGGCACATGACACATACTAAGTCTCCGTTAGCCATCATTGCTAGTATTAATTTTGGTGTACTCAGACTTGAAAATACACTCTGACTATGGATTTTTATGTGTGTGCTGATGCCCCCTCTGCCAGTTTTCACCCTACATAAATGGTTTTCAGATGGATCAAAAATATAAAAACACATTTGCGAATGCTTTGTTAGAAGGAAAGCAAAACAGAATTTGTAAGATTGAGGAAGTTTTATTACATAACAGCACTTGCCTTGGAAACGTGAGCCACAATCTATTAAGCTACAAGCACATTCCAGAGTGTCAGAGCCCACTAAGAAGAGCCACATCTACTCACATTTACTGAATGATGACGGACTGTGTGCCAGCACCAACCCTAAAGCTAATGTTACTGTTAATTTTCTTACACTCTCTGGGAACAAGGCTCCTATTTGCTACATGAGGAAACTAAGTTTAGAGATCATCAGGCTTGCTCAAGGTCACCCAGCTAGTTAGGGAAAAACACAAGGGCAGAGCAAGGTTTTCAGTCTTCATGCCAGCGGTGCTCTGACAGGCAGAAGAAAAAAACCAGAAACAACAACAACACAAGAAAATGTCCAGAAACAAACAAACCAAAGTTGGGAAGGAGGAGAGGGAGGAAGGAAGGGAGGGATGGGGGAAAGAGAAGAGAGGGGAAGAGGAGAGGGGAGAGGGAGAGATTGAGATTGTCTTGACAGTTTTGTTTTGCTAAGCATGGATTACGATTTTATCAAATAAAAGGGCCTTTTTAGTGTAAAAACTGAAGGGGAAATCTCCACAAAAGCCAGTGTGCTTGTGCGTGTGTGGGACAGAACAGTCTATCTTTCTCTTTAACCCACAAGCTTATGAAAACTCCACACATCTCTCTTTGAATCCGCACTTGGCACTGCTGTAGCATCCCATCTTGCCATGATTAACTTAGCACTCGCACACATTCCCATTTCTAATCTGCAGGAAATTTAATACTGTCTGAAACAGCAGTAAAATTTGTAGGACGAAACCAGGGCCCAGTGAAGCCGGCTCCTAAGTCTGTCCGGGAAAAGAGTGTCAGCAACTACAAAGCCTTGCTTCTGAAGAGCAAACCCATCAGAACCAGAGGTCATACCACTGTGTCCAAAAGACCTACTGACTTTGCCCACTCGTCCCCCATCTCAGGAACAGCTCTGCATTCCCCTGCTGCAACTTGGCAGTGTGTAAATCTGGGTCCACTGTGATTGCTTCTTCTGTGACCCACTGCGGAGAATTCATTCCCAGGAAAACACCATTCATCATGAGGGCCTGTTCTACTGGGTCTCTTCCTACGACACTCCACCGGTCAGTCTGAGCAAGATGAGGTTCATGGAATCTACGTTCAGCAGACATATTTGAAATATATGAATATCTGGGTTAAGCCCCAGGGAAGAATATTCATCCTTAAAGAAAACCTCCTGGGAATTTATTTTAAAAGAAACACAATAGTGACTACAAAACAAAAGTCAAGCATGATACCTTTGTGACAAACTGAAGGAGAGAGCTGTGTGTGTTCAAGAAATATGTCCTACCAAACATTATTCTCTACATTGGACACCCCCTTACAGTAAAGAATCAGCTATCTTGAAACACTGAGAACCCTGTGACTGAGTATTCTAGGTTCTGGGGATTCCACAGTTAACAAGACACAGAGAGAAATCCTTACCAACTTGGAGTCCTGAAGTTTTATATATATGTGTGTGTGTTTGTGTGTGTGTGCATGTATATGTGTGTGTATGTGTGTGTGTGTATACATATATATACATATATATATATGTGTGTGTGTGTATATATATATATGTATACTCAAATTACACTGTAAATTACAATGCTATGAAAGAAATAGAGGTGGATAAGGAAGACTAAGAGTTTGGAGGGAGAGTAATTATGAACATATGGTCACAGAAGGCCACGCTATCCATATGATGAGAATTAGAAGCACATTGAAAAGGAAAATTAGGGGTTGGTGGGGTAGTGAGTACTACAGCTGTGGCTGTCTGGGCAAAGAATGGTCCAAGCAGAGGCAGGTGCAATGAATGCACATCCAAAGGTAGAAGAGCCTGGGCTCTTCTTAGAATGATAAGCAGGAAGAGATAAGGTCAGAGCTAAAGGGCAGCCTGACACATATGCTGCCTTGTGCCATTTGAAGGACTGGAATAAAAAAAAAAAAAAGAGCTGCGGAGGGCTTTGCTTGGAGAGGACAGCATGATCTAGCTTGAGTTTTAAGCACAGGGCCCAGATAACTCTTTGCCATGGAAGCTGCCCTGTGTAGTATAGAGAAGCTAGCACATCCCTGGAATCTACTTGCTAAAAGCTACTCACAACTCTCTCCCACAGTGATGACTGAGGGTCTCCAGAGGGATTTGTTCTCTGATTTGGGGTTTGTGTGTGTGTGTGTGTGTGTGTGTGTGTGTGTGTGTGTGTGTGTGTGTATAGGTGTTCAGATGTATGCACTGGTACACTGTGTACAGGGGTGTGTGTCTGTGTGTATATGCATGCATGTGAAGACCAGAGGTCAGCTTCAGGTGTCTCCCTCAGTCACTCCTGGGTTGGTTTTTTGATACAGTTTTTCCTTTTTCTCTCTTACTTTTCAATTCAGATAGATTGGCTTTCCAGCAAGCTCATCTCCTCTTCCCCAGGGCTGGGCTTTTAACTGCCAAGCACCACGCTGGCCTCCTGGGAAAGAACTCAGGCCTTCGTACTTGTGTGGCAAGCATGTTACTGACTGAGTCATGCCTCATCCCTACAAAGAAAAAAAGTCAGTTTAATAACAATACTGTGGCACTAAATTTAAAATCTACCAAAATGGGCCAAGGCTGAGAGCGTTAAGAGACTGCTGCAATAACTCAGGCAAAAACTGACACTGACTTGGTCAAAGTTGCAGCAGAGAAATAGGCAAGACATGGGTGAATTCTGAAACAATCTTGGCCAGGGGTCTTCACCCTTCCTAACACCGCAACCCTTTAATACAGTTCCTCATGTTCTGGTGAACGTTTGACCATAAAATTATTTTTTTTGCTACTTCATAACTATACTTTTGCTACTTTCACGAGTCATAAATGTAAATAACTGATTGTGCAGTATATCTGACATGCAATCCCCATGAAGGGTCGTTTAACCTCCCCAAAGGGGTCATGACCCACAAACTGAGGACTGCTGGTGGAGACAGTACAGTGGATAGATAGCCTCGTTATGAGAATCTGCAAATTTTCACTACAACTTTTTCCCAACCAGTACTTTAGGGATGCCCCAGCAAAGATGTCAAACTACAAGCAATGAGAAGACCCTGAACCATATGTAAAGTCACACAACAGATGTCAATGATAATACCATTAGGACAACTGTCAAAAACAGTGTAAGAAAATGTCACCCTACTCCAGAAATTTATTCACCGATTTTATTTAACGGATTTATTTCAAAGAACGTATGTCTACTCCATGCTACCTGGCACCTGCTGCTCGTACCAATGTGTGAAGCTGTTTATGCCCACATCCCCACATTTTCCTTCCCTGTGCTAGCAAGCTAGCAACAGAGGACACACGCTCTTGCGTGCCATTCTTGCTGACTGTGAAAAAGAATAGAACCAAATCCTTCTACATAAGTGTCAGCGCACTCATTGGTTTTCCCCGAAGGTACTTTCCTCACTCCCTCAAACGCACTTAATGTATCAGCCATCATCAAAATGATCTGAAGAGCCCAGTTAATTCATTTCTTTCAGCAACACACACACACACACGCACACACACTCACACTCCCCCTCATTCTGGCCTTGTAAGCATTTGCTTATAGAAGCAAAAGCAGGGACTGCTCAGTAAAACACTGGTCCCTTCAGCCACATGCAGATAAAGCCCTAATGAGCATAACCAACAATACGCCTTACACAGTATCCCTCAGAGCACCCAATACACCCCATCTATGTTCACATACAAATAGCCATTATGAAAAGAAGCCATTAGTGAAAGGCTCAGTTTATGCATCTTGATGCCTAACACATTTCCTTCCACTCTGCCACAAGCATGTGCAAAAAGCCCGCCTTAGCAAGAGAGCCAGGGCTTCTGCTCTTCCCAGAGTTTGTTCCCATAACTGGCTTCAAGGTCCTGTCCCAGCCCTGAAGGAAAGTAACCTGGCTCCACTTTCCAGCAGAGTTAAGACCCAGCCTCCTTCTCTCCAAAAGCAAGGATTCCACCCCTCACTTCCACCTTCCTGACCCCTGAAAGCTAGGTCCTCTGCCCCTCTGCTGGGGAAAACTCACTCATCTAGACCCTAGACAATTGAGGCACTAGGTGATGATGCTTCCAGCATTAGCCTTACTTCATCTCACAACCGAAAGAGTGGAACTAAAGTCACGGATTCCAGTGACTATCCTCCATTCTGTAAACATTACAAATAAGAAGTGCGCCAAGGGTCCGGAGTGACCAAAGAGAGTGATAACTGATTCTGCCAGACAAGTAGCAATGGAGGGTGGTGTGAGAGATAAGGATACTGCAGATGTACTGAGAGCTGGAAGGCACCAGACTAGAGAGCATCTTCACTCCAGGTCCAAAGTTCTTGAAGCACCTGGAGAATTAAATGTGTATAGGTGCCAAGAGATCATTCCCAACCTCCACAGACCTCTAAGGTACCACTCTCTCTCTCTCTCCCTCCCTCCCTCCCTCCCTCCCTCCCTCCCTCCCTCCCTTCCTCCCTCCCTCCCTCCCTCCCTTCCTTTTCTATTTACATTTGCAAAGACTTCTATTTCGGAGACCTTGCCTAGGTTGGGAGACACACCCACCCGCAACCTCCCCCCACCCCCTCATGTCTCCCCACCTCCCACTATCTCCCTCCCCAGACTAGGGTGCTGTCCTGTGTTAGGTGGAAGGTGAAGCCCAGGTGAATTTTACCTAGAAGCCTCTCTAAGTAGTTTCTCCCAGAAGGGCTGGACTTCAGGTTAAGACCTCCAGGCCAGTTCATTGCTGCCCCGGAGGATCAGATCTCCACCCACCCCAAGCTCTCCCTCTCCGAGCCCCACAGCCTGCTAGGATCTTTAGAAAAATTTCTTCTGGTAGCCCTAAATCACCATCGCTGTCCGGTGCTCCTCCTGCCCCACCTCGCGCCGGGTACTGACCCAGCCCCCATCCAGCTCAGCAGCTGGCATCTGCAGCCAAGGGTCCCCACGCCTGGATGAGTCATCCCAAGAGACTCGCGGTGTCCCCAAAGTGCCACTGTCAGATACCTTGGAGTGCGAGCAAGTCATCTGTGAGCGGGACCCTAAATGCCAGGGGCCAGGTCGCCCTGTACCCCAAGGCAAGGGCACGGGGTCCTTGTCCCTGAGCTACCCAGACGGGCTGTTCTCCTCCCAGGGTAGCAGGCGCGGGGCCCATGGGCCTCCTGCCGCGCCTCCCTCCAGCTGTCACCACTCACCTGCTCTTCAGAGGTTGACTTTTGAGTTCGTAATAGGTTTTGGGTTCTTCGTGAAACTCCTCCCCTACTTCGAAATCCGCCACTATTCCCGATTCGGACTGCATGACTCCGGCTTGCCCGCCTTCCACTGCTTGGGACTTGGACCAGAACCCGGGCACCTGACAAAGATGGGGGGCCTCGGGTATTCCGAGCCGCGCGCCCCACGCAGTGTCCCACTCAGCCCGCTAGCCGGCCGCCCGCCCCGGCGCGGTGAGTTTACTCTCACACTAGGGCGGGAGGGGCCGGGCCCGGTGCGCCCTGGGATTTGTGGTTCCGCTCGGGCCGAGCATACCAGCTCTCCATGATATCAGCTTCCACAAAACTACAACTCCCAGAAGGCCAGGCTGGGGAGAGGCAACGTGGTATACACGGATAGTGCAAGTCCTGTTTGGATTCCTTGTCAATGTCAGCAGCTCCTCTCCGTGTCTCTCCCGTTTGCCTCAAGGATACAGACCTGGCTGTTTAATATTAATAAGAACGGACTTAGCCTGGGCTTCTACTGTCCCTCCTGGTTTAGACATCTACGAGGACACGCCGACCGTTCATTTAAAAAAAAAAATAAAACATTAAGGAGTTTTGGCATTAGAAAGTTTCGGTCAGAGTTAAAGCCCATTTTAAAAATAAAAGGACTTTCTATTCGCCCCCGAGCTCTTCTGAGCTGCAGCGACACATCATTTTGTCCTCTTTTGGAACAGGGTGTTGGAAACTTGACTTTTTATAATGAAAGCGTTATTGGAGGAGTTGTTCTTGAGCGTTCCTTTTCTGGAGCTCAGTCTGGGCTCCCACAATACTCTTCATCAGTTGAAAGGCTCCTTTCCTTTTATCCAATTAGTCACCTCTAATCTAAAGCAGCATTTGAAGGATTCAGTTAATTTTAAAAGGCACCAAGTTGCCAAACAGCTTCACCACCGTCTGCTTTCAATTTCTCAGTTGGCTGGGAGTTCAAATGAGATTGTCCTAACATGGCAAGCCGATGCAGCTTCAGGCACTCGGCTAAGTGATGTATTAAATGACTACACTTTTGCTCACTTGTACATCCAGACCTGTCTTCTGGTTAGTTCCATCAGGACTCTTCATTTTTTATGAAACAACGACTGCTTTGAGACATCGGTGTTAAAGGTGGCATTTTAAGATGGTAGAAATCCCTAGTTCTTCTAAGAAATTCTGTGCAATCTTAGGCATGCCTGTTTGATTCCTAGAAGCCTTAATTTCCTCATCTATGAAAGAAGAGATTAGGAAACCTGTTTCAGATGGTGTTGCAAGGTCAAAAGGAAGAAAAAATTACTTGTAATTTGTATACACTAGGGGCAGGGAAAATGATTCAGCTGGTAAATGTGCTTATTTGCAAACATGACAACCTGTGGTTGATCCTCAGGACACACATGATAGAAGTAGGGAACTATTAACTACTGAAAGCTATCTTCTGACAGCTGAAGCCAGGTACAGACACACATAATACATGTATAAGAATTTTTTAAAAGCTACTCAATGATTATTAATTTTGGCTTTCTTTTGGCTACCTTGAAGACATCCTTTGCAAACTTCCATCTCTTCTGTGTATTTTCACTTTCAGGAGTAATAAACCAAATGATTTTCCTAAGAAGTCTACACTGATTGGTTGGGCATCTCCTTGGAGTTACCCACTCCTGTACCTTGCTTCACAAGGAAGCTTTTTCTTTTTTAATTTTATATCAGAAATGTCACGAATAGGATTGGGTAATTGAGAACTGAGAACTGGGTGGGGGGGGTATACACTGCATTGAGGTAGCAATAACCAAAATTTTGTAGCTGAATATTGTTCTTAAAATACTTCTTTGGTTCTTCACTATAACAATAGCATGACAGATTCAGAGGTGATATTGTGGAAGAGGGGACGTAAACCAAGAGACCGGCGTGTGTTTAGACTCCTAAACTCATTCAGGTCCTCCATAGTCAGAGCTGGAGCTGTGGGAGCAGAAACTGATGGACTTGGAACAATCCCAGGATTTGATGAGGCATGAACCACAGATGCTAAATTTTGTGCCTAACAGCAAGCTTCCTGGCCCAATGTCACCCCCATTGAGAAACGCTGAGCCTTTTCATTGTCTGAATCTCTTGGCCCACCAGGAGTTGTGGAGTTTTTGATTTGTTTTGTTTTTTGTTTTTGTTTTGCCTGAAGAAAGTTATGTACCATCTTCTTAGAACACACAAATAGAAGTACATTGTGCCTAATCGTGGTCTGTTGGTCCTTGGAAGGCTGGCTGTCAAAGATTTGTATCAGAATTGAGGTTTAGAACTGTAATGAGGCCAGGGATATGAAGGAGTTGGTAGAGTCTTTGTCTATGGTGTATGAGGTCCTTGGTTCAGTCTTCAATGCTGCGAACCAGTATGGTGGTAGAATCACAATCACAGCACTTGGGAGATGTGGACTCAGGATGGTTAGAAGTTCAAAGTCATCCTTGGCTACATTAGAAGTCTAGGGCCAGCCTAAGCTAGAGAGACAAGGTCTTTCAGAAGAAAAAAAAAAACTGTACTAGAACACTCCATGTCACTTCTTACATGGGACAGTAAATGATATCCCAGACCTATAGAATTACTCTTAAATTGAAAGTAAAAGTGAGAAAATTCAATACTTCAGTGAAGCACAGTTTCCAGAGAGCTCTCTGGGGTGTACCCCTGAGCTGGAGTTGTCTTAAGACGACATATCCGTGTTTGGCTGCTGTTTTCCCCTCTTTTATCTTTTCTTTGGCTCATTCTACTCTCTGTTCAGAAAACCTTCACAGGATTATCAGCTACAGTGCCATCTGCCCTCCTGTGAGAGTAGGTGTGTGGTTTTGTCCTAACCATTATAGAATCCCATCTTCTAAAATAATTGCTGACTTATTGACAGTTTCCTACGTATATATAATATATTTTGATGAGAGTAAACTCTCCTTTCCCTCTCTTATCCTCTCCCACTCGCCCTGGAACCCATCTTCTTCCCATACTGCCCCCTTCTACTCTTGAGTCTATGGGTTTGTTGTTGTTGTTGTTGTTGTTGTTTTGTTTTGTTTTGTTTTGTTTTGTTTTTTAGCAGCTCTTGGGTTGAATTAGGGTTTACATATGCATGGATGTGAGGTGATTTCATGCATCATAAGCAGTTAACCAGTGGCTCTGCCCCATATAACATCATGGTTTAATCATACTGATTCCTTTAGGAACTGACATTCAACCCTAACACCACTTTTTCCTTAGAAATTTTCTGCTCAGATAGTTCTGATTTTGAAAACCTGGGATGGAAAAGAAGGAAAGCTCTAGATGTACTGACTCATGGCTACCCAGGGAAGCTAAGTGAAAAGATGGAGAGAAGGAAGTAGAATCAAACAGAAGAAATAGAAGCAGAACAGGAGAACAAAGACATTTCGACTCCTTGTTCCAACCAGGTTTGAAGTCAGGAGTCTTTGGACCTTCCAGACAGATGAACAAAAACCTTTTCCTTTTCACTGGAAGTGTTTACTTGACCCAAGTGGCACAATAGAACTTGATGTCATCATTATATAAATTCTCTTTGCCTTTAGGCGGACAGTTTTCTACGGACTGCCACACCACTAGTCCACATAGCAAACTGCTGTTCATTTAATGAACAAGATGAACAGTCTTCATCAATGAGTTAAAATCCAGAAGCTGATAGTGCTTAGAAAACAGGTGATAAATCAATAGCACATTTAAATGGAGGACTGTGCCTATCAGATGTACAAAGCAATAATTAGAACTTATAATTACTGTCATTAATATTACCTACACTTATGTAATGCTTTGTAGAGGCTCATCACATGAATTTCTTACTGCAACTCACAGAGACACTGCACGGCTGGAAAATCAAGGGTCCTCCAGGTTCCAAGGTATACACTGACCATGCCATAGTAGTGAACAGGGCACAACATTGGGTATTTCAGCCACCAAGCTGGATTGCATTTAGTTCTTGCTCTTGTGAGACTCACAGTCCCAAAGCTGAGTCAAGGCCTGTGACACAGTGAGGATGTGCTCCACATCCAGCTAACTCATCAACTGTTTACAAAGTAACTGCCCAGTGCCAGACACACTGGGCACTAGGTAGGCATGAGGGAAAGATCAAAGAAACATATGTAGTTCATGCGCTCAGTATACCACCATTGCCTTTTCAGAAATAGGAAGGAGCATAATTTAATGTTGTATCTAAGAAAACAATATCCACTGAAGGTTGGAATAGTAATAAAACATTCTTAGAGGAGCTGTTACTCATCTTTTTGAAAGAAAAACATGAAAAATTCAAGTTGAACAAAAACTAAATGAGAACCAAGCTTCAAGGTTTGGTCATCAATGACAAAGGGAAAAATAAGTAAGAAAAAAATGTGTTATTGACACCACAAGGATGCAAGCAGACAGCCAAGAGATTCAGAAATCCTACAAGATGCCATTATAGCTTATTTTAAAAATGTATCTGGATATTTTCCTGTATGTATGTCAGTGCACAGTGTACATACAGTGTCCAAGGAAGCCAGAAGAGGGTATCAGATCCCCTGAAACTGGACTTACAAACATGTGTGAGCCACTGTGTATGTGCTGAGAATGGAATTTAGATCCTCTGGAAGAATAGCCAGTAATATTTCTACAACCTTAATAAACAAATACCATAGAACAAAGGGGAAAGAAAAACTACCATCAGTTTTTACAGATCTAAGAGAAATGTTAGGCATTTGACTTAGACTTCAATTGTAAAAAAGAACAGAGAAAAAGAGGTGTATTTCCTAAATATACTGTGTGGAATGTATTTCGGCCTTCACTAAGACAAACTCATAGGCTAAAACTGAATAATGTTAAAGAAATAATTATCATTTTTATTAGTTCTGATAATAGCAGTATGCTTTTGTTACTGGTTTATTTGCCTTTGCTGGGGATGGAACCTAGGGCTTCATCATAGGCAAGTATTCTGCCACTTAATATGACACACACACACACACACACACACACACACACACACACATGCATGTGCGCACACACAATGTATTTTTAAAAAACAAACTCCTTATCTCAGAAATACATATGAATTAGTTATAAGTGAGATATCTTATACTGTTTCCTCCCTTTCTAAGCATGAAGGGCATGGGGAAAGGGACAATGAGAAATGAATGGTAAGATACTGAAGTTTAGTGATGGGATACAGGAAGTTATCACACACACACACACACACACACACACATTCTGTTTGTGCTCATATATGTGAGTGTGAATATGTGTGTAGGGGTCAGAGTCAACGTTAGGTAGATAGAACATAGATGTTCTCAGGCAACATCCTCCTTGGTTTTTGAGATAGTATTTTTCATCGGAATGGAGTTCACCAATTCAATTAGGGCACTCGGCCAGTGAACCCCAGGAATTCACCTGCTTCACCAGGACTGAAGTCATAAGCACATCCCATTATACCGTTTGGGGAGGGCAGTTCAGGTCTCTGTGCTTCCATGAAAAGCACTTTATCAAATGAAATGATCTTTCTCCCAAGTCATTACGTCACTATGACCAAATATTTTTGCATAAGAAACATGTCTATCATAATGATTTTTCAGTGTCTTCTATTTGATTTATTATTATTGGAGGAAGCACACACCACAGGTGTAAATGCAGAGGTGAGAGAACAGGTCCCTGAAGTCACGTCTATTCCTATTCTTAGATGAGTTCCACAGGTCACACTCTAACCATCAAGTTTGTGGGACAAGTTTTCTTTAATTGGCTATAGCATCTCATCAGCCATTCTTATTGATTTTTTTAAATGAGTAATATTTCTGATAAAACTACATTATAAAGCATGTAATTCCCAAGAAAGCAAAAAGGGACACAGGAAGGTGCAGAAACAGTTTTGTACACAGTGTGTTTGGAGAAAAGAACCAGTGGAAACGTCCTAAGGGAGGTTTAGCAGAGACTTGTGGAAAATGTAGAGTCTCTTGGCCTTCAAGGAATGCAGCAGAGCCCAACATGTAAGCCTGCCTGTAGGAGCAGATGGATAACTTAGGCCATGATAGAACTGGACTGGGGAGCCACCACCAAGGCCACCATTGGACAGTTAACATCAGTTTGCACCCCAAACACCAGACATTTGGACACAGAAAATGGCCACAACCACCAAAATTATTTAGTAAGTGCCTTACTCTTTCACCACTCTACTGTCCAAACCAAGGTCAACGCTACTTTTGATTGGTAGATCAAGGGTTTATGCCCAAGTCCTAACCTGAAGGGAAGCTCACTGAGTTCCTAATACCCTCTTTTCTTCACACCTTCAGAGAATATAACGTGTTTTAATTATTTTGCTATCAATTTGCTACCAGGGAACCACATACACAAAACCCCACAAGTCTGCTGAAACCCCACTCTTTTTTAAACAGAATTTAATATTTTTTGTTTTGTTTTAATTTTTTGTTTGCAGACCAAGCTGGCCTATAACTCATAGAGATCCACCTGTTTCTGCCTCCTAAGTGCTGGGATTAAAGGTGTGTTCCTCCACTGCATAGCCAGAGTTTAATCTTATTCTGCATTAAAAAAAAATATGTTCATGAAAAATATGTTCCATGAATGAAGGAGAGTACCCAGGTGCCTAAGAAGCAACCTCAGAGGGAGGGGTCAATTTCCACATCTCCCAGCATATGATATTCTTCTGTTTGCCAAGGCAGGAGAGTCTGTGTCAAGATGTGGGTCATGCATGCCCCAGGAAAACAAATGAAACTTGACAGTGTTCAGAGATAGAACATGAATAATGTGTAGGTAAATAAGTTCAAAGATGTAAATTTGTTCCATGGCTTATTAGAATTATTTAATAACACATCCATTGCATTTCTCTATCAAAGATTCAGATCTTCTTTCAAAAAAAATTATCAAGTGCACATTCGAAATGTCATCTGCAGCTTCATAGCTACCAAGGACAACCTTGTGGTCATCTATCAGTAGGGAAAACTGGCCCTCCCTCCCTTAGAAACCATCAACTGTCCAAGGTGTGGGGGTTTGGGGTGAGGGGTGGGAGCACCTGAGCCCCTCCCCACTCTATGCTAAAGTCTTGACTGACTTGATCTTAGTGTGGAAATCACAGCAAGTCAGACTACAGGAAAACATAAAGGAAGGCAACAGCATGATAATAGAAGAAAGGCTAGTAGAAGATGGCTTTAAAGAATACACATAAATAGCATGGCACAGACTAAGCAGGTTATATTTAGGAGTGTGTGTGTGTATGTGTGTGTGTGTGTGTGTATGTGTGCGCGCGCGCGCGCGCGTGCGTGTGTGTGCATATACGTGTATGCATGCAACATCAATTAATGCAAAAAGCTATGAATTTAAAAACCAGCAAGTAGGGGTATACAGGAGGAAGGAAAGAAAAGGAGGGAGGGATGTAAATATGTTATAACCTAAAAAGAAAAGAATGAAAAGAAAACCCAAAGCAAAGAATACAATGTAAAGTCTGAGCAGCTTGGATCTGAGGAAGTTAGGAGGGGCTTGGTTGAGATTTGGGGTGCTTCAGAGACCTCAGAACAAGAGCCTCGGAGGCCTCAGGAGTTGCCGACTGCATAGAATCATTTGGGAAGGGTCAACAGGGCTAAGAGTTTTGGAATTTGGGGAGGACTTCCACCCTCTTTAAGGCAAGTAAGTGGCTTTGATGGTTTATGAGAGCCAAGGCAGGCAGGCAGCAACAGGCAGCTGCCATCCAGGGCTCCTACAGCAGGGGTCAAATGCGGTTGCTCCAAACCTAGTGCCTAAGGGTCCCGAAGGCCATGCTTTTAATTTGTGTTCTAATGTATGAGGTCACAGGACCCGAGGTAAGGAGGACAACACAGACCGTCTTCTGAGGAATACAACAAAAGAAGACAAATCTCAAAATGAGCATTTCTACATCTCTGCCTCCCCTAAACAACTAATCACTCTCAGGTTGGGTAGCTAACGTTTGGATGATTGTTTTTCATTCATTTATATGTACCCCAGGCTAGCTTCAAACTCACTACCTACCAGCACATGACCTTGAACTTCTGATCTTCCAGCTTCTACCTCCCAAGTTTCTTGTTGAAAAAATAATATTACTCATTATTCAAATTTACAAAATGTAAGTAAGTTAAAAGAAAGAAATGAACACCTATAATCCCAGTGTTGAAAGCGTGTTACACTTAAACATATGACTTGAGTGTCTTACAAATATATCTGAAGAAATATTTGGAAGATCACAGATTATACTGCCTTCTCTCTAAAATATTCCCTTTGAATATTTATTATGGGTAATTTTTACTAGCTACAAATTATTTTCATATCCTAAAATATATAATATTCAGTATCATATGAATTTACTAAAATATATTTTTTAAAAACTCTGCCTTAATAGACCTTAGATGGATCCCATGATTGTAGGTAAAGATAACCTCATGAATTCTTGACCCATAATATACTTTCCTAGAAACCAAATCACTACTCCTAAACGCATCCATGTTTGTTAGAATTTTGTCAAAAAGAATTTGTTTTTCTAAACACTAATCTTTCTTTGATTTTTGCTTATTTTCAGTTCTTTCTAGATTCCCATTGATTATAAAAGCAAGAAGGCCAAGCTCTGTAACATTAGCTACCCAGCTCTTCCTGTCCTGCATTCCCGGCCACTCTTAAGTCTACACCTGTCATTCCCATGGCTGCAATGGCTAAAAAATAGTTCTTAGCAAGTGCCAAACTGTTTCTACTGTTTCCTTTCTCTGGTTTGTTTTACTCACTATCATAATTTAGATGTTAAAACTCAGCTCAGCTGAGTAGTGGTGGCGCACGCCTTTAGTCCCAGCACTTGGGAGGCAGAGGCCGGCAGATTTCTGAGTTCAAGGCCAGCCTGGTCTACAGAGTGAGTTCCAGGACAGCCAGGGCTATACAGAGAAACCATGTCTAGAAAAAACCAAAAAACCAAAAAAAAAAAAAAAAAAAAAAACCAACACCTCAGCTCAACCATTATAGGAAGGCTTGCCTGACTCTACCTTCTCTCAGCACACCCACAGACCAGTTCAGTGAACCATTCCTATAGACTGTGATGCACTGTATTCTCACTATCTTCTTAACTTTCCAGAAACTTCCACCACCACCAGCCACATATATATCTAAAACACTCCAACTGTTGTGTTGTCTGTGAGTTTTTTGAGGGCTGCGAATCATGTTTGTGACTGATTTTCAATAAGTGTTTCTGTACAAAATGAATAAATTGACCATGAGAGAAAAATTAGTCCCCTTTCCATGACTGTGACAAAATGTCTAATACCGATAACTTACAAGAAAAGAACTTTACATTGACTTGAGATTTCAGAGGTCTAGGTATGTGGTCATATGACCTCATTCATCTGAGCCTGTAAAACCAGTGTGTTGTGACAGGGGAAAGTAGCTAAGGAGGCCTCTTCATCTCAAGGTGGCAAGGGGGAAAAATCAGGGAGAAAATGGAATCTCTAAGACCCCTTTAAGAACATACCCCTAGTGGTTTAAATTCCAAGGCCCCATGTGATAAATAAAGGTTGCCCACCAGGCCTCAGGTATACAGGTCTGTAGAGATATTGATCCACACCATAGCGGTCATATCTGTTCCTTTATGTCGTGGTGACAAAGACTACAAATGGAAGTGTAATTTTTTTAACTAGGTCGTCTGTCATGTAAATGTGCACATCCGGTAAATATTGATGGAACAAAGTAACCGACTTTTCCATCATCAAGACTCTCTCCCAGTCTAAATTGATTTATCAGGGTAGAAATTAGCCTGTGTCCCCCGGGCACACGGCAGACAAGGAGGCTGCAATCTCTTCATTAAAACAAGAGACAGACATGTTAGCACACGCTACTGGGTGATTTGGAGAAGTGCACTGGAAAATAACTGGATGAAGCCTACTTAGCACTTATTAAAGGAAATAATCAGAAGCAGAAATAAACCGAGATGCCCGCACACTTCCTGTTGTGAAGGTCACGGAGCCAATCCTCAGGAGATCTGATGTTCCCATCCATGCTATCACAAAAAGCTGTCAGGAAGTTTCAAAAGCTAAAGATGCATTTGTTAGGGTCACAGATGAAAATCTATTTATTTTTCTTTCCCTGTAGGATCCAGTGTTAGAATGGATGCTCAATGTCTTCAGGAATAGAATGCTAAAATAGCAAGGGTCCAGGGGAGCAAAGTCCAAGAACATTGAATACTAAAGTGCTTCCTGCCTAGGAATATGTTAGGCAGGGGCTTGTTGCTTAAGGGTTGAAATAGGGTGGGGACCATGAGATGGTCAGAGAATGATGTATTAGCTAATATTGTAAGATACACAGAATATTTTTTGAACAGCATTACATAGGGGATTTGAAAAAGAAATATGTCTTTTTTTCCACTCATTTAACATGTATCTGTCATATCTGTCCAGTATTTATATAACACTAGTCACAATCTGAGAAAGACTTGTTGCCAGATTGAGCCAACAGATTCAAAGTTTGTTCCAATTAGTTAAATACAAAGAGACTTTTAAACAGATACCAGTAGTCTGGTCTCTTTTTCTGCATCATATGGGGACATCAGCTATGTTTGAACACTGGCTCTGCTTACATGACCTTGAGCAAGATACGTAAATCTCCTGGATTCTGAGTTGTTGCTTGTTTTCATTTGTAGAACAGGATTGGTGGAACAAATAGGTTATAATATTAAGTGAAGCAACATTGTTAGCTGATTTTATATATCACCATTTAAGGTGGTTTGAATGAGAATTGCTCCCATAGGTTCATATATTTGGATCTTTGACTCTGGTTGGTTGGTTGGTTTGGTTGGTGAACTGGAAGGATTAGGAAGGATTAGGATGTGTACCCCTGTTGGAGGAGGTGTCACTGGGGTTGAGCTTTCTGAGGTTCCAAAAGCCTATTCCAGTCCAGTCTCTCTTCCTGCTATCTGTTGATATGATGTAAGTTCTCGCCTACTACTCCAGTACTGTGCCAGCTTGCCTGCCTACTGCCATGATGATCTTGGACTAACCTGACACTGTAAGCAAGACCCCAGTTAGATGCTTTCTTGGTGACTCTTCACAGCAGGAGAAAGTAACCAAGGCACCATCATTATTGGGTTGTTATTCTACTTTTTACCATATTTTAAGTTTTACATGAAGAAAAGACTAATAACGTATGCCAACTCTGCTTTTACTTTAGGAAAACTGTGGATTACGGGTGTGTTAATGGTGCACATAGCTTAAGTCACTAACCACTATTATTGGGACTAATGATAGAATAAAAACATTTTACTTTCAAAGTCATATGTTTTCATGGTTATTGTTCTTTTGAGAAAGGGTATCATGTAGCACAGGCTAACCTCAAACATAGTATGTAGCTGAGGCAGGCACTGAAGCCCTGGTCCTCCTATCTCTATCTCTTAAATGCTGGGATAAACATGTGCAAGACCATGCTAAGTGGTTTCAAAGTCACATTATACAAGTTTAATTTCATTAATTATATATGCCCTTTAAAATCAGGGAGAAAGCAATGATATTTAAACTATCACTTAGGTCAATAATAAAAATGGTAACGGTTACATGAAAAATGTTGATAGACGAAGGATACTCTTTGTGCTTGATATATGATTTTCCGGGTAGAATTGTCTGTGATCCCTCAAACAGCCATAAGAGTTACATAACGTAAGAAGGCTGAGCACTGGGTATGTGTTTATCTCCCAACTCATCAAAATCTACAGCAATTTTTAAGTAAAAAACTTTCTACTTTTACTTTGTATGTATGTATTATTTTTAGTGTGTGTGTGTGTATGTGTGTGTGTGTGTGTGTGTGTGTTTGCACATATGTATCTGTGCCACATATGTGCCTGCTGCTCAAGGAGGCCAGAAGACAACATCCAATTCTCTTGAATTTAAATTACAGACAATTTTGAGTCACCATGTGGGCACTGAGAAATTGAACCTGGGTCCTCTATAAGCTCAGCAAGTGGGGTTTTTTTGTTTTTTTGTTTTTGGTTTGTTTGTTTGTGTTTTGTTTTGTTTTTAAATTCTGAGCTCCAAATTCTACAGCTTTTTCTGTGTGGATGCTATCAAGTGTTTGCTTTAAAAAAAAATGAAGTCATGAAAGAAATGAATTAGAGAGAGAATACAATTTTTTTTAAAAAACATTTTTAAAATGCTTAATTTTAAAAATTAAAAAAAGTAAGGGAGGGAGAGAAGGAAGGATAAAAAGAAAAAAGAGAAATCTGGTTAACTCCCAATAGAAGTTAAGGGGAAGGGAAAGCCAGACATGAAAATCAAAACAAAAGTCAAGACACTGTTGGCTGGAGATAGTTCAGCCTCAGTTCCTTTCCCTTTTCCAATGGTGAACTGCCCAGGCCCCATTCCAAATGTCACTCAACAAACTCTAACATCCTCTGGTTAGAGAAGTAAGCTGCTGACCCAAGCTGGATGAGTAAACTTTCTTTCCCTGTAAGCTGAATCTCCTGTGGAGGAACCCTGGGAGGGAAGGCCATTGGAGCAGAGTCAGCCAACAGTGCCCCCCTCTGAAGAACCGACCCAGAAGTTCCTGCTGAGAATTTAGTCAAGAGCCTCTGCTTCTTGTTCCTTCCCACCAGGAAGATATCCAACTGTGCCTTCTGGACTCTGAGATACACAATATTATTCCAATTAATTCCCATTCTTGCTAACTTCATGAAAGTCAGTGTTTGCTGCCTGAACACCACCAACAAAATCCCAGGACAGTTAGAAGTGTATCCATGGATACAGTTGACATCTAGGGCCAACCCTTTGATATCATATTCAAAGTACAGATGCATACACAGGCCTGATGGTGGCAAAGACATCTGGCTAAAGTCTTCGGGGCTCTTTGTGAGAGCAATAAGATCCAACACCATCTTTCCTCAATACAATACATAATTGCTAACAAGCAGGAGGCCCTGTCTTGTGAATTGGTAAAAGCTCCACCCCTAAAACAGGACCACACCACAGGTGTTCAGTAAATGGTGCTTGTTAATGCTACATCTCTGTTGTTTTATGACTGATCTTAAAAAAAAAAAATGCAAGTTACCTAAGAGAAGCAGTTAACTTTTAAAAACATGAAAAAAAAAAATGTCTGCTCTGTGATTCTTCTTTGTAATTTAAAAAACACACCAGAGGAGAAGTAAAAAGGCCCAACTGGAGAACCAACCTACAATTGTTTTGCTAAATGGCGATGTTTCCAACTGCCTTCTAAATATGTATGTTGATGCCCATGGATTAGCATCGCTCTCAACTTTGGCCAGAGAAACTTGTGGAGCAAGCAGCACTTAGCACACTGACTCATACTTGATCAGAGCACTGAGATTAAATGACCATAGAGTGCTCAGCCCTAAATGGAACATCTGTAACAAACCTACTTAGGCTCAGAGAAGATGTCAGAAGAGGGGAGAGAAAGAATGCAAGAGCTGGAAGATGGGGAGGGAAGCTGGGAAGTGCTGACTTCTAGACATGACATGGCCATCATGCTCATAAACACACTGCTGTTCCAGTTATCTACACAAGACCTGTGAACCAACAAGATCAGTCAATATTACAGCAGACAGCATGAATTGAAATGTGGGAGGAGTGGTAGGTGTTTGGAGCTAGGGAGAGAAAGAGCAGAGTTGGGGGTGGATTAGAGATGATCACAGCACACTATATACTCATGTTAAGGTTTCAAAAAAATAAAAGATCAAAAATTAAATGAATAAGTAATTAAAATGCAATAGCATATTTACAATAATAGGAAAAATGATCCAGCATTGCATTCTTCAAGCTACTTTTTCAAAGGAGTTTTCTGGTAGAAATTCCAGAAACGTATTGCTATGTTTTTAAAAGAAACATTTCAATGGAATCTGAAATTTTTTGCAGTTTAAATGTATCATGTTGGGGTGGGTGCCATGTTCTGACTCTGGAAAAAGGTATGAGTATTCCACTTCAGTTGGGTGGAAACAGGGAACTCCACTGTACTAATACATAGCAAGATAACTAAGTAACAGCTATAAAGTAAATATGTCAAAAAGCTAGGGGGAAAAATTAATGCTCTTGTCATAAAATATGCAATAGGTGTTTGAGGAAATAGATATTTTAACTGGACTTCAGCAATATACAATGTAATACACACACACACACACACACACACACACACACACACGCACACACACACACATATATCATGGTGCCCCATAAACATACAGAATTTTGGGTTGTCTTACATAACAATTAAATATATATATAATTATTAAGAAATTTAAAATAAAATATAAAATGTTTGAGATAGGGTATCATTATGTAGACCAGACTAGCCTGAAACTTACAGAGTTTCACCTCTGTCTCCCAAGTGCTGTGTGTACCACCACACCTGACTAAAATGAATAATTTTTAAATGCTTAATATCTCAAATTATCAGAGAAATACAAGTTAAAACCAAAATGAACTAGCTCTTCACCTCAGCAAGAAGGATTGTCAGCAAAACAAAACAAAACAAAAAACCTAAAGCTAGCAAATGCTGTGAGTGTGGAGAAAATTGGACAATGTCATCAGGAATGGCCCCATGGGCATAGCAAGGAGAATCCTCCATACATTTTGAACAAACTTCTTTAAAAATCCAGCAGTCTTCCTTCTGGGCTGGTATATATCCAAAGTAATGGAAAACAGTGTGAATTAAGAACTGCACTCTCACATTTATTGAAGCTCTCTCCATAAGAGCCAAGATTTAGAAGCAATTTATGTGTTTATCTCCCAGATCAACAGAATGTACAATAAAATGTACATTTAAGCAGGGCATGGTAGCATAGGCCATTCATCCTATCAGTTAAGACTTGATAGTTAGATAAGATCAAGGTCAAGGGTAGCCTGCGTCTTAGTTAGGGTTTTACTGAGAACAGACACCATGACTAAGGCAACTCTTACAAGGACATTTAATTGGGGCTGGCTTACAGGGTCTGAGGTTCAGTCCATTTATCATGGCAGGAACATGGCAGCATCCAGGCAGGCATGGTGCAGGAGGAGCTGAGAGTTCTACATCTTCATCTGGAGGCTGCTAGCAGAATACTGACTTCCAGGCAGCTAGAATGAGAGTCTTAAAACCCATATCTGCAGTGACATACTCCAACAGAGTCACACCCTCTAATAGCGCCACTCCCTGGGCTGAGCATATACAAACCATCATACCTGAGTTACGTAGTAAGACACTCCTCTACCTAACAAAGCCAAGTTTAGGGATTATAGCTCAGTAGTATAGTGGTTGTCTAACACACACAGGTCCTGGGTTTGACCCAATAAATACCATAAGATAAAGTAGTATATCTACACAATAGGATACTATTCAACCTGAAAAAGAAAGTGGAAACCTGCCATTCAGGAATTCATGTCAGCCTGGATGAACCAGGATGCAATGTGCCAGACAAAGTAAGTCAGGCATGGAAAGAAAATGTTATGTGACCTAAATACTTAAATGAGGACCAATAAAAATCTGACTTTTTTTTTTTTAACAGAAAAGAGAGTGAATAGTTGGTCACCAGAGCCTGAGGGATAGAGCAAGGGTAGATAAAGAGATGTAGATAAAAAAAGTTAGCCCTTCAGCTCCTTCAGATCCTTCTCTCCAACTCCTCCATTGGGAATGCCTTGATCAGTTCAATGGTCAGCTGTGAGCATCTGCCTCTGAATATGTCAGATTCTGGCAGACTTCTAAGGAGACAGCTGTAACAGGCTCCTGTCAGCATCCACTTCCTGACATCCACATCAGTGTCTACCTTTGTTGACTGCACAGGGAGCAGAAAGGGTTTGTGGCCCCATGAGGAGAGCAACATTACCAACCAACCAGAACTCTCAGGGTCTAAACCACCAGCTTGGGAGCACATAGGGAGAGACTCATGGCTCCAGCTGTATATGTAGGGGAGGATGGCCTTGTCGGGTATACGTGGGAGAGAAGATCCTTGGTCCCATGAAGGCTGGACACCGTGTATGGGAGAATTCAAGGGTGGGGAGGTGGGAGTGGAGGGGTGGTTGGGGGCACATCCTCATAGAAGCAGGAGGAAGGGGGATGGGATGGGGGTTCCTGGGTGGGGGTGAAATGAGGTAAGGGGTGACATCTGAAATGTAAATAAAATATCCAATTAAAAAATGTTAGCCCTTTATTTCTTTGACCCCCTCCTTGTCATATTTGATTTGTCTAGTCTTCTCTATATAAATAATGCCTCTTTAAATCCACACTCTTACTCAAAGTGGCTGCTTGCATCTTATATCCCCTTGGTTCAAGGTATAAGTCTACTCTGAATAGTAAGCAGTGTCTCAGCTCCAAAATTAACAAAGGAGGAGGGCACCCTAGTAGTACAAATGCATCATTGGAGTGGACAACCAGTAATTGGTCCAGCTTGAGACCCATACCACAAGAGGGAGCACTCCCCGCCCCCCAACACTGCCTGGGAAACCACAAACCAGAAACTTGGATAGACCAGAGACTCACAGTAGAACCAAACACAACCAGCAAAGGAGGAGAAGGAGGAGGAAGAAAAGGAGGAGGAGTAGAAGGAAAAGAAGAAGGCAGCAACAAAATGATTCCTAATGATAACTCTGCTATACTCAGAGACAGAAGTCTAGCATGATTGCCATCAGAGAGGCTTCACCCAGAAACTGATAGGAGCAAACACTGGGTGTGGTACAGGAATCCTTTCGAAAATGGGGAGGAAGGATTGTAAGAGCCAGAGACGTCAAGGACAGCACAAGAAAGCCCCCAGAATCTACTAACCTGGGCTCAGAGGGGCTCATAGAGACTGGCAATCAGGGAGCTGATGTGGGTCTGAGGTAGGTCCTCTATACATATGTATGTTATTGTTGTGTAGTTTGGTGGTTTTGTGGGACTCCTAACAGTGGGAGTGGGGGTTACCTCTGATTCTTTTTTTTTAAAACTTTTTATTGGTTCTTAGTGAACTTCATATCATGTACCCTAACCCTACTCATCTTTCCATCCCCCTTGAACCTGTCTTCCACCCTTACAACCTTGCACCCTTGTTATCTCCTAACAGAAGAAAAAAAATCTTGTGGAAGTCTTGCAAATGTTCTTTGCAATGACTCATTGGTCTGGTACAAGGCCACTGGCTTCTGCTACACCATCAATACTGGATCCTCACTGGGACTCCTCTTGGATATCCTGTTGTTGCCCTGTGTCATGGAGATCCTGTAGTTTTGGATCTGTAGAACTGGTCCCTCATGTGCTCCAGGATTCATCGATGGGGTAGATGTTGGGGTGGGCCAATTCAATATCTTGGATCAGGGACTGGGTGTTATCTGACCTGGTCATTCCACTGTCTCTCCCTCTCTCACACACTCAGGGGCCAGCTCCTCTACAATACCCAGGAGACAGAGTGGTCTCAGGAGTGTTCTCTAGAGTGCTATGTCCCTCTCATGCATTATAGTGACAGGTAGTGGTCATTTCAATCATGGTTTGCACCCCAAGGCCTACGCAGTGAGGGACAGTTGGTCATCTCAGACTAGTTCTCTGTTTCAACCCCAAAGCACTGATCAGATGGTCATCTTGGGCTTGCTCCTGCCCTGAGCATGCCAAGTGTCCCCATTCAAGGATAGACTGTCTCAGGCTCACTTTTGCAATTTGCTCCTGCCCAGGGACAGTGGTTGGAAGTGGGGTTCTACTCCCTGGCTCTCTCCCATCCTGTGCAGCACCAGACTGGTGGTCATCTCAGGCTAGCTTTTTTTCAGGGAGTGTTAGGTGAGTTAGCAATCATTTAGATATTCACAGGTCAGAACACTGAATGCTGAACATAGCCTCTCTCCTCTCTGCCACCTACTGACCCACATTTGACACAGTAGTCACACCTGCTTCTTTTTTCCTCCTACTGAGTTGGTTGTCTCATCCAGCCTTAATATGAGAGTATGTGCCTCATCTTCCTGCAACTTGATACTCCATGTTTAGTTTATATCCCTGGAAGATCTTCACTTTTCTGAAGGGAGTGGATGGGGAGGAGATGAGAGAAGAAAGGGGGAACCACAGATAGTATGTAATATATGAGAAGAGAATAAATTAAAAAAATAACAAATACTGTATGCATCCGGTGGCTTGATGACTCAGTCCATGGAGGATGAAGTCAAGTGGTACAAACATGGCTGCTGTGGATTAGTCCTGTGTGCACCTGGGGAAAGGCAATTGATAACATGGGCCCAGAAGGCACCCAGACAGTATCCAAATCTTCACACCAAGCATATCTAACTGAGAAAGATGGGTCTTGACCTCCATGGTCCAGACCCAGGGAGATAGTAAGTATGGAGAAACGGGAGTCTTCTTGGTGTCTTCTAAATCAAGCCCAACCTATAGCCACATGGCTAGAATGATTCCTCCTAGATATAGCAGGAAGGAGAACATTTCTACAGAGGGTTCCTTACCTCAGCAGACAAATGTGTGAAATGCAGCAAGTATGTCACAAACCAGGAAATGCATTCACACATGTATAATGCCAGGCTCTACCAACATCCAAGGATATTTTCAACCTGACATCCAGTCAGCCTTTGATTTGTTTGTCAGTAAGGCGATAGCTCTTGCAATGACTGCTTTAAAAATAAACACACCGTGGGTGAACTCCTTGAATCGAGATCTGGACAACAGAATATGTGTGGGAACGAACAGGAGGTTGGGAAGGAGTTGCGTCATGGTTTTTAGATGGTGAAGCATAACTCACTTTACTAGCCGGCGTCCAGCAATAGCAAAATGTTAGACACTGACCGTCTTGTTGAAATCTACCTTTGTGCCATGTGGCAAAACCTATGCCACCCAGAAATACTCTACATGTGGGTCCCCTATAAGAGTTACCACTGGTTTTTTTTTTTTTTGATTGCTTTGATATTTTCATGAAGACACAGTGTTACATAGTCACTATTGAGTGGCTTTACACAATGTAAGAAAGACATTATCTAAAATAGCAAAATTCAGAGTCCATCACCATATGGGCCACTGCAAACGGCCCATTCACACACATTTGTGCAAATACTGTTTAAACTGTTCTTGAGATCAAGGTTACAAAAATGAATCCTTGTCAATTGC
The DNA here is from genome assembly GCF_004785775.1 of Grammomys surdaster. Lineage (NCBI taxonomy): Eukaryota > Metazoa > Chordata > Mammalia > Rodentia > Muridae > Grammomys > Grammomys surdaster. Next base: position 6,427,680 of record NW_021604665.1, on the reverse strand, counting down.
AGTTATCTAAATCATTTTGCTGCTAGCCACCCCTAATCATTTCCTCCAGGTCCTGGAGGAAAGACTGATCACGCTGATGATCAAGATTTTCTGAACCATAACTCAAAAAAAGAAAAGCTTTTGCTAAATCATCCGTTAGTAGCCAGAAAACATAAGCCATGAGCTACAACGTTCTACACGTTTAAAAATATTCTTTTTCCCTTTTCAGCCTGTTCTCTTGAATTTCACTGTGAAATTTCCTCTTGGAGGAAATTTATAAAGGGGGCTTACTTATTTTTATAAAGGGGACTCATGATGCAGAGGCAACAGTGCCTGTCACAAGAACCATGCTCTGACCATCTCCAGAAACCAACGTGCAGTTGCTCCTTATATGGTTAGGCTTGCTGCTCTGCGACTTTGAGCTCTTAGCTCCCTACTGAAGAAAAGTTCCATTCCTCAGCCTCTGTTGCCCTCTGGCTGCTGGGTAGTTTGGCCAAGGGACTCACAGGGCAGCAATAATTGCCAAAAAGGAGGAAGAGTTAGGGTTAGGGTTAGCATTGGGCTTCTCTGTACCACTTTATGTGACTCTCTCTGTAGCTCTGGTTTGGAAGGACAACCCTTGCCTTTGCTTCTCATCTTCATTCCTACAACTGACTGCCATTTCTGCTTCTGAGAGATGCTCCAGACCCCAAGGGTTTTGGGAGCTTCTCTCCTCTCTTTCTCCTAGGTTGGTACTAATGTCCCTCTCCTCCTTTCTCAGCCCTCACTCACTTTTCGGTTCCTTCTCTGTCCGTGTAACTAGCTCCCTGTGTTGAATCACCTGGATTGGAGACACCTGGAGTTTTTATATATGTCTTTCCTGAACTCTTAGCGGTACAAAGATAAACGTACAAACGAATTCAGAAGTCAAAAGGAATAAATAAACATACTGGGTAAATCTGATAAGATAGTCCAATTAGGGTTTGCCAAATGGAACCATCAGCAAAGCATGATCACTGCGCTTGCCAGGTACTACTTTCTTCTGGACCTTTCTTCCACCTTCAGAGCTTCTTAGACACTTCTACTGTTAGTATTTTCTAGTTAAATTAGGAAGTTAAATTTCTAGTTAGGAAGAAATTATTAAATTTTAAGTTATTTTCTCCCTCCCTCCCACCCCCCCTCAAAAACAGAGTCTAATGTACCTCAAACAGGCCTCAAACTTAGTAGCTATTGGTGGACTTGAACTCTTAATCCTCTTAGGTCCACCACCCAAGTGCTAAGACCCCAGACATGCATCAAAATGCCTAGTATATTCAGTGTTAGGGATCAAACCAAGGACTTCATGAATGCTAGGCAAGCACTCTACCAGCTAAGCTGTGTCCCCAGGACAACCTATGTTATTCTTGGCATAGGATACTTGTTAGTATTTTCATTGGTTTCCCTCTCTGATAGACCAATCAGGTCTAGCAAGAATGATCTGAATAAAGCAATGATATCTGCGGTAAACAAAGCACTACCTCTGTGGTAAAAGTCCTCCCATCCACTATAGCATTTAATTTATGAAGCAGTCTCATGGGCTGTATGCCATTATCACCTGCATTTTAAAAATGTTGAATCTGAAGATTAGAACTGAAGTTTTCTCTGTGTAAACACACAGGTGATTGTCTGTAAACACAGATGACCAGTCGTCTGTAAACTCAGGTGATGGATACATCCTCTTGCACTACTGCATCCTCTTGGAGATCACACCTCCAGCAGTACTGTCCTTTCTGGATGAGATGGAAGTGGGTAGCCAGAACTGACATCTTTAGGAGAAACTGAGAATTGTGGCAGATATTCAGGGAGGAACAGAGCATAGAAGATTTTCCAAACTTGGGCCACGAGAAACTCCTAAATGTTGATGGGAATGATATCAACATAAAATACAGTCCTTTGATTTGTTGATTGAATTGATTGAACTTGGATATTTTCATAGGAGTTGACAATTTGGAGAAGGGCCTGGCTAGCTTGTATCTGAATAAATGCAGTATCCAGACTGCTGACTGTCTCCATATGAGCACTGTTAGTTGAGGCTCATTTATGATTCTCATTATTTAAAAAAAAAAGACTTTATGTCCAGACAATGAATAAACTATAATTATTCACAATAAATACCATCACCATCTACCTCCAACACATTCTATTTGGATGGAAGGCCTGACACAGACCAATGATTGCAGGGATGCTGTTCTCTTAACCTGCTGAGAAGAGTAAATCAATTCGCCAAGCAGTGATGACTAAGACAGTTCTTACTCAGCTCTCTTAAGGTTTTGTTTTGATTTGATTTTCATTTTTTTCTAATTGCACCTGTTCAAAGCTAAGATTTCCACTGAGAGTCAGCAAAAGGCATTGTTGACTTTACCATTCCCAATCCTCCCCAGCCAGACACAGAGCTATACCAAGGAGGGAGGGAAGAAGGGAGGGAGGGAGGGAGGGATGGGGAGGCATGTTTCAGCTTGACTTCCTTATTAGAAGTCAGGTGTAAACTGGCACCTCTATCCAGAGATCTCTTCTGGGAAATGAATGATGAAATGAAAAAAAAAATAAGAATAAAACTGTTTCCCACAGACATCAGCAGCCTCAAGGTCAGGCTCAGCTGACAGGAAACTACGTGAAGCAAATGAGGGAGGAGGAAGCTGTGGACCACTGATGGCATGCCCACTCAGGATTGCATCCCCACTAATGGTATCGACTTCAAGAATGGCTTTTCTGCAGTGTGCAGTCCTAGACGGAGAAACATAAAATAGTATTTTCATATCACATATACATTTAAAATATCACAGCAAATATGTCTCTCCTTTCTCCCACAAGCATACACGGTTTTGTGTGTGTGTGTGTGTGTGTGTGTGTTTTGTGTGCAAACCTGGAGAAAGTTATCGAACACCTCTATTAACAAAAGACTGTCTTAGAGAAAGGCTGCTCATTGTTTAGTCAGAGGTATAGTCTGGACTTTAAGCTTCCAGCCCAATGACATCTGTGGATAAAGAATTTTCTATTCTGCAAAGTCAGGAAAAACACTGTCCCTGGGCCTTGAATTCGTTCTGGGATAAGACTAGAGCGGAGACGTGAGCCAAGCTGAAACAATCCTAGTAGCCAAGGTTGAACCATGGAGGCTGCAAAACAAACAACCACAACATTAGATTATAACCCAAAGAATATAGAGTGGTTTATTCATTGATACCAACAAGCATCATTTATGTGATAAAATGCATAAGCCGATGGGAAAGAAGGAGTATATTTCCTCCCTTGAATCATACTTATAGAAAGCACCCCACCTTACCAGACACCTCTGAACTGCATTTTCTATGTGGAAGACTTTTTTTTTTTTTTTTTTTTACTGAAGGCTTGGCAGAACCAGCTTGTAAAACTGTCACTGAGAAGGCTGATGCAAGAAGGTTGTGAGCTCCAGGCTAGCCTGGGCTACATAGTTTTCAGACTAGGAGGGACTACATACTGAGTTTCATGTTGGCCTGAGCTACATAGCAAGAGTCTATCTTGAAATAAATATGCAAAAAACATCTGAGGTTATGTGATGTCTGAGGGAGTGTGTGACTGCAAACGTGTGAGGATAGTGTGAGGACATTCATGAGCATTCTCAAGTGAGGGCCTGTATGGGAGGTAGGGAGTAACCCGGGAAAGGTAGGTAGGTTGTATTAAGGTGTGTGTGTGTGTGTGTGTGTGTGATGCATATACACACAGGCGTGCTGGATGTTGTAAATATATTTTTAGAGAAAAATTGACATGTCAAGCCTTAATCCCTAAGGTAAAATGTTACTTAACTTGTGATTTTCTTCCTGAAAATTACTTGTCAGATGAATGCTTTAATATTTAAATATCTATCTATCTATCCATCTATCTATATCTATCTATCTATATCTATCTATCTCTCTATCTATCCATCAATCCATCTATCTATCTATCTATCTATCTATCTATCTATCTATCTATATCATATTTATCTCCCTAAGTTAGGTATGAATATAACAGGATTCTGTACATTCTCAAAAATATGGTCAAGTTAATATAGCCAAGGCTAACAGTAGACAATATTAATAATTAGCAATTTGAAAGAAATAGTCATTTTAAAGGCATTATTAATTTCCTTTAATTCCATGGTTAGAATGATGTGGTATCTTTGGGAGCTGGGCTTCTGCCAGTTTCCTTCTTGTTTTAAATGTTTAGACCAAGGGCCCAGTGTAGCATCACTTTTCCCACAGATTCTGAATCGTCCCCTCAAGGCACCACATTACTAATGCAATCGCTTTTTGTTACAGTGGAGTTAGAAATATACTCCAAATGAGACATTATGACGCTACTCCCAGAAGAGGGAAGTGCTTTGAACTTTCAGTGTGGTTTGTGTGTGCACATGATGGGATGTGGTCCAGCAAGTCCCTGAGATGCTCATTAATGCTAAAGGGAAAGATACAGACAAGGGACCTAATACACATGCAACCGTTCAAGTGGTGGAGCATTTGGAGGTAGGGCCAATTAGCAACTCAATAATGAGTTCTCAGTGTATGTCATTTGGAGAGGTCTTTTCATTTTCAGTTGATGATCCTGCTACTTTTGAAAGCAGAATTAATTCCCATGAATGGACAGAACTCTTCATGAAGTGTTTTGTCATGATTGCCCAGCTAGCACAAAGACTATTTTCTTTCCTCTTTCTTTTTTAAATTAACTTTTAAACTCATTCTTAGTATGAGTGGGGGGTGTGTGGCCACAAATGCATCTGTGTCATAGTGTGTCTCATGGTTGTCACTGGTAATTTTTTGGAGTGGACCTCTCCTCCCATGTTGAAGAAGAATCTCTTTTGTTTCTGCTGCTACATGCTCCAAGCTAGCTAGCCCATGAGCCCTCAGGAGATTCCCCTGCTCTACCTCCTACCTCATCAGAGAAATGTTGAGATTACAGACATTTACCATCACATCTGCCCTCTTAGTGTAGATTCTAGGTATTGAACTCAGGTTACTAAGCTGTATGGCAAGTACTTTAACCCAATGAACCATCTGGTTGACCTCCAGTTGTTTTTTTTTTTTTTTTTTGGTTTTTCTTTTTGAGATACACACACACACACACACACATACACACACACACACACACATGTATACACACACACACACACATTCAGTTTTCATTTCGAGACAGGGCCTTACTATGTACCCAAGACTGGCACTGGATTCAAGATCTGTCTTCCCCAGCTTCCGATGTGGCTAGGATTATAGGTGTGTGCCACCATGCTCACCAGGGAGACATTAAATGGTTCCCTTGTTTTTATATTCAATAGGAGATTTTGTTCTATAAAGAATCAGCATGTGGTGTCATTTAATAATCAACAGCAGAGCCCTTTGGACTTCATTTTCAGAAAGCTGATGAGAAGGATGGCTCTCCTGCCAAGTCCTTGGATAGATCACTAGAGCTGAGATTTGGGTGGAGACCACTCTTGGCTGCATGACATTGGGCCAGCAGCAATGATGATCAGACACAAAAGCACAGATGAAGCCAAGTGTCCAGATTCTGATGTGGCCCCATGACTCATGGTGCAACCTCAGATAACTTCTCTGGGATGGTATCCTTATCAGTTCAGTGGGTAACAAATTCATACTAAGGCAGGGCGAAGCTTTAGAACTGACTTGGAATCATCTTTGTGCTATTGATGACTCAGATATTCTGATAGGGAAGTAGGAAGCATACGGCTCACAATGTCTTGAGTAAGAGGACAGAACATCTTCAGTGTTTCTGAAATATTTCAGCTGGAGTTGCTATTCACTCTCCTGGGTTTCGACAACCCTTTTGATGGATCTGTGCTAAACGAAACTTAAACAGGAATCAACTTTAACAGGTGTATCTCTAATGGCTGATGTTTATGCCGTTTGGAATTAATGTTTTTCTTGGCTATTACTTGGTCATAGTTACCACACAGCTCTGGCTATCTATAACATAACTTGAGACAGTGGTCATGACAATGCAATTAACAGAACAACACAATGATATGTAGGTTTGTGGTAATGGTAATGAGGTTACTAACACTCTCTAGAGGAAGGAGAAAGGAGAGTCATTCCAGCCACTTCTTCCGGCCACCATGCTCTTGGGAGGTATTAGAATACATAGGCAGTAGAAGACTAACTAAAGATGGGACTCCAGAAATGCAGCTTTCACCATGTAGCCACCATGATGGAGTGGGACTCTCAGTGACTCAGCTCTTTTCATGTCACCCAACAATAAATTTATTAGTTCACCAAGCTGAGACTTGGCTACCCTTCCTTTGATCTGTCATTGGTGCCTGACGTGGGGTGAATAAGTGATTATACATGATTGTTTGCATCCCCCTTAAAGAGTGACATCACAGATGACTTCTATCAATCTAAGTAATTATGTAGTGGTAGGAGGGGACCCTAGACATGGTGTCACGAATGAATTTACATCCTGATTTTTGGGAAAATAGTAACTAGAGCCTAAAACTGTACTATCCAACATCTGTAAAAGGATACTAGGCGAAGTAACTGACCTTTAATTTTGTACAAATGCCTTAAGTAAATAAGATGGCTCATTTGGAGGGGGAAGGACTTATTCCGTGTATACTGGTTAAATTTGGCATGACTAAGTAAAACTCTGTCATAAGCACCTAAAGATCAAGAATAATATTCATATATATATATGCATATATGTGTGTGTGCATATATGTACACACATATATAATACATATACATATATACACATATGCACACATATACAAATGCACATATATGCATATATATACATATATGTATGTATATACTGTTTTCTTGGTGTTCCCTTCCTAAGAACAAATGCTTGGTGGGCTAACTTTTTCGTCAGTTCAGCATCTGATTGTAGCTCTTAATGTAATTATAATTGCTGATTAAAACGGGTTCATCTGAGCCATAGAAGAAGAAAAGGATGTTGTATCATCACTCCAACACTTCAAAGGCTGTGTGTATATTAGGACCCTTGGCCACATCCTCCTCATTATGATTCTAGTGCATATGCACATATATATATGTATATATATATATACATATATATGTGTGTGTGTGTGTGTGTGTGTGTGTGTATGGATACATATATATGTGCATGTTCATATTGTACAATTACATGAATGTGCACATTCACGTGGAGGCCAGAGGACAACCTTGAGCATTGCTCTACAGGAGCTGTCCACCTCATTGTTGAGAGGTGTTTTTTTTTTATTGGATATTTTATTTATTTACATTTCAGATGTCATCCCCTTTCCCCATCCCTCCCACAGAAACCCCCTATCCTATCCCCCTCCTCCTTCTTGCTCTTTTCCCTTTATTAGTATTTTAAGTTAACATACAAAGTACTGGGTTTTATTACAGCATCCTCATACATGTGTCATTAGAGTTCTGATTTGTTTCCCTCTGCCCCCTCCCTTTCTTCCTCCAGCTAGTTTCATCATCTGATTTCCTGTCACATGTATTCTATCACCCTCCCTCCTCACTATTTTTTTTTAAATTAATCAAAGGCTTTATAGTTTTGTAATGCTCAATAACAAGATGCCTATGCAAATCAGAAGTGTAACCCAATATCCAACCAAGATATACCAAGTATCTTTGACTGGCAGGGACGTGCAAACATCTGCCTCCATGTTCCCCAACCCTCCCCTCTCCTCCTAGCTCCTCCTCTCCTTACTCCTCCTCTTTGAGAGGTGTTTTTTTTTAATTAAAAAAATTGTTTTTAGCTGGACATAATGGTATGCACCCTTAATTCCTTAGCACTCAGGTGGCAGAGGCAAGTGGATCTCTGTGAATTCGAGGCTAGCCTGGTCTACAAAGAGAGTTCTAGGACAGCCCAAGCTGTTACACCGAGAAACCTTGTCTTGGAAAAAATAGTAATTATTTGTGTGGGGGTGTTTTGTCTGCATGTATATGTGTATCATGTGAATTCCTAGTGCTCACAAAAGTCAGAAGAGGGCTCAGATTCTCTGGGACTGGAATTAAAAGATAGTTTTGAGCCACCATGTAATACTAGAATTGAACCAGAAAAAACAACCACTGTTCTAACCACTGACCCATCCCTCTGACCCCACACCTTGTTGTTAAATCAGAGTCTCTCACTGATTTGAAGTTTACCACATATGCTAGAATGGCTGGCCATTGAGCCCCAAGGATCCTCCTATTCCTACTTTCCTAGGGCTGGGATTAGAAGATAACTAATTCTCCCTGCACACTGAGTTTTGTGCCCTGAAGCCTTGATTCCTTCCATTAATCACACTGCTCAGTTCAGGTTAATAAAGTGTCCACCCTACCCTATCTATAGCTGCCAATACATACAGGCCACTGTCAGCCTAAGAGGCAGGTGGCCAACTGCACCAGCTTGTCTGCTGGTGCTTGAGGTCAGGACCATTCTCTGGCTCCTCTGTAATACTAGGGTCATACCTCCACCATAGGCCAATCTGGAACCTTCAACTCTTCCCATTTCCCCAGGTGGAATGTGACTGTCCTAGAAGGGGAAATCACAGAACTCCAACTGCAGGGAGTACAAGTGACAAAGCCCCAGGTGCTGTGCCACCATGCTTGGGCCAAAGCCAGGCTTCCCAGTGAGCATGGGTATAAATGACTGAGGCAGGCTCACTCCTGAGGAGCACAGAATTTCAAAGCAGCCTTGCCCTTCTTTCATTAGGCCTGACCTTGGACCTGCTCTCCCCTCACTGGTGATGAACTTGTCTGCTGGCCCTCCAGACCTCTCCATCTCCCCTCATAGCACTTCTCCTAATACACATATGTTCATTTACTCATGCCTTGGCATTTGCTTCTCAGAAATATTGAGACAACAGGGGCATGGGCCTTCAAACTAGGTAAGGCAAGAGGCACAAAGGGAAGGCCAAACTCATCAGGTCTTTTGGAACTGGAAGAAGCCACTGCCAAATTATCTGACCCTCAGAGACTTCGATGGAGAATTTTAATGTGTTGTCATTCCTTGTCTATGTGTTCTGGGTGGATGTTATGAGTTGCAGGAAGCATGGGTATGCTGTGTTAGCAGTATCTTCCACAGTGCAGGCCATTAGAGTAGAGTGGATGGATTTGCCATTGTTCTTCAAACCTGTCAACAGGAACTAAGTGTAAAAGTGTCATAATGAAGCTGGGGATAAAGGTTAGATGCTAGAGTGCTTGCCCAGCACATACAAGGCATCATCCTCCATCCTTAATATTGCATTTTAAAATATGCCATAGTGGAAGATACCTGTAATCCCATAGTGTAATCCCATAGTGGGATACCTGTAATCCCAGCACTTGCAAGAAGATCAGAAATTCAAGATCATCTTGAGACTTATAGTTAACATTAGGCTAGCGTGGGCTACATGAAATCCTGTGTCAAAACAAACAAAAATAAATGAAACACAAACAAATCTAAAAAGAAAGGGTCATGATGGATTGGAGTTTAGGAAATGCACTGATTTCTGGGACTCCTTTGTCCTAAGACAAGCTACGTGTTCTGTGGAGGAAGGGTGCTTGCTATCCTGACTACTCATTCAGCCCAGCACCTCCCCTCCTTCCATTTGCCACCCTCACTATATATCAGACATTGTCTTTTGCTTCTAACTTTCTATTAAGTAAAAATTGCAATGACTTCTCAAAGAGATGCAGGTGCGTGTCTTCACAAGTCTAATCAGGCAGTGCATGAAAGGTTCTCAGGACCAAACCATCTTTCATTCACCCTTCAGAAGTAGCTTGCCTTTAGCTCTCCCTTTGCCTCCTCTAGGCATCCTATTTTCCATAGGTTGATGATTCTTGGCTCTATTGTTTCAGAGGTATCTCCTGACTTCACTGCCTATCACATAAGGCTTCCGCTCACCACCGTTTCCTACCATTTCCCTTTTCTTCAACATTCTAACATACCTGATTGTACTAAGCCAAGAGTGTGTTGGCATTACTCTAAAGTATGAACACATGACTTTGCTCAATAGGATTATGCCTCCATTTGTTAATAAATACATACTCTTGCTGAAATTAATAGACACTGTAGTATTACTATTACATTACTAGTAATAATGACTTCCTTTGTTCCTGCAGCCCTCGCTGGTGAGTCCCTCTGTCCTTCTGAACTGCCTATGCTAAGTTTCCCTTTAGCTCTTTGAGCTGCATTCTTAGGCTTGTCCCTCTCCTCCTTTTTCTGCTCCCACCCTTCCCCTTCTTTCTCTCTTTTCCTCCTTTTCCTTCAAGGGTGTGATTCATAACAGTAACACTTGTAACAGTTAAAAAGAAAAAAGAAAAAGGAAATCAGGATTGGGTTGAGGTATAGTTGCAACAGAAACTTCAGCCAATTGCATGGTGAATCTCAGAAGTGAAAAGCATTCACAGGCATAACCTAGGCTTCTTGCCCTGGTTCTAGACTGGACAGCAGTTTATCCTTGATATCTAAAAAAAAGCCTGAACTTGGATAAAATATTACCTTTGAGTCATCAGCTATAAACTTGGCTTTGGAAGAAAAAAAAAGTACTGTGATGGTTTGTATATGCATAATCCAGGGAGTAGCACTATTAGAAAGTGTGGCCCTGTTAGAGTAGATGTGTTACTGTGAGCATGGGCTCACCCTCATCCTAGCTGCCTGGAAATCAGTATTCTGCTAGCAGCCTTCAGATGAAGAGGTAGGACTCTCAGTTCCTCCTGTACCATGCCTGCCTGGATGCTGCCATGTTGCTGCCTTGATGATAATGGACTGAACCTTGGAACCTGTAAGCCAGCCCCAATTGAATGTCGTCCTTGTAAGAGTTGCCTTGGTCATGGTATCTGTTCACAGCAGTAAAACCCTAAGACAAGTACCCTGGCCCTGAGAAGAAATCATGGTGGCCCACAGCTTCATCCACTCTGATGCAGATCTTACTTTAACCTTTGTACTTACATTTCCTTCATTCTGAGCAGTTGTGTCCTTTAATGTGGAGATATCTGCTTGTTTATTTATTTTTGAAGTGTTTTTTCTTTATTCCCTCTCCTTCTATCCTTTTGTTTTGTACAAATAATGTTTTGCTCTCTGACAGGATTGACCTAGTCTTACTTCTTCTATTGCTACCTCTTGATTACTTTGCTTACATTTTGAGTTATTTCCTCAATTTCATTTTCCAATGTGCTTGCTATGGTTACCTATTGAGTCCAAAATATACTAGTGGGGTGCCAAGCTCATCTGCGTTTCTGATTACCATATACTCATCCTGTGTGTCATCATCCTGTGAAAATTTGGAGGATAAATATAAAATAAAAATATGTGGTCATCCTGACATGTGACCTAAGAACCATCAGGGACAGATTTCAGTGTGATATTACTTCTCACTTTAAGTCAGAGGACACAGTTAACACAAAATGAACACAGGCAAGGCCATATTTGACAAGATTCTCAAGACCTCAGTCTAATGGGAATGAGTAGAGAAATCTACAATTAGATGATAAAGTTGGATGCTCTCAGAAGCCATTGATATGGCTCATTACAAGACGCACCAGTTGTGTGTGTGGGGTGGGTGGGTGGGGGAGTGATGGTTCACATCTTTAATCCCAGCACTTGGAGGCAGAGCCAGGCAGATCTGTATGAGTTCAAAGCCAGCCTGGTCTACACAGTGAGTTTTAGGACAGATAAGGCTACACAGAGAAACCCTGTCTTGAAAACCAAAAACACAAGCTGCATCCATTGACTATTTAATTGGTCCTGGTTTAGTCATGTGTTTCAGGGAACTGGTACTGTGTCCCATTTTAGGACCTAAGCAGTGTCCTCTTCAGTGTCTTGTCTTTCCACTTCTCTCTTTCTTCCCCTCTCTTTCCAAGATCACAGAATGTAGCCTAAGCTGGCCTTGCACTTGCTGTGTAGTCCAGTGCAGGGATAAAAGGTGTACCACACCTTCTTGTTTAAGGTCCTTGTTTTTAATCCAGCTCTAGGCTCTTTCCCAGATGTCTGGAGATGGAGATTTCTATTTTCTCCACAGCACCTAGTCCTTTCAGTACATACCTGTATTTGCCAAGGTTTATCTCAGAGACCTTTACTCCCACTTTCCGAGTCAATCTATCCTGTCCCTACAGCATCCCTTTACTTGGGTTAGAACCTACTACTTCAGATTCCAACACAAACTGACAATCAGCAATTTTCCAGGATTCCTCCAGGACATCTGCCCAGATTGGAACTCAGAGACATCCTTTCTCATGAACTGAACAAGTGTTGAATTCTTCACCTTCCCATCATGAGACAACCACTGGTACCCAGACCATAGCTCCTAAGCCAGGCTAATCAGTCTCCTCTTCTACCTCCTCTTCCTCCTCCACCACCTTGTCTCATCCTCCTCTTCCTCCACTTCTCATTCTGCTCTTCCTCCTTCTCCCCCTCTGCCTTGGGAGTTATATGTGCCATTATTTAGGGGACCCTGGTTGATACACTTGTACACATGTACACCCACATACATTCAAATGTACATATATTATCCATGTGTTCACATCATGCGGACATATATGTGAAAGAGAAAAAAGAACAACAAGGTGTGTGATTTGTATATTAAACAGACATGAATAATGTCAATTTGAAATTTTAGGTTCTTCTATGGAGATCAATGCTTAAGAGCTCTTAGAGTCAGACTTAGCAGCAGAACTTTATCTTGAGGTCTTAAGACGACCTGTTTATTTGATCTGAGCCCCTGGTTCAGAGGCCCTACAACTCTGCAGCTTTGCCCTCTACTCTTCCTGATGCAAAGGACAGGCTTCAGGAATGCTGGGACAACTGGCACCTTGACCAATTTGCAACTGACAATTGCTTCTCAGGCTGTACTGTTCATTGACGGGTGATAATGAGGAACCTCCTAATTCCCAGGGCTTCAGCCTTGTCACATTATGACTCTCTCCATGAGATGTAGCTAATTGGTTCTGTCAAAGAGAGAAATTTAGAAAGACCCAGATGAGAAGAAGATACTAAATTCAGTTATGAGGGTTTTTAAAAAATTATTTCTGTTCATGACATTCTTACATTAAAACCTTTCATTTCTCTATTCAGGGGTTGGAAGGGAGGGATCTTTGTCCTTCCTCTTCCTTGACCAGTAAGACACCTCTTTCCATTAATCAAAGGAGAGTTCCCATGACATAATTACCTTCTGCTAGGCACTGCTGCTTCAGGTTTCCTCCACTGTGACACCAATCTAGGGACCAAGCTTCCAAGATGGCAAACTTTGGGAAACATATGCAAATCACATCAACCCTCAGCAGATGCTGATGTTGCACAGTTAAGTGTAAAGCCTAGATCTTTCAATGTGAGGGGCATGTCACTGAGAGCCTCTGTAGATTTTGTTTCAATGATCTGTCACAGCCAGTAAAACTCCCAAAGCATATTGACGTAAGACAGCTGCTGTTCTCAACTTGTGGGTCTCTATCCCTTTGGGGGTTGAATGACCCTTTCACAAGAGTCACCTACAACCATCACCATCAGAAAACACAGACACTTATACCACAATTCATAACAGTAGCAAAAATCACAGTTATGAAGTAGCAACAAAAAATAATTTTATGGTTGGGGGTCACCACAGCTTGAGGAACTGTATTACAGGATCATGACACTACGAAGGTTGAGAACCACTGTCTTAAAGCAAAGATGCTCTACTACCCCTTGTCAGTTATTGAGTTGACTGAATTTAGACAATAATGTACAAGGTAACCCCCTCCTACTCTTTTTCTTTACACACAGCCAGCAGCAATCAGTCTAGTTACGTTTGTTCCCAGCACAGTACCTGACTCCAAGAGACCCAGCATTATTATCAAGCTTCTACCTGCATAGTATTAATGTCTAATTGCTGAAGAAAATCACATGACTAAGCATAGTCAATGTGTGTGTGGAGAGAGGGACAGGGAAGAAGCCTGTAACAAAATGAGTACCAGAGCCCTGGATCAATAAAACAGATCTCCTATTTGCACTTTTAAGTCCATGTGTTTGACTAAAGTCATCATGTCACCTTATAACTATTCATGTTATTTTTATTTTGGACATCACTACTCTCAAAGTTAGAAATAAAATATTACCCCAGCTGCCTCTAATAATTTTTCAACTCCTTTTTTTTCTCACATACACTCCTTACCTGGTCCGTGCACAACAGTCTGCTAACTTAGGAGGTCTGGGCTATGAGCTACTGGCTAGGATTGAGGGTTCAATGTGCTAGAGACCTTCATTTTGGGATTTAGAGGAGATTCTGGGGCATTGGAAGTCTCTAGGCCACACATACTGACCAGGAGCCTTGTTTGTCAGCCTGCAGAACTACAAGCATCTTTGTTTCATGTGTGCCACATGAAAGAGATAGCATAAAAACTCCTATCAAAGTTGAGGTCCTTGCTGTCTCCCCACCTTGCCCTTCATTAGTGATTAATCCCTTTCCTGAGTCTCTTTGCATAGTTTCTTCTTTTTTCAACTATGCCAAGTTGCCAGTTGTCCAAGCCAACATTAAAAAGAAAATTTTTGCTGCCTGAATTGGGTCTGCTTCTCACTTGCCAATTCTACACACACACACACACACACACACACACACACACACACACACACACACA
>NW_021604665.1:6410157-6413139 GCF_004785775.1 Grammomys surdaster | reverse complement strand
ACACACACACACACACACACACACACACACACACACACACACACACAATGTCTTAAGCATGATCCCAAGCCATATACATCTTATTCCAGAATTCAAGCCATACACATATTGTTCCAGAATTCTGTGAACCTGTTCTTGTCCTTGTGAACTAGAGTTGATCAAAATGACTCCAGGGTAGGTTTATTGAGAGGGCTTCTGGACAAAATGACTTTTGTATATGATACATCCAAGAAATAATGAAGACCACTCTTACATCACATATCTCTTTGCTTGTGCTAACAGGAGCATGAGGAAGTCTTGTCTAAAACACCAACAGCCATCTTGCCTAAATCTATAGCTGCTGTCTTGCACCATGAAGGAAGTGTGGAGATGCTTACAAGGTTACTCAGAATACTTTAAATGTCTGAATGAACCTGCCTATCCCTAAATATCTTGCTATGTGGTTAATGCCATTATTTTATTGTTTAATAGTCTACTGGCTAACTTTTTGTTTATTATATAGCCCTTAAGCATTACTGATAATAAAATCATACTGCTAATCATATGGGGAGGACATACTGATTTCTGAACAGTCCTTTCTGGACACAATCTGACTTTGCCTGGTACTTGTGGGCAATGAGAATATTCCCCTAGTGGTGATCTTGGCCATATCAACACGGGACTAGATAAGTAAATCAAAGAGGGTAATAAATCCTAAGTTTGGAATTCAGGCTGAGAAATGGTAGCTCATGCTCATATTGCTTCTGAGCAGAGGAGTCAATTGGTAGCTCTAGGTAGCCAAACCCAGGATGTGAAAGGGAGATTAGAAGCAGGGTAGTAGTAGCACACACCTTTAATCCCAGCACTTGGGAAGTAGAGGCAGGTGGATGTCTGTGAGTTTGAAGCTAGCCTGATCTACAAAGTGAGTTCCAGGAGAACCAGGGCTACACAGTAAAACCCTGTCTTGAAAAACCAGAGACAGAGACAGAGAGGGGGAAAGAGAGAGAGAGAGAGAGAGAGAGAGAGAGAGAGAGAGAGAGAGAGAGAGAGAGACAGAGAGAGACAGAGAGACAGAGAGACAGAGAGACAGAGAGACAGAGAGACAAATATAGACACACACAGAGAGAGAGAGAGAGTGAAACAGAAAGAAACAAGGAGATATTAGCATGCAGAAGAAAAGCGAGTTATGCTAGGATTGAACCCTTGCCCCCAGATAAAGCTTTATAGTGTTCTGCTTTGATTGCTCTGCTGAGTCTAATCCTACAGTTCTTCCTGTGAGAGTACAGTGGATTCTTCTATTGTAGCCCAGTGGTTTTCTAACTGTCTCAGCGCAAAATCTGAGGCACTGGCTGCCTGATTAATGAAATTTCCTCTTCTAAATTCCAAAATGTTCCTTCCCTCTTCAACAGTTTTGCAAATACATTAAGCAAGGATGTCTCCATGATCTCCCCTGATTCACCAGCAGCACATAGTAGGTAATTGGCAAATGTAGGTGTGTTCATCGGTTTTATTTTAGTGTATGGAATAGCAAAGAGGAGGCTCCCAGGCTGGACCACAGCCTTGCCAGCTCCTTTCCTCAAACTGTCTAATCTTAGCGTCTGTGAAAGTGTGTCATGCTAGCAACAGCAGCACTTCCGTCTATATTTGTACCTGAAAGTTACACTAGAAAGGTGGGAAGGGAAAAATGCTGCCTTCTGTTTCTTACCTCCAAGATACGCCAGAGACCAATCAATTCAAAAATTAATCTGCTAGTGTGATGCCAGCAACAATTTGGAAGGAAGTCTTGGGTCTCATTAAAAAGCTCTGCCCAGTAGCTCACTCACACTTAGATCTGAGAGTCATTCATGGTGGCTGGTACATGTGGTGTGATGAGTCTGTGTATATATATATATATGAATGAGTGTTTTCCTGGATGGTTTATTATCAAAGGTTAAAACAGAAATGAGAGAATATTGCATTTACTGATCTGTTTCCATTTGATGTGCTTTACAGTATCTGCCAGTGTCCCCAGTCTTGACCCGATATGGATTTCCATTATATTTATTCAGTACCAAATGTCTTGCTGAATAACCTGTAGACAACAAAGATCCAAAAGAATGATAACTATATTATGTATATAGACAACATACATATTAACGTTGTATAGTGTACCGTTCTGATCATTATCTCCTTCAACTGGGTCCTTGATCCTGGGAAATGAGACCTGCTTGTGCTCTGTTGCTTCGGGTTCCTGAGTTAGAGCTAAAAGCAACTTGCAGCCAGGCAGTAGTGAGGAACACCTGTAGTTCCAGCACTTAGGAGGCAAAGGTAGGTTGATCTCTGTGAGTTCAAGGCTAGCCTGGTTTACGGAGCTAATTCTAGGTCAGTCTGGGCTGATAAAAAAGAAATGAAAAGAAAGCAACTTGCCCACAAATGCACAGTGAAGAGTAGCCGAGCATGTCCCAGAGCCAACAGCTTCCTTTTCCTAATCCCTAGCCTTACCCCTCTGCTCTGCTTGGTGACAGAACAGAGTTAGGCTTCAGAACAACAGCATCAGAGGTAGGTTCCCAAGCCATCTATGTGCTAGATACACGGCAGGGTTACAATTCACAGTAATCCACCAATTAGGAGAAAATAATATGCTAATCCTACAAGGTCAAAGTCTTCTACAAGAGTACAACTTTGGGATGAGACTATCATATATGTTCATAGGTAGGCATGCCATATGGTAGGCCATAAAGTAGACTTTCCCAGAGATCCAGTAAATACAAATTGAGGTGTGTATGCTGCAATAGGCAAAAACACACAAGTGACCTTCTGCCTCTACTCCAGACAGACTGGACATAGGTCAAGCCAGACTGGCACTTTCATCAGCAAGGAGCTTTCAATTGGGACCTTATGAGAAAGGTGGAAGTAGCCCACAAATCCCAAGTCTCTGGATACTGGGCATCTGAAAATATTAGAAAACTCCATGAGACTTTAACTCCAAGTCTAGGCTGTTCTGTGCCAAAAATTTCATGATTG
>NW_021604665.1:6385157-6405157 GCF_004785775.1 Grammomys surdaster | reverse complement strand
TTCTATGGTGAGTCTAAATCTCCTCAAGTTGGCAATATAGATTGATCATTAAACAAACAAACCAAAAGCTTGAACATCATAGTCTCTCCATTTGAGACTATGCCCTAGTTGAGACTTATAGAACTATGACAAAGATGACGTGTTGAACTATATAAAGCTTGTGGGACTTGGAGCTTAGCCAATGGCTGGTTATTATTGGTCAGCCTTCAGGACCCTGAAGAGGTAAGCATCATAGTGTTAATTTTATAGGCTGGTGTAAGGTTACACAGTCACTCTGGGATGGAGGAGACATCATTGACTTCCTCATATGCTCCAATATTAGAGCATATTCCCTTTGGGGTTTTTAAAAAGTGACTTCAAAAATATCCAGGTTTATTTATAAAGCCAGAGCACATTATTCTCTGAGTATAATTAAGCACTTTTGAGAGCCCAAATAGGAAACAATTAGTCACTACTAAATGGTAATCTTAATAATTCCCGATAATTAAAAAGGAACTTCCTGTGGCTCATCCTTGGGGAGAAACTGCTTTTGAGGCAGCCAGGGGATAATCTGTAAATTACAGGTAATGTTCCTTTGGTACCGTATTGTCTATGTGCATGCAGGGTGGTATGGGGTGAGCAGGCAGAAGCTTCACCAATGTCTGCTCACTCAGCTCGTCATCCCCAACACCTCCATCCTGCTGACAGGTCCCCACATCTCTAGGGGTAGCTTCACTCTTAAAACTCTATTACATTCTCCTCTGAATCATGAAATTATCTCTTAAGGAGATATTGATATTAGCATTTTGCTTCCCGGATTGTCAAAGGACCCCTCAGGGAACAAGGGCCTCTTTCTGTCATCGTGTAAATGTGTGGATTTTGATTTGAAAATGATCCCTCAAGTCCTGATGGGAGCAAAGATGTGTGTGGTAGGAATGTCACTCCAAAAGATGTCTCCAAGTGAGGGGAGAAGCCCAGGTTCTAGAAACCAAAACCCTAGGTGAGGTCCTTGTCAGGTTTTCAGTTTGAATTGTCCTCAGATATTGTGTTTTGAACATTTGCTCCTCTGCCTAGGACACCATTTTGGGAGATGTTGAGATTTTGTCGGGGGATTCTAAAATGGGACACTAAAGGTTGGCATTTGAAGAGGGTGTCTGACTAAGCTTTCAGAGCCTCTAGGTACCTTATTAGCATGAAGAATTCTGGTCTGGGCCTACATAACCATAAGTCACGTTTCCTTATATGGGGAGTGTAGGACATGTTTCAGGCCAGGAACCTGGCAGGGAGCAGGGAGTTGCCTAAGTCTCAAGTGTGTGCCCACCAAGTCTCTGGGCCTCCACCTTCTCTACTGTAGCAAGCTTCCTGGAATGGTTTTATGTCCCCCACACATTCAGTGTTGAATTATAAATATGTTAGTAACGTCAAATCTTTCCCCACACCACTCCCATTCAAGAGGGTTAGCAAGTCTGTGAACTCCAGGAATAAAGTGTGAATGCTGACCACATGTTCTCAGGCAAGTCCCTGAAACTTTACTGCCTTAGCTTCCCAATTTATAGGGACTGCAGAGATGGCTCAGTGTTTAGGAACACTGGCTGTTTTTCCAGAGGTCCTGAGTCCAATTCCCAGAACCTACATGGTGGCTCACAACCATATATAACTGTAGTCCCAGAGGATCTGATGCCCCTTTTCATAATATTTAGAAAATACTCATTGACATAAAATAAATAAATCTAAAAAAGTGTAAGAAAAAAACTTTTTTGCCTTATAAAGTGGGAACACAGTAGACACAACTGGGAACACAGTAGGTAGGCACAACTGAGCAGCCATTGCTGAGCATCGAGCTTTAAGGTGGTCAGATGCACACACCAATATACGCTCATTATTATCTTTACCGTGGGAGAAAAGAATCTCAGAGACTTCAAGTACAAATGTAAATAAAGACCTTGTCTAAAGGCAGGACTGAAGGCAAACACAACTGCTAGAAAGTTTATGAAAAGGAAACCTGTACAGAGAAAGGAGGGAAAGAGAAGAAAAGGAAAGAACTATAAGCAAAATTAGCCATCTCCTCGTCTCTGAATACATGCTTAATCATATCACTCTCAAGAAGATAAATTCAACAAAATAAATAGTGGTAGAATTTCTGGGAGGACAAGCAGGAGGCAGGGAAGAAATATCCAACAACATACCCCATGTTCCCACAACCATAAATTTTCTGCTAAGAGATGTGCCCTCAAACCACGAAGCAAGGTAATTCTTCCCCTATTAAATTGCTTTCATCAGATATTTGGTCACAGCACAGAGCAAAGCAACCAGCATAGTGAAGAACACAGATTAAAACAAGAATGTATACAGTGCCTGCTTGCTCTGAGCACACAACTACCTTTGAGACAGTCCACACAGTTCTGGGGATTAAATAACATGACATACTTAAAGTCCTTGACAACATGCTTGGCATTGTTCTTAAATACCAACTATTACTACCACTATTTTGCTGCTGATCTTTCAAATTTGCATCCGAACAGTAAGCGTGGATTTCACAAAGCCAATCTGAGAAGACTCCTTCCTTTTATCACCTCAGAGTCCAAAGACTTTTCCAAAGAAAATATAGCAAATCAAGGTTTCCAGTTCACATGTGACAGGACTCTGAGCCATAGTGTCCTTGAGTGAGAAATGATGACAGGCCACCAGATGTTGCTCAGGGACTGCAGGGAAGGTATGTGGCATAAAACATGGGGGGTGTGGCAAACAGCTAGTCCCCAGTGTGGAAACTGTGCCACTGGTGTCCTTAACGCACAAAGCTGTGCCCCGCAACATCCAACTATGCTTTGAAAGAGAAGGGCTTGGATAGACACTTGAGCCAGAGATTCTTTGAGCTTTTCTGCTGCCTGTGGAAACAAAAGTTACCATCCTAAGTCCCTCAGGTTATAGTCGCCATGAGGATATGCTGCCTCCCTGTGGAATTTCACAGACAAGGTTCTGAGGCATCCAATCTTCCAGCCCAGAATTTCAATGCCAAGTCCGTCTCGAGACAATTCCCTGGGTTTCGTAATTGTTTCCTCCACATATAAAATTCAAATGACATTGATTGCATCTTTGTGTTGTCTTACTGAATACAGCAAATCACGACCCACCTGCCCTGCTCCTGGTTTCCCTGTGCTCTTTGCACTGATTGGCTGCATCGGATGCTAGGTGGGAGAGTGGATTTTGAAGGTAAGTAAGACGGGGAAGGAAAATCTAATGTCTTCTCTGAAGATTAGGAGTAAGAGCAAGATAATAAACACAGTTAATTGGGGTATTCCTTCCGTGTAACAGAATTAGTTTCAGATCCCCCTTTGAAACCAGTCATTCTTATCTCCCAGGTCACACATCATGTTCATCTATTCTATAAAGATAATGTTTGACCACTGAGAATTGAAGAGATTATGATTTTGCTATCCATTCACTCTCAAACCACCAACAGCAGCAGCTCGGCTGAATCCACCCTCCTCACTTCCAACCCCAGATGGAGAGAGAGGTGCTTTGCTTCTATTAGCTATTTCCTCCTTGGGCTTCCTGTCTGCTGTGGTGTGCAACTGGTCTTGTGCTCCTGAGTTCCCCTCTCTGCCTTCTGCTGGAGGAAGTAGGTGTGTGGTCGACTTCATAGCCCATTCCTGACAAAGTTTATAAGGACAGGAAACGTGTGACTGGACATAGTGAAGGCTGAGGAAGGCAGAAGGAATTCTTCTCATTCACAGGACAAGCAAGCAAATCTGCCTAGACTTTATAGTTTATTAGACACTCCTAAGTGTGTATTTGTCCCTGGGCAGTCCCTCCCAAGACCATGGACGGCTGCATACCCCAGCCTTGCCCACTGCTTCCTTCTTGCATCTGCCTGTGGTTTTAGATCATAACCCTTCACATTAAATTAACACAGCAGCCTCTTCATCGCTATACTCTAAATGTCTCTGCTTTAGAAGTCACAGAGCCAAGGACCTTCATCTTCTGATGTGACAAAGCAGGTATACTGTCTAGAATATCAACTGCTTTTGTTTTGGTTGTGTTTGTTTGTTTGCTTGTTTGTTTGTTGTTGTAGTGTTGGGGCTTGAGCCCTGACCCTCACATTTGCTAAGTGAGCACTCTGTCACAGAGCATATAACTGTTTCTGTTTTTCACCTGCAGCCTCCCTTTGTAGCCCAGGATGGACTGGAACTCAATAAGTAGACCTCGAAGGAAGTCACATCAATCCCCCTGCCTCTGCCTCCCAAACGCTGGGATTATAGACATGAATTATCACACAGCTCCCATCTCCTCTTTAAAATGAGTTAAATCAGAAGTCTGAGTCACACTTCCTTAGCTCTGTACACAAAGAAGGAAAATAGTCCTACTGACACCATTTGCAACTTGTGTACTTCGAAGATCCCCACCCATTCCAAACCACCCCACCCATCCTCTCTTGTCCATATTAGGCATGCTATGGTAACTTTACCCCTCCTTGACCCCCTCCCCCACAGCAGTATACTGCCTAGTACACAGTATGAGTAATGGTCAGCGCATTAAGGATTTTTTGTGTCCGGGTGACAGATACCTGACAGGAACCAGCTTAAGGGACTGGGCTCACCATTTGAGTGAGTATAGTGCATCATCGAAGGGAAGGCTTGGGTGGTGGTGGGTGGGAGTGGCTGTAGCTACAGGAGCGAAGGCGGGAGACAGACACTGCTCACCCATAACTCCATGGGCCTCACTTCCTCCAAAAGTTTCTACAACCTCCTCAAATGGTGTCAAGAGCAGGCAATCAAATAATTCAAACACAGGAACCTACTAAAGGTGTGTCACATTTAAACTATTACGGTGTATAGACTTCCCCCAAGCAGGGCCTGGGGCAAGGACTTGGCTGAAGACTGAGATCAACATCTGTGTTGACCTTAGAGGCAAAAGACTGAATGCCAATATGGGTAGCTTCATACTGTTTTATGGAGGACTCAACCTTTTCTGTCTTGGTAACGGAGAAGGAGCGCCATCTACTGTTGGCATATGCCACAGGACAGACCGTCCCCTGAGACTTCCCCAGGACTTTGCAATCCATCTCCAGTGGCCACAAAGACAGCTGTAATTTTCCTTTTTCTCACAGACAGGAAAACTAAGACCAAAAAGATACGTCCAAGGTCACTCATCCACAAAGGATTAATCCAAGCCTTTAAGGCTCTGAGAGGCTCACACAGGAGGAGAAGGAGAGAACACAGTCACAAACGAACAGAACAGAAATGGGCCACACTTCTTGTAGAACATTCCAACCCAGGGGAATCCACTGTCCCTCAAAATGATGAAAGGGTTGTAGCTGGCCCTCTATAGAGCCTGTCCTCCACCATTCCCTCCTGTTCTCACTAAGGACCCTATTCAGAGCCTCAATCCATCTTTGCTATTTGCAACAGCTGCTGTGGAGAAGCAGGTGGTATTTACTTAAAGCCCACACAGAACTAAAGCTCTGTACACTGCAGGATTCCAGGGAGGGCCCGTCAAGCTGAGAGAATGGGGCCTGTAAGTCAGGGGCTCTTGAGTTAGAGAATACCTTTGCTAAGCTTTAAGCAACTCCACATTTAATCTTGCTTATTTCTGGGCACACACACACACACACACACACACACACACATTCTCCCTGACCAAGTTCCTTGGGAAATACAATCTTCGCAGTGCCTAGCATGGCCTCAGCCCTAAAGTCCCATCCTATCAGTTCAGGACATACAGCCTTATCTAGAGTGTATCTTGGGACTTAAGATCACCTCCTTTTCTGGTACATGGGCTTAGTCATGTAGCAGACTGCCTATGAATTCGCAACACTGGAACGAACCTAGAGTACCTAAAAATGCAGCTGCCAGCTACCAGCTGCCAGCTGCAGAGGACAGGGGCCTCTCGATTCCCTGTGATTATTTGATGAGGTTTAAATAATAATTTTTAAAACTAAAAATAGACCATAATGATTTACTTCTAACAGTTTGTATGTGTGTATGTATGTGGGCATAAGCACACATGTGTGTATGTGTACATGTTTTAGAAGGACAGAGGTCAAGCTCAGGTCTTGTTCATCTTCTTTTCTGACACAGGGTGTGTCACCTGTCTCCACGTCCCCAGCACTGGGATTACAACTGCATTCAAACATTCCCACCTTTTAAAAACATTGGTTCTGGGGCTCGAACTCTGGTCCTCAAGCTTGCAGAAAAAAACACCATAACGGTTGAATTGTCTCTCCAGCCCAGCAGGTGGCTTTTATTGGCACGGCTTCTTTGTTTCTCAGTTAATGTCTCCTCAGGAGTTCTTTTCCTGAGTCATCTCCTGGCCCTCTCCTAAGTCAGAGGATCTCCATTTAGACCTTGCTTCCACTTGGAAACGTTTTCTTTTTTATAGTCATCAGACTTAATTGGTCTAGTACAGGCTCTCCCTGGAGCTCTATGTTTCTGCTTGTGTGACAGGCCCCAGGTTTTTGCGACCCATTCGTTTGGCTGGGTTTATGTTTTCTTGTGTCTTTTCTGGCTTTTCACTCCTCACTCTGCTATTACATTTTGCAATCAACTGATTTTAATCTTCCTGGCTGTTTCACTCGGCTTGGCAGGGATCGAGTTGATTTTCACCATTTAAGGGTTTTATTTCTCAATATGTTTTGCTTTTCCTCCCTTGGTCTTGGATGTTACTAAGGAGTGATGGCTTTCAGCCTTCCAGCAAGTTGCTCCACAAGGAAAGTGACCACATGTCCCCATTTGTCTCGGTCAGCCTCTGTTTGGCTTGCTATTCTGATGTTCAGTCCAAGAACTGTTTTGAAAATTTCTTTTAGATGATAAGGTATGGGCACCCTATTTGAAAGTGTGTCTGCTCAGAGCTGGGGAAATAGCTGAGTCAATCATGAAATTCTTGCCTCACAAGCATGAAGACCTGAGTTCAGGTCCTCAGCACCCATTTAAAATGCTAGGTACAGTGGAACGAACCTAAAACCCTGTTGAGAAGGTGGAGGGAGAGAGGAGGCTCTTTGGAGCTTTCCAGTCAGATGATTCTCCAGGTTCAATGAGCAACATGGTTTCAGAAAAAACAAACAAGTAAACAAACAAACAAAACAACAGCAAAAACCACGAGAGCAATAGAGGAAGACACTTAACTGCTGGCCTCCACATAACACACATGACAGCTTTCTTATGCCTCTAGCAAGCCATGATTTTGCAAACTTGGACTTCATGGGTTCTCAACAGGAAACACATTGTAGCGTGTGCTGGTTGACCTATAGCCTGGAAACAGCTCCTGTTCTGCCTTTCTTTTCCCAAGGCTGTATGTAACACAGTTGTTGACTTCCCTTCTAGTTAATCTGCAGCTTGTGTTTGGGCATCCATGCAGACTGTTCCTTAGGGAGGAACATGAATAGGTGAAGATACAGCATCATGCCCGTTTGTTTACTTAGACTAATGTTATGAAATTAAAATGGCAAAGTCCTAACCATTGGTTCAGTATTTTCCATGAAAATAGAGAATGAATCCCTGAGCCCCTCCCACTGCTGATGTTTTTCCAACAGCTTCAGATGGCTCACATGAGTTTAATCACAGCTCCAACTTTAATTAACCAACCTTAGACAAGTTGCTATACAGCTCTTGCATGTTTCCCTCTGACCCTTGAAAATGTAGATAAACATTTGATCTCTTGGAGTTAAGAAGGGATGGTAGCTGTACAAAGCTGAATTTATCAAATACCACTAAGTACAGCCATTAATATTGCTACTTTGATGTCCTGTGAAGTTTACTTCCCAAGACTAGGCTACTAGAGTCTAGGACATCAGAGGAATATGGTACTAACACGCTTCCCTCACCCTATAATGGATACACCCTAACTCATGTACCCTTAGGATCCCCCACCCCACTGCCTAGGGAACCAAGAGACAGCCTGACTATATGACATCTCTCTCTTCTAAGGCTTTGATGAAGGGTCTGCCACTCTGCCTCGAGGGTTTGAACTCTCCTTGGAGACTCTCACCTGCTGCTATACACCTGTTTGTATGTCCATAAACTGAGTAACTCTTCTAATAAACTTCTACCCAAAAGGACACTCTGCTTCAGTGTCCCCTTTGAACCCCCAATCCAATACTTTGTATGTGTACAAAGTTATTAAAGGTATTTACATATTCATGGGAAAGGTAAGCCATCTGCTGTTTCCTATGGAAAGTCTTCTTGATGGGGTTGACAGCCATCCCACTCTACCTAGGACAGAGCGATTTCTGGGAAAATAGGACTTTGGGCTTGAACACAGCCAAGTGCTGAGTTAATAAAGATGGGATAGTCTCTTTCTCTCTCAGGACAGTGATGGGCCATAGGCAAGGGTGTGGCAGGTCAGGCAGAACGACACCAGCTGTGTCCTTACTGACTTCAGAGAGTCATGGGAAATGATACCTGTATAGATTTTCGGATATAGCTGCCAAGCAGCTGCGAAGCTCTGATGATATTCAAGAGATGCTTCTCAACTCTGCATATAGGTTACCCACCAGCTAAAGCAGGTTAGTCACAACAGCCACTGCTATACAAATCAAATCAAAGAACTGAGTAAATCCACGTGCTGACTATATTACCTAGCACATAGCAGGTATTCCCATGTTTCTTTGCTTTGTAAAACTTTTATATAATATCAATATATACTCTAATATATATTAGGACATATTAGTTCAGAAGCTCAGAGTAGACGTTAGTGGAAGAGCTCAGGCTTAGCATGTATGAGACCAGGGTGGGCTTAGCATGTGTAAGACCATACACATGGGTGTATGCACACTCACACACTTAAAAAATGTCATCCCATACCTTAGTACCATTCTCATATCTTGCTGTCTCTCCCTCCCTCCTCTACCCCCATCGCTAATTGATTTGCTATGCTCTTTTCCCTATATTAAATAAATACCTTTGATTTTGTACAAGCTCAGCAGTCAAAAAGGGAAACCAGGATCTCTCTTCTGTCCTATGCAGAAATGGGTCTTACCCCCCACCCTTACCCCCACTCCCCCAGCCTTCTTTTTAACTACTTATTTAAACAATGTCTATCTGTCTCCTTTATTCAATAGAATGGGATGTCTGACAAGAAAAAAAGAAAAGAAAGAAGCAAGCTTCTCTTTAACTGCAAGCTGTGACACTTCCTTTGCCTGGAAACACATTGTCACTGAGAGGTGTTTTGAGCATGTCCCAGCAACCCAGCAATGGAAGACAGTTAAGTCATCATGCCTTGGGTCACGTTTATCTTATTGTGAAAGAAAGCAGCGTGTTTGCTAAGGCTGAGAGGCCCTGCAAGCCTGTCGGCAAGGTTGGAAGACAAGAAATTACTGAGAATTGTTTTTGGGAGCCCTCAAAGAGTCTTGTTTCCAAGATGCTTACAGGATTGAACAAAACTAAGGCATCTATGTGTAGAATAGCATGGTTGTTTCTTCAGGCTGACAAGCATTTACTTTTCCCAGAGAGATTACAGACAACATTATTCTTGTTTTACTGCTCTTTCACAGCTGAATACCAGACAGAATCTCTCATGTTCTTGGACTGTTGAGACAAAACAGTGCTAAATGACACCTGGGAAAACTGTCCAACTTTTCTGCTTCCCTTTCCGTGGGCCTGTTTATAACTGCTGCTCTAGAGAAAGCAAAAGGGATGAAGGATAAGAATCCTGTCTTTACCGATGGCCCTGAAGGCCAGCACTCAGTCTTTCTGTGCTGTGGCTGTCCAGGTCTGGGGAATCATGCATGATGTGATGGCAGTGAAGCCTGAGAACTTTGTCAATCTGAGCCAGTGGGTGTTACCCTCACCCACATGTGTGAGTGGATGGTGTGAGATTCAAAAGCTTCTGGAGCAGTGGAGGGCAGGCGTGCAGCCCTAGAAGTTGTACATACCCTCACTTCGGACCCTCTTCATTCTTGATAAGAAGTGTTTCTGGTGAGTGTGCCAACCTCAGTTTCTTGATCCTAGGGGAATTCATTGGCCTATGCTTGCCGAATCAAATCACTCCTTTGGATTTTATTTCATTTCAAACATTTTTATTGCACCCATGCATCCATAATTTTAAA
This sequence comes from Grammomys surdaster, assembly GCF_004785775.1. Taxonomy (NCBI): domain Eukaryota; kingdom Metazoa; phylum Chordata; class Mammalia; order Rodentia; family Muridae; genus Grammomys; species Grammomys surdaster. Next base: position 6,395,136 of record NW_021604665.1, on the reverse strand, counting down.
AGGTTTCTTTCATCCTTTTAAAGCTTTTGTGAGATTCCTTTCATCTTATCTTTTATGTGTATGAATGCTTTGCCTGCATGTGTGTGCACCACATGAATCAACACACGAAATGCTCCAGGGTCCCAGAAGGCATCCAATACACTGGAACTGGAGGTATAGACCCCAGTGAGCCAGGTGGGTTCTGAGAATTGAACCTGGGTCCTCTGAAAGAGGAGTCAATGATCTTAACCACTGAGCCAACTCTCCAGCTGCACATATTCATATTTTTATATCATCAACTCTGATTTTTATGGGAACTCTTTTGAAGACCATCGTGACTCCCATTTGAGGCCTCAGAATGAGTCACAGGGACTTTGCAGGCCAAGGACTTATTAAACACTCAGGAAAAGTTTGCTCTGGGAAATATGTACTTTCTTTATTTGTAACCACTCTTTCCAGGAGGGAGGGAAAACAATTAAAACGTAAAAGAAGTCATTTGGGGGTAGTTATGCTTGTATAAATACATAAAATGTCTCCATGTTGGCTATGTGCTACTTTTCTGTGCATCAAGCACCAGACACTAGCTTCAACTCTCATCTGTCAGGGGCAGTCCATTGAAGGCCTAAAATCAGCCATAGGCCTAAAATCAGCAATAGGCCTGACATACTTGCCTGCTAGCACCAAGCCTTGGGTCTCTGTGGAAAAACACTGAAACAGATGCCTAGAAGCTATTATAAACAAACAGCTTTGATGGAAAATTGTCAGACTGAATACATAGACCTTGTAGATAGACAACCTTGGAGGATAGTACCAACTTAGATAAAGACAAGTGAATCATAGGCGGAGTCATAATGATCTGTCCCCTGAACTTTTACCTAGCTGACACTCTGTTCTGGAAGATATCTGTACTCCGCCTGAGCAATCTGTATTCCCCCTGAACACCCACATTCCTGCGTCATCCCCTTCCCCACATCCCTTCCCTTTTTGTGTATATAACCTGGGTGTGCAAAAGTAAAGATGGCGATCTGATCAGACTATAGACAGATTGTCCTTCCTTGCGTCGGCCTGTTCCCCACTTTCTCTTTCAGGTGATCTCCCTGGACCCCTGTTTAATGTCCTGCTGGACAGGACACTCCTCATAGTGTAAGAAGGCATGATTTAATTGTCTTCTTTGCAGATGGAGACCTGGAGTCAGATGCACTCCTGGTACAGGAAGAAGTACAGCTCAAGGAGGAAGTATTTCTAATCTGATGGCTGTTCTACTGAATACTACTGTTGTGCATCGGTGAACTTAATCATATTTTAAACAACAGTGTGATTGTTTAGAACCAGTCAGTTTTTTGTTGGGGACTGTTGTACACTACAGGCCTTAACAGTACCTTTAGCTTTCTTTGATGAGGTGTGGATCACTTCCAAAAAAACTTATTTTGATGATTTTGGTTTGCTTTGGTTTTTGAGGCAAGGTCTCATGTATCCCCAGCCAGCCTCAAAGTTGCTATGTAGCCAAAGATGACCTCATACACCCTCGCATTCTGATCATTCTGATTCATTCATTCATTCATTCATTCATTCATTCATTCATTGTACAACCCAATATCAGCCCTTCTTTTCCTCAGTACCCCTCACTGGAGTCCTCCCCTATTCCACCACCCCTTCTCTTTTGAAAAGGTGAAGCTCCCTCTCTGAGTATCACCACCACACTAATACCCCCCTACACACACACACACACACACACACACACCCATCAAGTCACTGTAGGACTAGGCGCATCCTCTCTCACTGAGGCCGGACAAGGAACTCCATTTAGAAGCTCTGGATCCACAGGTAGACAAGCAGGCAGGCAGTCAACAGGCTCAGGGACAGCCTCTGTTTCAGTTCTTGGGGGACCTACATGAAGACCAAGCTTCTCATCTGCTGCATATGTACAGGGGCGTTGTTCCAGCCCGTGATTGCTCATTGGTTGGTGATTCAGTGTCTGGGAGCCCCCAAGGGTCCAGGTTAGTTGACTCTGTTGGTCTTCCTGTAGAGTCCCTGTCCTCCTCAGATTCCTCAATCTTTCTCCCAACTCTTCCATAAGACTCCTCGAGCTCCATCTAATGTTAGAGTGTGAGTCTCTGAATCTCTTTCCATTGGTTGCTGGGTGGAGACTCTCAGAGGACAGTTATGCTAGATTCCTGTCTACAAGCATAATAGAGTATCATTAATAGTGCCAGAGGTTCTAGCTTGTGGGAGGAGTCTCAGTTTGAGGCAGTTACTGGTTAACCATTTCCTCCCTCTCTGCTTTAACTTTGTCCCTGCACATCTTAAAGGCAGGTCACATTTTGGGTCTAAGGTTTTGTGGGTGGGTTGCTGTCCTTATCCCTCCACTGGGAGTCCTGCCTGGCTACAGGAACTGGCCACTTCAGAGTCTATATCCCCCACTGTTAGGAGTCTCAGCTAGAGCAACTCCCATAGACCCTCTGAGGCTTCCCCAATCCCAGGTCTCTAGGACATGCTAGAGATTGCCCCTCCCCAGGCAATTTTCCTTCTCTCTCCCCTGCCCTCTCTACATATGATCCCCCTCATCCCACTTCACTCCCATACCCATCCCCTCTTCCATTCAGTTCTTTCCTTCCATCTACCTCCTATATCTATTTTCTTTCCCCTTCTGAGAAAGATTCAGTTATCCTCCCATGGATCCTCATTATTTGGCTTCTTTGGATCTGTTGGTTATAGCATGGTGATCCTTTATATATTTTATGCCTAATAGCTACTTATAAGTGAGTACATTCCATGCATATCCTTTTGAGTCTGGGCTACCTCACTCAGGATGATGTTTTTTAGTCCCATACATTTGTCTGGGAAACTCATGATGCCCTTGTTTTTAATGGTAGAGTAGCATTTCATTGTGTAAATGAACTGCATTTTCTTTATCTATTCTTCAGTTGAGGAACATCTAGGTTGTTTCCAATGAATAGAGCTACAGTGGACATAGTTGAGCAAGTGTCCTTGTGGGATGGTGGAGCATCTTTTGGGTATATGCTCAGGAGTGGTATAGTTGGGTCTTGAGGTAGAACTATCCCCAATCTTCTGAGAAACTGTGAAGCGCGCCCACCTCGCCAGCAAGGAAGACACGCGGACACACATCAGGATCCTTCCGTAGGAACACGTTTATTTCAAAAACAAAATGGTGGAAGACCCCCAGGCCCGGGAAAGCACTGCTTATATACCCTTAGAGCAGTGTATTCACCTCTGATTGGCTGCTTACTCGTTGCGCGCCAAAACGCCGTGGGATGGGCTTTAACTTTGGCGGGCTTTTACTATGGCACATGCGCAATTTACTTGTTTACTAGGAAGAATTATGGCCAACAGCACCATCTAGCAATGGCGGATTCTGCCAGCGCAAACGCGGCTTCCTACAAGAAACTGCCAAATTGATTTCCAGAGTGGATGTACAAGTTGCATTCACATCAGTGTCAGAAGCCATCTAGGAAAGGCTAAGGCTAACAGACGGCCTTCCTGGAGGTGACCCAACTTTTTGCATGACCTAAGATGGATGAGCTCTTAGAGGTAATGTCCCAAAGAGACAGCACCTTAGGATTGCTTCTTGCAGCTGATATGCCTTTTCCTATCACATAGCCTGACAACTCCTGGGCATCAGCCCACCTCTATTGGGAAGATTTCCTGCAGATCAACATAAAGAGCAACTTCAATGAATTATTGCTGTTTTAGGCGAATTAATGATTTTATAGAGTTTCTGATTTGATTCAAATAATCTTAGGAAGAATGTTTTAAAAGATGGTTTTAATTGTTTGCTAGAAAAATGTTAAGTTAAAATCAAGAGTAGAATGCACCTACTCCTCATAATAGTAAGGAAAGGCTGCATAGTAAGAAATACAATGAGATTTTGTATTACACTACAAGAAGATACAGGCTTGGAACAAACTTGTGTTCAAGGAAAAGCATTCCAGTCCAAAGATAAGCCACAGATGTACACTACGATAAGACAAAGCCACAAGAATCTGTTGCTTTGAAATTATAGTGAGCATATAGAATTATTAAAACCTGCTTTGAATTTAATATCAGCATCACTTTGGAACTCCCATTTTGTGTAACATTTTATCTCTGGGGTGATTTTCTAAAAAAAACTTTTGTCTATAAAAAGTCCAGAGAAAATAAAAAGCATGGTTTGGCTTGAGGGCCTTTGTACCATCCATCTATCCATCCATCCATCCATCCATCCATCCATCCATCAAAACATTCATATCCGTCCATCCATCCATCTATCCATCCATCCATCTATCCATCTATCCAAATGTAGTGATGTAGCCGTTTTCCACCTCTCCCCTGAGTATGTCTGTGTGAGTGACATCTTTCCTTTCCTTTTTCTCTCTGGTTCAAGAAGAGTTAACCAGTGTGGCCAATTAAGGGCTTCTGGATGCCTGGTCAGAGAAGGGAGCTCTAGCAATAAAGCCTTTACTTACTCCTTCACTGTCAAGCGACAGCATTAATCCATCTGAAGCCATTGGTCCAAGAATAAGGAAGAATCAAGGAGGATAAATATTATTAATACTAAGCAACCTTTATACTTGAAAAACCAAGTGTTGCCCCCCACCGACTCTCCAACTCTAATCTGCTGCCACCAGAGAGAACTGGTGCTTGGAGAAGCTCCTGGCACACCAGCAGTGAAGGAGTGTTCCCCTTGCTCCACAACCTCACCAGTGCTGTCCTTTGAGTTTTTGATCTTAGCCATTCTGATAAGTATAAGGTGGAATTCTTTTGATTTGATTTGCATTTCCCTGGTGACTAAGGACCTGAACATTTCTTTAGGTGCCTCTTGGCCTTTGAGAATTCTCTGTATAGTTCTGTACCCCATTTTTAAATTGGGTTATTTGGAGTGTAGGTGTCTAACTTCTTGAGTTCTTTATATATTTTGAATATTAGCCCTCTGTTGGATGTAGCATTAGTGAAGATCTTTTCCCAATTTGTAAGCCGTCGTTTTGTCCTGATGATGGTGTCCTTTGACTTACAGAAGTTTTTCAGTTTTATGAGGACCATTTATTAATTCTTAACCTTAGTGCCTGAGCCATAGGTGTTCTGTTCAGGAAGTTGTCTACTGTACCAACGACTTCAAGCCTATTTCTCACTTTTGGTTCTATTAGATTTAGTGTATCTAGTTTTACATTGAGATCTTTGATCCATTTGGACTTGAGTTTTGTGTAGAGTGGTAAATATAGGTCTATTTGCATTCTTCTACATGCAGATTGCCAGTTAGACCAAAACCACTTGTTGAAGATGCTCTCTCATTTCCATTGTATGGTTTTGGTTTCTTTGTCAAATTCCAAGTGTCCATAAGTGTGTAGGTTTATTTCTAGGTCTTCAATTCAATTCCATTGAATTGTTTGTTTGTTTCTATACCAATGTCATACAGTTTTTATCACTACTGTTCTATAGTACAGCTTGAAGTCAAGGATAATGATACCTCCAGATGTTCTTTTATTGTTTAGAATAGTTTTTAGCTACCCTGGGTTTTTTGTTTGTTTGTTTTTGTTTTTCCATATGAAGCTGAAAACTATCCTTCAAGATCTGTAAAGAATTGTGTTGAAATTTTGATGGGATTACATTGAATCTGTAGATTGCTTTTGGTCAGATGGCCATTTGCACTATGTTAATCATAGATCCACAAGCATGGGTGATCTTTTTATCTTCTGATATTTTCCTCAATTTTTTTCTCCAGAGACTCGAAGTTCTTGTCATACAGGTCTTTTACTTGCTTGGTTAGAGTTACACCAAGATATTTTATATTATTTGTGGCTATTGTGAAGGGTATTGTCTCCCTAACTTCTTTTTTAGCCTGTTTATCTCTTGAGTAGAGGAGGGCTACTCATTTCTTTGGGTTATTTTTTATCCAGCCATTTTGCTGAAGATATGTATTAGCTGTAGGAGTTATCTGGTAGAATTTTTAGGGTAACTATGGCTCTATCATATAATCTGCAAATAGCAATACTTTGACTTCTTAATTTCCAATTTCTATCCTCTTGATCTCCTTTAGTTTTCTTATTACTCTAGAACTCAAGTACTTTATTGATGAGTGAGAGGTGATTTTCCCTGCCTTTTCTGATTGATTACTTATGGTTGAAAGTCCATTTTATTAGTTATTAGAATGGCTACTCCTGATTGCTTCTTGGGTCCATTTGCTTAGAAAACTTTTTTTCCAGCCCATTATACTGAGATAATGACTATCTTTATGCTGAGATGTGTTTCTTGCATACAGCAAAATGATGGACTCTGTTTATACATTGATTCTGTTAGCCTGTGTCTTTTTACTAGATAATTGAGTCCATTGATGTTGAGAAATATTAATAACCGATGATTGTTACTTGCTGTTATTTTGATGTTGGTGATGTGTGTGTGTTTCTTTCTATTGGTTTTAATGGTGTGAAATTATGTATTTCTTGTGTTTTCTTTAGTGTAGTTAGTCTTATTGGGTTGGAGTTTTTCTTATAGTATTCTCTGTAGGGGTGGGTTAGTGGAAAGGTGTTGTTCAAATTTGGTTTTGTCATGGAATATCTTGTGTTCTCCATCTATGGTGATTAAAAGTTTTGTTGAGTATAGTAGTCTGCGCTGACATCTGTGGTCTCTTAGTATCTGCAAGACACTAAGGGCCCCAGGCCCTTTTAGCTTTTAATGTCTCAGATGAGAAATTGTGTGTAATTCTGATATGTCTGCCTTTATATGTTACTTGGCCTTTTCCTTTGCTGCCTTTAAAATTCTTTGTTCTGTATATTTAGTGTTTTGATTATTATGTATGTGTGTTGGGGGGGAGATTTTCTTTTCTGGATTAATCTGTTTAGTGTTCTGTAAGCTTCTTGTACCTTTATAGGCACCTCTTTCTTTAGGTTAGGAAAATTTTCTTCTATGATTTTGTTGAAGATGATTTCTGGGTCTCTAAACTGGGAATTTTCTCTTTCTTCTATTCCTTTTATTTTTAGATTTTATATTTTCATAGCATCCGAGATTTCCTGGATGTTTCATGTTATGAACTTTTCATATTTTTGCATTTTCTTCAACTGATATATTGATTTCTTCTATTGTATATTCTACACATGAGATTCTTCCATCTCCTGTATTTTGTGGTTGATGCTTACTTCTATAGTTTCTATTCTCTTTCCTAGATTTTCCATCTCCAGGATTGCCTCAGTTTGTATTTTCTTTATTGCTTCCATTTTCCTTTTCAGGTCTTGGACAGTGTTATCCATATCCTTCACCTGTCTGATTGCATTTTCCTGTATTTCTTTATATTTATTGCTTCCTCTTTTAATGCTTCTACCTGCTTGAATGTATTTTCCTGTATTACCTTAAGGAATTTATTCATGTCCTCTTTAACGGCCTCTGTTGTTTTTATAAGATTGGATTTAAGATCATCTTCCTGTGTTTCAGTCTCTTTAGGATAGTCAGGGTTTGTTATAGCAACATAGCTGGACTCTGGTGGTACCATATTGGCCTGGGTCTTGTTGATTGTATTCTTATGTAGTCCTTTAAGCATCTGATTTTTTTTCCTGGTGTTGACTGTACGATCCTGATAGCAGCAGGACTTCTTGGAAAGGTGAAGGTCACTGTGGGCCAAACAATGGAGGCCAGGTTATCCAACTCTGCTAGCTGTGCCTCAGGCAGACCCCACTTTGCAGGCTGTGTCCCAGTCGGACTCAACTGGGATGGTGAATGGATCCAACCTGGATAGGGTTGGTCAGTCAGGGCTCCAAGCTGGTTAGTTCTGATGCCCCCAACGATTTCCATGGGGAGGCAGGATGCTCTTGGGGTCCTGCAAGGCTCCTCTGGACTGAAGAGCAAGCCCAGAGCCAGACAATGGGGCTCAGAGGACTGTGTAACTCACTTCTGCAGGCTGTCCCAGGCAGACCAACTGGGACGGCAGATTCCCCAAATCTTAACAGTGAACCTCACAAGCCACTTTACAATTTTATTTATAACAGGAAATTCTTCAAGGGAAATAAGTAAACTGGTTCACATAGTTTTTTTTGAAAGGTGACATTTTGTTTATAAATTCATTTTTTTTAGCAACACAATTTCAAAAGCCACAAACACTTAGGCATGACTGCCTCCCTTGAGAAACCTGTAACTTAATTTTTTGCAATCCTTATTTTTAATGATGGTTGTTAAACAATTTAAGTTCCCTTTCAACCTACCACATAACAGAGGTAGTAGAAAAGAAAGGCTCTGGGGGAAGTGGAACCTGTTTAAAAATGGTTCCTTGGAATGACTCCCAATTGTGATGTCTGGAAATTAGCAGTTCAGTTCACAGAACAGCAGTGGCAGCTTGATCCACTCACAAACAGCAGCGCAGTTTGGTAGAGTTGGGATAGCAAACATGAATCAGCAGCAGTGGCACTACCTAGTAGAGACAACCAGGCCTTACCCTCGGCACAAGTCAGCAGCAGGAGGGACTGGGACAACAGGAACACCAGAAAAAGTTCTCAGCTGTGCCTCTCTTAGTGGAGACTAGAGACCAACAAGCATTGCACAGCTAGCTCTATAAGCAAGTCAAGCTCAGCCTTCATCACTGTCTATCTAGTCCATTTGATACACCCCTCAAACATCGCATGTCCTCCATGGGTTGTGCCTCAGCACATGTGTGTCTGTCTCAGCTGACATCACTCTGCCGATCAGCCCGAGTCTGAGGAAGCAGGAAGAAACTGAAGCACACCACCAGAAGTGGTTTTTTTTTTTTTTCAGTGCATTTCCATCTACGGAGTCCCAACAAATGGAGCCCAACTACGCAATGTAAGGCAGACTAATACATGCCTGTTGCTAACAAAGAATCCTTCATCATGTGTCCTTTAACGTTCTTGCTTTAGCAGAACATCCTTTCTCCTGTGTCTGCCTCAGCAAATGTTCCTTCACAAGTCTGCCTTAGTCTTTCATCTGTGTCCACTTCAGGAAAACACCCCTTCACATGTTTTTCCCAGAAAAACTCCATCCAACACAACTGACTTTTCAAAGAATCCTTAAGTTTCAGAAACCTGTACCCATGTCTTGGGTGTATGCTGTTCTTTTCTGACCCCCCATCTCTACCTAATAAACTCACTAACTTTGCTTCATTCTGTCTCATCCTGAAATTCTTTCTGTGGCATATTCAAGGATTTAGCCTATTATGTATTTAAACTGTGTGTGTGTGCATGTGTGTGCACATGTGTGCATATGTACGTGCATGTGTATGTGTGTGCAGGGTGTCCTAGCTTGTAGAGGCCAGAATGTTGTGTTTTCCTCCATCACTCTCTACCTTGTTGCCTTGAGTTGGGGTCGCTCACAGAATGAGAAACTCACAGTTTCAGCAAAGCTGCTCCACCATGGAGCTCCCAGGATCCCCTGTCTTCACCCTTTAATACTGGGGTATAGGGACTGAAAACCATGCCTGGCTTTTTTTTGTACAGGTGCTAAGAATTTGTTTGAATCCAGGTTCTCACGCTTACACGATAAGTACAACTTACTTAGCATCAACCGAGCCCCAGTGATCTGGTGTATGTGTGTGTGTGTGTGTGGGGTGTGTGTGTGTGTGCTCTAAGGTTAACATGTGGAGGTCAGAGGACAACTGGTGTGAGTTGGTTCTCTCCTTCTACTCCCTCCACTCACCTTTTAAAGGTGGATTCTGAGGATTAAACTTAAAGCCCTCATGCTTTTTAGACAAGCACACTACTGATTGGGTTTATCACAGGCCAGGAGTTCAGCCTTCCCTGAGTGGAGGTCCCTAGGCATGGATTGGGAGGGCTCCTCAGGTTTCTGGAAGCTATGTTGGGCAGGGTCTCCTGCTACTGGTGGCACTAGATCACAGTCACATATTAAGAAGGAACCTCCCTCCCTCTTTGAGCCTTCATTAAGAAAAAAATACACAGAGGAATTCCCCAAACCAAAGTGACTCAAGGAATTCTGTGAGCGTGTCAACATGAGAGAGAGGGAATGAGAGAGAGAGAGAGAGAGAGAGAGAGAGAGAGAGAGAGAGAGAGAG
>NW_021604665.1:6351835-6385147 GCF_004785775.1 Grammomys surdaster | reverse complement strand
AGAGAGAGAGAGAGAGAGAGAGAGAGAGAGAGAGAGAGAGAGAGAGATGAGAGATACTGGCAGTTTGACAATAACAGATCTGGAGCAGACAGCTGAATGAAGTAATTTAGACGGCAAGCAGCCACCTGCCAGCTTGTCTCTTCACTCAGCACCCCACCTCTGGAATAACAGCATGGAAAACAAGGGTTATATCATAATTATGGGAGGAGAGAAGACGCCTCACTACAAGGCAGAAACATCAATCAGCAGAAACAAAATCCCAGAAAAGCAGGAACCAGTTAACAACTGTTTAGGTGTAGCCATCGCTGACAATCTTTGCTAGACCCTGGGGCTACCACAGGGAGAAAGTACATCATATGTGGTGTTTGAAATCTAACAATCGACAAAGAATTGCATAAACGATTCAGTTGTTATACATAAGGCTCAAGGCTGCATACGTCTCATCCTTGCTGTATTTTGTTGATGGCAGGCCCCAAAGCACAGTGGATCATCGTTTATATGAGTAATTAAGCTGTTGCCTCTCAGGTCTAAACCCAGCTCATTCTATTCTGTCCTGTGGTAATGCACAAGATAAATTTCCCAATCGCCTTTGTCAGGGTTTTCCTGTTGGGTTCTGTTAACAGGAAGCGTAGGAAGACTTGGAAGGCAGGCAGGAGTGAAAAATGGGAGGCTTCAGAGCCAAGATTTTTGACCATCTTCCGGACCCCGTGATTGGGTCTAAACAGTAACATTTCAGCTAAGTAGCAGGAGTCAGCTCCAGCCTTGAGCTCTGGCGTTCCCAGGACTAACCATGAACCCATTGAGAAACCCCCGGTTCATTCATCCGTGTGCACTCCTAAACGTTAGTGACCTCCAGCTCCCTCCTTTGCTTCCATTAATGTCGGGCAAAAACTGGAGAGCGTGTTTATGGATGAATTCAGCTGCTTAAGGCCTCCTGCATCTGTGCACTAACTCTCCATTAAGTCTCTTTAAATGCCTAAGAGATTTTCTGTTCCCACACTAAACTCCACCCATTATATCTTGATTGTGAGCCAAGCTCTGCCCACAAAGTAAAAAGCCCATGCTTCTTTCACCCAATTAAAGGAACAGGCTGGGCACCTCAGAAGTCAGAATCTTGGGGGGGAGTTGGCCATCATTTCTGGACACAGAACAGTGATCACCCCGGAGTTCCTGACTAGAAAGAGCTTCCGGTCTAGTGGAAGGACCTAGAACACAGGCAAACACGAGGCTGAGAGCTGGGCTGGTAGATCAGCATCCTGTTGCTGCTATAACGAGTTAACTCAAGCTGGATATCTTCCAACAAAAAAGATTCTCCTGTCAGAGATTCTTCAGGAGGTCAGAAGTCTGAAATGAGGGCGTCGGTCATCAGAGCACCCCCTAAGTCTCTAGAGGAGAATCAGCCCTTGCCTCTTCCAGTCACCCTTCTTTATGGCCTTGCAACTCCAACCTCTGCTTCATCTTCACATCAGCTTCTTTTTCGATGCTTCTTATAACAAAAGACAATTGTGACTGATCTAGGGGTCACCTGATTGACACAGAAGGACCTCATTCCAAGAGTCTGCAGCCACTATATCTGAAAGGACCTCCCCCTCCCCCACCCCCGTCACCTGTGTGCACGTGCTCATGCCTTTAAAGCGAGATCATAATCACAGGGTTAGAAGTTACAATGTGGATCTGTCACTGGAGGGTCACCGTCCCCATGCAAGCTGTTCACACAGTAAAATATAGATGCAAGCAGCATTCAGGGTGATTTTAGATGAGACTATTGATCTCCATGGAGACTATAGATCGCCATGGGTCCAAGGAACAGACTTACCTGAAGCTTGCAGCATCTTGTCCCAGGCTCAGATTGTGCCATCTCTGACTGCCTCAGAGCTGCCTCCTATCTCCTCTCACACCCATGTAAATTCCACGAGACAGGACCCTTTTCTTCACAGAATCCTCTTGGCGATTTCAATGCCTCTCTCAGCAATGCCAGGATTCATATTGGAATATTACAGAATAAAAATGAGAATTTTCAGCAGATCTTTAATTCTCTTAAGATCATATTTTAAGATCACCCAACAAATTTTACAGTGAAGACTTTCAGATTCCCAAGCCTGTCACCTTTTATCATGTACTTTACTGAGTACAAGGATTTAAGATTAGACAGCAACTAATGTTTAATTAACTCAGGATTGGGATTGAGAGTCAGCTGGTAAATGTTTGCCTAGCATGCAAACTTGACTCAATTTCCCAAACCACACAAACTATGTGTAATGTCTCCTGCCTATAATCCCAGCATTCAGGAGGTAGAAGCAGGAAGATCAGAAATTCAAACTCATTCTCAGCTCTGTGAGTTCAAGGTCAGCCTGGACTATCTAAGACCATATCTCAAGAAGCAAACAAACAGTGAAGGCATACATCTTTATTTTTTTTAAATGTTTTTATTAGTACATATTAATTATGCACAATAACGGACTTTGCCATGCATTTTAAATTATATATTTGAACATATTCACTGTATTTTGATTTTCTTTTTAATTAAGTTATTTTCCAGAGTTAAATAAAGGAATGGGAAGGAGTACTTATTCACTTCCCTCAGCATCATGGAGTTCCTCAGCCCCTTGTTACTCAACTGAAGATGTGCCCTCTAAAGTCTGGGCTACAAGCCCTTGACTGACATAAAAGCATTTTATTCTGTTGGTAGTGAAGGGCTGCTGGTAAAACCTTGAAGAACTAGAAGGTCACAGCCCAGTTCCCCTCAGGCAAATGAGGCCCCATTGTTTCCATAACAGGCAAGAACATTAGCAAGGTAATTACAGGAGCTAGTGGAGACCAGCTGAGAAAAAGGTTGCTGGCCTCTAGGTGGACCACAACTAGCCCATTCCCAGGTCCAGATTACAGTCACTATCTTGGTTCACTAATAGTTTTGACCTCTATTCTGATCTTCTCACAGAAATTAACATCTGTGTGAATCAGGCACTTGGCACCTGTGACTTTGTGACATTCATCCATCCCCACAACCACGCTATGCCCCATTCAGATCTTTAATAATGTACATGTGTGTGTATGTGTGCGTTCATGTCCAGGCCAGAGGGCAGTCCTGGGTATCATCCTCAGAAATGCCCCCTCCCAACTCCTTTAGGTTAGTGTCTCTATTGGCATGGATCCTGGAGCTTGACAATTAAGATAGAATGTCTAGCTGGTGGGCCCCAGACGTCCACCTGTCTCTGCGTCCTCTGGGTTGGGGTCACAAGTTTGCCACACCTTGTGGAGCAATTTTTTGTGAGTTCTCAGGATAGAACTCAAGTCTTCATGTTTACAAGAAAAACACTTCGCTGACAAAGCCATCTCCCCGGTTGCCACTCGGAAATTCCCATGAAAGCTTAGGGGTGCTTTGGGGACAAAAATGTACAAAGTCACATAAGACATACAACCATGTATTATCAGGGAGCTCACAGAAACGCTCGTCTCTGTGTTAGGAAACCCTGAGCCAGGAGCCAGTGCTCTCATTACTCTGCAGAGGAGCTGGGTGGGATGGAACTCACTATTGAGCCACAGCGACTGGGGCCACAAGTCATTCCTGCAGAGGCCAGTGTAACTCCGAGAATACCAGACTGAAGGAGAAGGCTGCTCATGAATGCACTGTGGACAGTTAACTCCACATGCAATGTTATCGAAGCCTTGTTAATCCCGTGGGAAGAGAACTTGCTTTACAACTCAGGAAGGACAGGAAAGCAGTAGTTCAGAGAACTCACATGACCCTTGGCTCTGCCTGAAGAAGAGCGACCCTGCAAGGTTCTTTGTCACAGTCCCAGGTTCTGCTCTTCTGTCTGCACTCCCATGGGAATAGTCTTCACAGTTTCCTGTTTAATGAATGTCCATACAGCCCGGAGCTGCAGTGGACAGCGTCTACTTCCCGTGCTGAACAGCCGCAACACAGGTCTCACTTGTCAGCTTTTATTATGTCGTGAAGAGCGAGCGCTGTGAGGGGCACTTGACCAAGAAAATTAAAGTAATTTAGCCCTCAACTAGTAAACCGTGGGTAGGGCAGGCCTCCAGGCTGTTAGGTTTTGCTGACTTAACCCCATGCAGATGGTTAAATGATAGGGATAATAATTTTTTAAAGGAAAACTAAAAAAAAAAAAAAAAATTAAATATGAAAATGGTATTCTTTGCACTACAGAAAATACATTCAGAAATTTTGATAGATTTAATTTTATTTATAACTAATTAGTATTCAAATGTAATGCTAATTACAGGTTTTACTGGCGTTTTAATAACTGGAATTTAGAGTAGTGAATTAGTTGCGCTGAGGCTGAAGTTGCACTTTGAAAGTGAGCCAGCAGGTGGCAGTGTCTGACAAAGGGTTTTGTAACTCTGCCTTTTCCCTTCCCCCGCAGCAAATTCAAATCAAAGAAATAATTAGGCATCGCTTATTTCTTTTATTACTACAGAAGCAGCTGGTTTCAATCCATTGGAAAAGAAAAATAAAGTGGTTATTTTCAGTATTATTCTTTGATAATTTATATGAATTTGTACAGATGAAGACAGCTTTATGTGTGTGTGTGTGTGTGTGTGTGTGTGTGATCACTCTCCCTCTTATTTTTTTGAGTCAGAGTCTTTCACTGAACTGGAGTGATTTGGTTAGGCTAGCTGAGCAGCAAGCCCCAGGCATCCCACTGTTTCCTCTTCCCCAGAGCTGAAGTGACTGGCAGGGTACACACCTCAGCTTTTATATTGGGTGCTTGGGATCAAACTAGGTCCTCCTTGTTCTACAGCAACCACTTTACATCATAGCCAACTGACCAACCCTAAGAAGTTTTGTTTATTTATTTGTTTGTTTGTTTGTTATGTTTTTTAAAGCTGACTTAATAGAGGCATTCCCTCAGTTCTTTTAGAGGCACGGATCTCCAATAACATCCCCAATCAATTCTGATATTATTTCAATTCAATTGACTTGTGTGCCAAACAAAAATTGGAGTGTTTCTGCCACAAATCTCCTTAAGCTTTCCTTTAAGAACTAACAAACAGGAAAAAATAAAATTAAAAACTGAGGCCAGATGTACCTGCCTGCAATCCCATTACTAAGGAGGCAAAGACAGGTAGAGAGCAATAAAAGACAGCCAACGTTGACCTGTAGCCTCTGCATGCATGCACACATGTACATGAACAGGTACATGTAACTCATCCCACAAAAAGCTAGTGTGTATCCCCGACACACAGAGTATAAAGAAATGTCTGGATTAATCTGATTTCAGTTCTTCCAAAGAAAAGTAATGTCTCCGTCAGGATTGTAGAAAGGTTCTGTGGCAAATACTCCTTTAAAGGTTCCAAGAGCCACACCTTATCTAATTCCCTCTTGGTCAAGTCTGGAACACATGAATCCCTTCTAATCCACAGAACAGGTCAGAAGTCATGGACCATCATTCTTGTGATTACAGTGCATTATGAAGACAGCAAGTCACCATAAAGGGAGAGATGCTGATGGCTGGAAGGCACAAGCTGCTACTGCATTCACACACAGTTACAAGCAAACAAACCCAGTACTCTGCCTTCACTGGTGCAAAGTCAGCTCCAGCAGGTCTGCAAGTTGACAGAGAGTACCAAAATCTATACTATATATTCCCCCACGCCATATACACGTGCATGCCTAAAATAAACTATAAGTTAGGCACACGAAGGAATCAACAACAATAATAACCAAGTATAACAACTATAATAATATCCTGGAATGAAATCGCCAGTTGGTATTCTGGAATGCTGGGGTCATTATGAGGTAAAGTGAGGTTTATTTAACGAAAGCACTGTGATCCTGTGAGGTAGTCTGTTAAGCAGGATGACGAAGTCCATAGAAGGAAGGGAGCATATCCAGCCTCAATACACTGGACAAGAGGATTTAAGCATTTGGTGAGACAAAGCAAAGTGGTGTGAGATTTCTTCATGCTGATAACAATATACATAACTAAAATACATAAATTGGGTTTTAAAAAACAGTTTTTAAAACTTTTTATTGATTCTTGGTGAGTTTCACATCACGCACCCCAATCCCAGTCATTTCCCTGTCCCCCCATATCCACCCTCCATCTTTGCAGCTTTCCCCCAAAAGAAAAAAAATACAAAGAAAACAAGCAGATAAATAAACAAAGCATAGAAAGTATATCATCATGGTCCGGGGTGGGGGGAGGCATCACCTCTGAGCCCATGTCACTTCAGAGCAGAGGAGGGGCAGGGCCAGCTCTCCCTTGCTTTCACCCTTGGGGCTGGTTCACCCGCACCCTGAAACCAGAGCCAGGCCTACTGTGCTGCCTCTCCGAGGACTGCAGCCGGTGAGGAACAGGACCAGCTTACCTCTCTCATGACCCCGTGTGCTGCCAGTGATGAGAGGTGGGACCAGGTTTCCAGAGTGCTGCAGTGAGGGGCAGGGCCAAGTCTGCACAGGCCTTGGACAGCTACATGGTCCCAGGCAGGTACCCAGACCAGGGATGTCCCCAGGTGCCTAGTGGTAATATGGGTGCTGGACATTGAAACTGACTTTTGCTGCTGCATAGCCACTGACCCAGACATGGCCTTCAGTGGCAGCACAGGTTGGGACTTCACTATGGTCTTAGGCTGGCTACTCACAGCAGGTTGTTCCTCTCCAGTCTCTTGTCCCCAGTTCCATCTCGCTTCATAATGCTCAAACTGTTCCTCTTCTCTTTGTCTCCCATCTGTCTATCACACGTTTGCATATTGTAGTGAAGACAGGTCACACAGCTGACATGCCTCTGGGTCACCTCCTGGCATGGTGGCAAGTCAGCCTCTAGGTGTCTACACTCTGCCTGATCTCTGTGAGGCCTGGTGGTAGGAGGGTCTCTGGACATCTTCCACACTCCTGAGCCATATGGCATGGCAGCAGGTGGACCTCTGTGTGTGTCTAGAGCCTGCCTGTGCTATGCAGTGGCAGGCAGGTCTCTGGGTGTCTTTTCCCTTTAGCGCCACATGGCATAGTGATGGGCGGGTCTCTGTTCATTTTTAGATGGCTTATAAATGGCCAACTCACCACAAGGATCATTCTAATGAACCAAGATGGATGGACAATGATGAATGCCAAATCTTGCACAACCATCTGTCAATCATCTGGTAGCATCTCTTCATCCAGCCTAGCCTTGGAGTTGCACCATTCAAGTACACAGTCATGTGTACCATCTGCTCTAAAGTAGTTATTACATGTCTCCATGAGAAATGGCTCTCCTGTAGGGATCAATGACCTTCGTGTCAATCCATTGCTCCTGATTTCTGATTACTACTGTCCTCCATAGCCTGTTGTCTTCTCGTTCCTCTTTGGCTGTATATCCTGGAATAGACTCTGCTTCTTGACTAGAGGTTTTGCTGGCCTTGGGATCTTCATGGCCAGTGTACTCAAAAGAATCTGCTTCATCAATGGCATTGAGTTTATCCACATTGATTTCAATCTCATCTGGATTGTCTAAGTTACCATCAGAGAAAATAGAACCTCCACTTTGGTCCAGAGAAAGGTTGACATTTGGGGCTGTGAGCTTGATTCTCTGAAGGAGACTGCCATTGAGATCCAGAGAATCGGGAGGGTCAGGCTTCATGTCTGAGGCTTTGGGACTCAGAACATCCTTCTGGAAGGTGATACCCATTCCTCCATCCTCTGTCAGGGTTCTTCTGAAGATGACAGGCAGCTTGCTGGTGGTAGGGCCAGAAGGATGTGTGGTTTTGGTTCTTCAGTATCTCCCTTCTACAGCAAATACAGATTCACCTTCATTTTCTGGTCACATAGTATGAATTGTTTATTTCTAGAGTTTTATATTTAAATATTTTTAGATAAGTTGATCATAGGTAACCAAAATCACAAAAGGTAAAACTGTGGCTGAGGGGAAAGATGACTTTACTGCCTGCATAGCCAGTATCTTTCCCAGGCAAGCATCTGATTAGAACTGTGCCCCAGACTGCACAAAAGCAGAGAATACAGCCCTGAAAAAAAGAATGTGTTTATCAGTGGTTAAAAAGGTTCAGGGCTCTAACACCTTTGTCTTTCTTTGTCTCTGTCTCCATCTTTGGTATAAATCCGTGAAGTCACCATCCTCAGGCAGGGAGGCCCAGACACCTGTTAACAAACAGAGAATCATTTGCATTCTAGGGAGGACCACGCTGGTAAAGATTTTTCAAAAACAATGATGGAAACAAACGAACCTAAAGATTTTCTGCCTATGTTTGAGATCACCATGACTTCAGCCACCATTATTCCTCTGTTTCCAAAGGACCATGTCATTGAAACTGCTGTGCACAGTACAAACAGGATTCCTCAAGGCACAGAGGAAACAACACTAAAGCCTTGAGTTCTGAATACTCTTCACTAGATATTGGGGGTACCTGTTGGTACATTAGAGTCCTAGACAAAATAAGTTTCGTTACATTTTAAAATCAAGATTTCCCAGCCAGCTGTGGTGGTGCACATCTGTAATCACAGTACTTGGGTGACTGACACAGAAGAATCCACTATAAGATCAAGACTAGCCTGGACTACACAGGGACTTGGAGGCCAACCTGGGCTACATAGTTAGAGTCTATTTCAAAACCAAACAAGATCAAAAGAGTTTCCCAAATTGAACCTTCTCTTTTGCACATGCTGCCTGCTGATACTTGCTTCTGAGAACAGATCCCAGGCAGTGCTAGGTTGAGTCGTAGATGAGACATTTTAGGGAACCACAGTGGAAATCGCTCTCTAGTCATTAGTTAGAACCCAGTGTCTCTGGGAACCAAATAGAGTGTAATGCACTTTGGAACTGCGCTCTGCTCCTTGAAGAGGTCTAGTTAGTTGGGTTCTCAGTGTTTACAACAGCCAGTTCATTCCAAGGGACACAAAATCACTGCCACACAGAGTATTTTCCAAACACACAAAACTTACCATGGTCCAGACATTATTTTATGTACTCTTAAAAGTCTCGAAGATGCACATAGTGCTTGTCTCATTTTACATTTTTAAAATGTTTAACAAACAAAAGCAATAGAAGGACAGGCATAAAATTCATCCCCGTGGCTTCTCCATGAAGCTGCCTTCCAGGATGCCAATCTATTGAGATTTTGAGTAAATGATGTTTATACATAGAAAGTGCTCAAGGGATAAGTGGGACCCCTGGGAGAGGAAGTCCTGAATACGTTTTATGTTTATTTAATAATCCCCCCCCAAACAAAGTCTCACTAGCCCAGGTTGGTCTTGAATTTGTCCTTCAGTCTCATGAGTATTGACAGGGTAGATGTCACCCACCAAGCCTGGCTAGTAGACATCTTGACTTCTTTGCATTTCTTTTTGGATTATTTATCACTATTATTAAGTTTTATGGTACTAGAGATAGCACCCAGAGCCATCTACATCGTCGGCGAGCATTCTATCACTAAGCCACATCCCTAGGCCTGAGTCTATTTTTATTTGACCATAAAGGTGTGCACCACATTATGTACTAGCCCTCTCATTTATACACATCCATAGCACATCGGTCCAAGTTCATCTACTCAGTTCCTCTTCTGCAGGGAAGGAATGGATGGGGGGAGGGCAGGGAGGGAGAGAGAGAGAGAGAGAGAGAGAGAGAGAGAGAGAGAGAGAGAGAGAGAGAGATATCATTCACTGATATCAGATCTGCCTTTATTAATGTGACCCTGGGGTTCACTGTATCTGTTTGGCTGATCAGAAAGCTCTGAGGCTGAAACCTTCCAAATACCTAACAGAATCACAAAGGCTTCTATACCCTGTGCTTCCAACCTGAGTCCCCATCACAAGTATCACCACCTCTGATTCAGGGACTCTGACAGACCCGAAAGGAGAAGGACCTTCAGAATACCAGTTTCTGAGCGGGTAGCGCAGGGGTCTCAGGGCCTCTTCTCATTCCTCTCCCAGCACAGGGATTCACTGGCAGGGAAGGCCAACACTCATCTCACCACCCCAGGGCATTATCAGGATCTAGGCTTCCAGCAATTCTCACTGTTTCCTCTCCACACCCAGTGACCTTCCTGCAGTGCCCACAGACAGGGCAGGTGACAGCTAAAGCTCCTTCCTGCTGCTGTCCCCATTTCCCAGGAGCCAGCCACAGATGCCCCCATGCTGTCAGTGATGCTAGCTCTGGGAGGCCCTGAAGTCTCCCCAGAGAGCTCCATCTCCATTAAATCCCGTAGCTGCCAGGCTGCTTGGCTGTCTCCCTTAGACTCAACACAATAAACACTTCACATGTGACAGTCTTCACAAGCACACCAGTGACTTCCAGGCTGGGATTAATAACAGAAGTTCTGTCACTCATTAGCGAGTTAGGGAATGGGGAACAAAACACATTATGATTAATTTTCCAAATATTAGACTACTGAAAACATTGCACTTTATATAAAAAAAGACATTAAAAAGCCTCTCGTGGAAGGGATAAAATACCTGACAGAAATGACTTAAGGAAGGATCCTCTTTGGGTCCCTGTTCGAGGGCTTTGGCTCACTGTTTGAGGTGATATAGTCCAGCACAGCATGGAAGATGTGGCAGGGGGAACTTGGGACTCTGCTTGTTAAATCTTCTGTGGATCAAGAAGCAAAGGGAGATCCAGGAAGAACTGGCATGGACAGGACAAACCCTCCACCCAGCAGCATCTCCAGTGACTCACCTCCTCCAGTTAGGTGCCAACTCTGAAAGTTTCCACAACCTCCCCAAATACAGCACCCACCAGGGACCAAGTATTCAAACTCATGAAACTGCAGGAAGCACTTTACATTCAAACCACACCACCTTTATTTTACGAAGTTATAGTCATGATCAATAGCATCCACTGTGTACCGTACCTAATATCTTCACCCAACAGTCTCACATCAGACTACAGATACAGGGAAAGTGTATAACTGGTCCAGATGCAAATGCCTGGGAATTTAGCGCACACTGACCCTGAGTTGCAACTTCCATGACCTAATGCTGTAAGGTCCATACATCCTACTCCAGAGATACTTGCTCATCCACACCCATTACTGCTCTATTCTTAATAGTCAGAAAATAGAAACAGCCAGTTCCATCAACTAAAGAAAGGATGATGAACATGTGGTACATTTACACAGTAGAATATTATTCATCTGTTAAAAAATGAAATTATGAATTTTTCAGGCGAATGGATGGTGCAGAAGACAATCATCCTGAGTGAGGCAACCGAGATCCAGAGATAAACATTGTATGCTTTCTCTTACACATGGGTGTTAGCTCCTATGCTTTAGATAGGTGCATTTTGTTTATAATAACCACAGAGACTAGGGAGCTAGTAAGGCATGGGGCCGGTAAGGGTAGGTAGGAGTGGGGGGTCTTCCAAGGAATGGGAAAATAGAACATGATGTTACAAAGGGATAGTGGGGAAGCCAGAACAGGAAGATTAAATGGGGAAGAGGTAAGAGAGCAGACTAGAGGAGGAAATATGGGGAGAAATAACTAACATTAAAGGTCCTTTGAAAAGTCATCTGCAAGCCAGCTACTGTAGAAGATTCCTAAAATATATACGCATATAAAGGAATCTAAATGGAGTCATCATAAACTGGGGACAATGCCCCAAATAGACAAGTCAGGGAAGGTTTTCTGTAACAAAGAAAACCTCATAGGTTTCTTCAACATCACCAAATCCTTAGGGATAGGAACCACCCTTTTCTCCCCACTGACTCATTCTCCAGATGTCTGACACACTTCTGGGCACAGAAAAGCTCTTTATAAAGAGGTAGGCTCGTTCCATGGCAGTAACAACTGCTGATTCTTCAAAATCTAGTATTGATATTTCTTCTACTTTTTAAGTATGTATTTGATTTTATCTTATGTGTGTGTACATGTACCTGAGTGTATGAGCCTCCAAGAGTCAGAGGAGGCATTGGATCTCCTGGAACTGTAGTTACATATGGTTAGGAGTCACAATGTGGGTGCTGGGCTAGCTGGTCAGCCCAGACATCCTCCTGTTTCGATCTCCTGTCTTGCCATTGTTGGTATCACAAGAATGAGAACTTGAGTTTAATCCCCTAAACCTGTGTACAAAAGGTAAGTGATAAACTCAGTGCTGGGTAAGTGGAGAGAGGCAGATCTCTGGACACACTGGCCAGCCAACCTAGACTGCTTGGCAAGTTCCAGACAATGAGAAACTCTATATTCAAAGAACGAAATGGGGCTAGAGAGATGACTCATTGTTGAAATGTTTGCACAAAAGCATACAGACTAGAATTTGGATCCCCAGAGCCACAGAAAAGCAAGTTAGACATGGAGGCCACCTGTAATTCTAACATTCCAAAAAAAGAGACAGGGAATCCCTGGGCCAAGCAAACTAGTGAGATACTAGTTGAATCTTAAGTCGTCGGGTTCAGTAAGAGACCCCCACCTCAATAATAAAGTAGAAAGTGATTAAGAAAGACATTTGATATCAACTTTGGCCGTCCACATCCATGTGCACACATATGCACATGAACCTGCACACACATCCATGACTATACACATGCAAAAAAAATCACATGCACACATATACACACACACACACACACACACACACACACACAAATAAAATAAAATAAAATAAAATAAAAAGGTGGACAGCATCTAACATGCACACATACATACACACACACAGAGAGATAGAGAGGCAGAGAGACAGAGAGAGTGATTTTGACACTGTATTATGTCATTTTACACAAAGACTTGAAAGATACATAGGAGAGTAATGTATGATCTCAAAAACCCAATTAAGAGGCCATCTGCCACCACAGAAGCCCCACTATTCTCTTCATCTTGTTGCCACTTTGAGATATGACTTTTAATGTCCCCTCCCTGGGGACTGAGCTTTTTTTTCTCACCTTGTGGCTAATCCTTTCCCACTTGATGAAGTCAATGCCATTACAATCTGCCGTGCAGTAGGCCTTACATAATGCGATCTGTCTTCTGTGACTCATCCACAGGTCAGCGCTGTCTGTTAAGTGTGGCCTGCATGTGTGCCAATCAAGACTTGTCTTCATTGTTACTGTGTGTGTATACGTGTTTATGTGTACGTGTATGTGTGAATGCATGTATGTACGTGCGTGCAGAGGTCAGAGGCCAACTAATTTTGAGTGTTGTCTTTCATCAGGCAATGACACATCACTTTTTGAGACAGGGTATCTCACTGGAGCCTGGGGCTCACTAATTAGTTTACACTGACTGTCCAGAGAACTCTAGGAATCAATGTGTCTCTTCCTTTCCAGTGCTGGGAATCCAAAAACATGCCACTGTGCTTGTGTTTTTAAAAAGTATACTGGAGATCAAGTTCAGGTCCTCATGACTGTATGACAAGTGTTAATGACTGTGCCATCTCCCCTGCCCTGTTTTTGAGATTATTTTTAAGGCCATCTGTGACACAGGCATCTGTCTGCTCACTTAGAGTTGTTTCCACAGCAACCATGACCACCTCTCAACCATGACCCCCTCTGTGGAGCTCAGTACCAAAGTCACAATGCTCGTTGGGCCTGGACACCTGGACATCTACCCTAGGCAAAATCAAGGAAGCCAAGAAGGTGACCATTGATGCTGGATAACACCACACTGATTACTGCCTAACGTATATCAAAATGAGAAAGAAGTGAGAGAAACCATTCAAGAGAAGATTGAGGAGAAGGCTGTGAAGCAGGAGAACCTCTTTAGTGAAGCAAGCTATGTTCCACATGCTTTGACAGAAAGTGGCTGAAGAAAGCCTCATGCATCCCAGACTGAACTATCTGGGCCTCTGGCTTATTTACTCGCCACAGGGACATTAGCAGAGAAAGTGTTAGTCCCCAAAGACAATAAAGGGAATTCTTTTACCATCAAAACAACATTCTTAGATGCCTAGGAGGTCATAGAAGCATGGATGTTTGTGTTTTTTTTTTTAATTTTTATTTATTTATTATATGTAAGTACACTGTAGCTGTCTTCAGACACCCCACAAGAGGGCATCAGATATCATTGCAGATGGTTGTGAGCCACCATGTGGTTGCTGGGATTTGAACTTGTGACCTCTGGAAGTGCAGTCAGTGCTCTTAACCACTGAGCCATCTCACCAGCCCATAGAAGCATGGATGAATGAGGAGTTAGAGGCAACCCTGGGTGTCTGCAAACACTTCCGGATTGAGAGGTGGTTGAGAAAGTCGGGACTGAAATATAAAGCAGGGGCTAGTCAGGTCAAATGCTACCCATACTCCACCTAGGACAAACTGATCCAGGATTCTTGCTCTAAAGACATCAGTATCATGATCTACAGCCCTCCTGAACAAGACAAGCCAAGACAGAAGAGGCTTCGCTATTACAGAATCTCAAGGTTACATAGGTCATTGCAAATCACAAGAAAACTTCAGGTCAAGCTCTGACTCAGTTTAATATCCAGGGTGACACCTGAGTCTGTGACATTAGGATATACTATGAGAACCTTCAAGTCTTTGTCTTTAAGTTGAATGATGAGGAGGCACCACCATTCTTGACTTCAGCAGACACTGAAGTGCTGGGCTGATAGCTCCTGCACGTGGGTCCTGTTGGGTGGAGTTATGTTTCCCGTGTGTCTGCTGTTCCAGGCGGCTGGAACGGGAGCAGAAGCATAGGAGTTTGACTTAACTCTTTCCACGCAGCGCTGGGTGGACGCTGGGCTGTGAGAAGCCGCTAGGGGCTCCGCCCCGGCGTGGAGAGGTCTCAGTCTGAAGGGTCTGGGGGCAGGGCTCCTGAGTGGGTGTCTCTGGGCAGAGGTGATTAACCCAGGGGCCGGTGGTCTTTGTCCTTGGGCTCCCAGAGGCCTCCAGGAGGCATGGCACAACTGAGGTGCAAGAGGAATGAGGGGGAGGGAAAGCCCCGACAGTACTACTAGAGTCAGAGACTCTTGGTTATGCCACTCGCTTGGCTAGGTTAGAGGCTTGGATAGCTTGCTTGAATTGGCAGCCTCCGTGACTGGAACGTAGAGAAGTCCTCCACAGAAGATGAGGCAGCGGCTTGACAATCGGAGGCCCCCTCCACGGTTCTCCATAGCAGGCACCAAAGACAAGAGGAAGTTCGTGGCTTTACAAGGTTTACTGTCATCGTGGAGAGTGGATGAATGTGGCTGCACCCCCACCCCATACTCCCAGGGCAGGCCTTTGGTTAAATATCATTTGTATGAAGGAGGGTCTGGGAAGGAATATTTAATTGACTATGGTCTCTGGCCTTCAGGTATCTTATTAATATGGAAATCTCTTGAGGCCTTGAGGCCTGTAGTCATGCCCTCTACCTGTGGAGAGACTGGTAGGGGCGTTGCCCTACGTGACTGAAAGGCACTGATCAAGGAAGGTCTTTGCTGCTGCGTGTAAGAAGCCTGGAGTCTGGGAGTATGGCAAATATATATGCTGTCCCTTGCAGTCATGGACACCTGTTGGGTCTCTGGCTACTTCTAGCCAGTGCTGTAACAGAAACCAAGCCATCCTTTCACAATCCCACACTGAAGGGTATATCTGCCTAAGAAGGTGAATGTGGAAGAATAGCCCCACAGTGTGGGATACTGAAGCCAAATCACCTGATAGGGCTGCTCAGCAGATTCCCTCTTCTCTGGCTCACTTCTCCTGAGTCCTATTTTAGCCAAATCTGTCTGATGTCCTTTAGTGTCCACCTTACCATAGATCCAAACCAGAAAATTCTGTACCTGAATCTTGTTTAACTAAAAGTACACTGTCACAGGAAAATATGGTTCAAAAGGACATAATTATTGCTTTTATTAGTTGGATTTGACCAAACACACTGAGAACATAGAAATAGATAGATAGATAGATAGATAGATAGATAGATAGATAGATAGATAGATAGATAGACAGATAGATGGGTGGATGGACAGACAGACAGAGAGACAGACAGAGGGACAGACTTGTAGATAGATAACAAGGTATGGCTGTATTGTGAATCCCTTTCATGGGCCCTAAGTACTTTTGCCTTCATGAGATCTTGCTCAATATAAAAGATCATATTTAGTCACTATTAGAATATTAAGACAAACACACCTAGACTGGGTTATATCATTTTGTAGTCTAATATTTAAGAGATTGTACTGGACAGCATCCTAAATATATACTAGGGAATGGACACTTTGCCCGCTGTGTCTGTTGAACAATTCTTCCCTGTACCCTTAGCAACCAGTCTAAGGCCAATCAGAATCAGCACAGTCCTAAAGCCTGGACCGTAAGGTTACAATGTCCTATGTCTTTTATGCTGCACCCATTTACCCAGAAGTTTCCCTTTGTTTCATATAGCAAGCCAGAGCTCCCATGCCTTCCAGCTGAGTGGAAGAAGGTTACACTGGCTGCAGTGTCTGAGACATAAAAGAGAGAAAGCAATTATGTTGGCCTCACCAAGCTGAGAGCTTAGAAAAGCTTGATAAGAGAGCCTAGCACAGGGATGGACCCATGAAAAACATAACAGAAATGGCACCCAATCCTGGGTTAGATATTTTTTTGTGTTGTTTGTTCATTTGTTTCTTTGTTTACTTATGGTTGTGACCTAATAACTGGTGGAAAGAACCCTGCTTTAGGTACAGGTTTTGGGGATAAAGTCCATCACGGAGGAAAGTAGAGGGAGTTCCACCCATGTAACTGATGCTTCTTCCATTGGCAGTTTAGGAAGCTGAGAGCAAGATAGGTGTGTGGCAAGGCTCTGACTCTTACAAGTTAGCCTGCAGCTCTCTACCTCTGCCAGCCAGGTTCTACAATCTCCTACCAGTTCCTAGAGACCTAGTTGGAGCTAATTTCTTCCATCATCATAAAGTCAATACGATTACAAACACATGAACCTGTGGGGGACATTTCACACTCGAACTTCACAGACTGAACCACACAGCATAAGGAAGGCATGGCATAGAGCAGGATGTATGGGCTGCAGGGTCAGACTGCCCATGAAGGTCTTGTGTTAGGTGTTTTGTCTCAGCAACTCAACATCTGATGTCATAACACAAGTCGTTATTGGAGCAGCAAAATGAAATAGAAGGCTGACTGATGCCAACAGAGGTAGGAAGGACATTTTCATCAGGACGGGAACAATAATACTTTGCACTTCAGAGGAATCATTTTGAGGATATCTGATCATTTTCAACAGAAATCAACTTGATAGGCTCAGGAATATATGAAAGGCTCTTCATTTAAGCGTGTCTTTGGGGTTGCAGAGGACTCAGGTTTGGTTTCAAGCACTTTCATTAGGATGCTCATAACTGACTGAAGCCCCACTCTCCTTATAAGTTTTCCTCTTTCTAGGGAAACACATAGCTTTGTAGCACAGTTGTACAAACTGTGCACTGTGTTTTTTGGGAGGAGCTATCTATCATATACCTAGTGAATAATATCAAATGTAAGTAGTCTCTAAACTCCAAGAAGGTGCAAAGAGCCCAGCCTACCTAGATGTCAAAAACAGACCTGACGTTGACATGAGAATGCTTGCCTCTCATGCCCTCATGCCTTCTATATTTGTTAAGCATAACTTGTCCTCTCCCCCACCTCTCTCTCTCTCTCTCTCTCTCTCTCTCTCCCTCTCCTCTGTCTTTCTCTCTCTCTCTGTCTGTCTCTCTCTCCCTCTCCCTCCCTCCTCTGTCTGTCTCTCTGTCTCTCTCTCTCCAAACCAAATAGCATAGTTCTCAAGAGTGAAGGCAGAGTCTCACTTTGGGATGAACTGTTTATAATCTTCAATTAGCTTCCTATGACATGAAGAATTTGAATTTGAACCATTAAAGATACCTGTATCTCTAACATTTGAGAACAATTGTCATAACAAAAAATAATATGGACTTATTGAAATATTCATAAAACTCAAAAAGTTCAGGAAACACATTTTAGGAAGCCTGCTACCCAGAGAGAATTCATGATAGCATTTAGACATGTAGGTACCTAAACTCTTCTATTTCTTGTTTATTTGACACTGAATCTTGTTATGTAGGACAGGCTGGCTCAAACTCTTGATCCTCCTGCATCAGCATCCTTAGTGTTGAGATTGGATGTGTGCCCTACCATACTAGCCTTCGAATTCATATTTGTATACATAATTCACATGTCAGGGAAATGAACTAAATGTAACTAAGATTGCACTTTCCCTATTAGGACATATAGCCCCAGAATATTTTTTAATACTCTGTAGCATTTGATTTGTGGAATCAGTAGACTTCAATTTAAAAATGTAATCCCAATCACTATCCTTTAAAATATTCAGTCTTGCAAGTAATAAACTATATCGATATCATTATGTATAATATATGAAAGCTATTATATACTTCATGTATAAATATATGTCTTGTATACATTATGATAGTGTATATATAGAATATATAATAATGGCAGCATCGTGTTTTATAACAGTGAAAAACTTAAATAAGGTGACCTTAAACACATGTAATTCATGAAGATGATGTATATTTTTAATATCTACTCTCTTTTACTTTTCTTATAACTAGGTTCTAGAAGTAGGATTGCTGGATCAATAGCCTTACATTCTCTACTGTAGAGATCTTTCACTAGATCTTTCTGAGGATGACTGGCCTCCATAGTAACATGCTTCCCAGTGAGCAGCCCTACCACACAGTGAACAGGACCCATGCTTTAATAATAAAGGAAACTATGTGAACTAAAGAAAAAAAAAGACTTTGGAGAGCTAGAAAATTTGTGTCCAAAATCAAGCATAAGCTGTTGTAATTGTTAGGAAAAAAAGTAAGTAAAGATTAAAATACTAGATAGCAAGGGATTATACTTAAATCTATTTTAAAGACTATCATTTGGCGAGTTGGTTTAACTAGAACCAACTAGTAAGGCCTGTCTCTGGCCACTGAAGAGAAAAGTAAATTACTTTTAGAATCTAATCTTCAGCTTGAATCCCAGCTCTATCTGACATGCTACACACGTTGAGGACATGTTTGTGGTTAGAAAGATATAAAAATGCCTCTTTTGCAGGATAGATGAAGGGGTCAAATGAAGTTGTCTTAGTGCATCCTGGTAGCACAGAATACCATACTCAGGTGAAATATAAAGACCTGAAATTGCTTGTACTTCAGGAAGCTGGCCTTCAGCGCACTGGCCTTCAGCACATTGGCCTTGGCTGGTGAGAACTGCTCTCTTCTTCACAGTTGGTGCCACAAAGCATGTCCTCATGCGCTGGAAAGCAGAAGGGTGAAAGAGATGAACTTTCTTTGAAGCGTCTTTCATAAGGACATTAGTTCACTTACCCAAAGGTCCCATCCCTTAAGACCACCACAGTGGGACTTCAACATCAACACGAATTCTGGATGGAAGATTACATCCAGCCATGGCAGAGATAATCAGGGAAAGCTCTCCATCATTGATAGGTGCTTCATAAATGATCTTGTTCTTCTCAGGAACTGCTTTCCAATGTTCCATCCTGACCCCTGGAGCTGAATTTAAATCCAAAGCTCAGCCACACTCCAGGAATGGGTTTGGGTGGCAAGTTTTTGGTTTTGGATACATAAAGTTAAAGGGTAAACTAAGCATGGAGTTCTTCTCCTTGCAAGTGTCTCTCCCTGGCTGCTCACCCATTCAGAAACAAGCTGTTATTAGCACATGAAACTCAGACCCTCACAGTCTGTTAAGTAGGTTAACTAGATTCCACCAGGTCCTTGGCAATTCTTTTGTCTCTAAACATCTTTCTCCTCTTGACTCCATTTACACACACACACACACACACACACACACACAGAGACACACACACTCTCACACACACACTCATGTATGCACTCACATTCACACACACTCACACACACTCATGTACACACTCACATTCACACACACTCACACACACTCACATACACACACACACACACACACATACATACACGCACTCACACACAGCATCTCCACCAACACCACCTCTACCACTGCCATCACCACCACCATCATCATCTTACCAAGCATCTTAAAAACAAGAGAAAAATAATACCTCATGAATCTTAGGCCAAGGAAGGCCTCATTAACATTGAAGTTAAGTAGCAGCCTGGATCCTTCAAGCTGTTAATATTGCCTTTTGGAAAGCTTGGAATCTTTTGGAACATTTCTACTGGGAACATTCTGATGAGTAAAACCTTGTGCTTTAGAGCCAATGAACCCAGGCCTCAATGTTGCACTCCTTGTATGGGGAACTTGGGTGAGTCACTTATTTTTTACTGGGCTTCATTTTCCTCTTGTTCACAATAAGACTGGCTTCAGGAGGGAGAGCAAGACCATTTAACAAGAGCAGGTATGGTCAGTTCCAAGGATCTACAGGAACAAAGCCCTGAGTGTATGGCAGCTTTTGTTACTCTTAAGCTGCTATAACCCAATTGCTTTACAATGACTCTTTGAAGCAAATCCGGAAATGGTTACTCCCAAAACATTTGTGCCACTATTATACCCATGGATATACCTTCTGAGACCAGTCCTTATCATAGCTCACTGGGTTCATAACCTTACCCTCTCTGTAGTATGTGTAGAACTTTCCAGGACTTTGAAAACTAGCCAGTAGGAATGAACTTGCCACAATAGCACCAGCTCGATTTCTCAGCAACCAGATCTTATTGTCACATTCTAGAGGGAAAGCAGGATCAGTGCGACAGCACGTAATGTTGGGGGGTCTATGGAACCCCGCTGACCAACAAATGAAAAAGAGGTAGAAGTAACTCAAACTTAATCCTAGGCTTTTGGTTTGAAATCCTATGCATTTGGGAGAGACATCCACCCCAATAGGGTAATTCCATCTAGACTCTTAATGTGTATATGTATGTATATATGCATATATATACACAACATATATGTATGTTTACACACACATATACATACACAACACACACATATATGTACACATACACAACATGTATATATTTATTATGTATATACAAATATATGTATATATATATACATACACATATACATCATATACACATACACATATAGATGTTGTGTGTATGTAGCATATGTGAGTGTGTTTGTACTTTAGGGAGCTTCTAAAATAGTAGACTTCCATATGGCTTTCAAAGGTCTTTAGTCTTGGTCTCCCTCTCTACTCTACGTCTTCCAGCCTTCCCTCTCATCCTCCACTGCACTTACCCTCTGTGACCCATTATTCTTTTTCTCCTTCAAACTATAATCTGTGTCCTTCTATCCTCCCACTTAAGACACCACCACTTTTCATGATCCCTTTCTAGTTTCGAGACTTTGACAATTGCTCCAACTTAAGCATGCTATCTAAAGATTCAAAGCTAGGGTCCACCTATGAAAGCAAACGTGGTGTTTGGCTTTCTGGGTCTAGGTTATCTTACTTCGAATGATTGTTCCCAGTTTCATCTATTTATCTGCAAATTTCATAATTTTATTTTTCTTAATAGCTGAATAATATTCCATTGTGTAAGCACATAGAATTTTCATTATTGATTCGTCAGTTGGTGCACATCTGAACTGTTTCTATGTTCTGGCTCTTATGAACAAAGCAGCAATGAACATGAATGAGCAGGCATCTCTATAGTAGGAGATATAGTTCTTCGGGGTTTGTCCAGGAATCGTATAACTGAGACAAATTTTGTTTGTTTATTTTTCTTTCTTTCATTTTGTTTTGTTTTTACTTATATATGTTTGTACCTGTGTGAGTTTGTGTGAACCACATATGTGTGAGTACCTAAAGAGGCCAGAAGCGGGTGTTGAGTCTCTTGGAAGTGGAGTTGCAGGCAGTTGTGAGCTGCCATGTAGCTGCTGGGAACCAAACGAATGCTCTCAACTGCTAAACCATCTCCCCAGTCCTACTGGGAAATGGTATTAAATTGTCTGAGAAGTGCTTATCTTTAATCCCAGAATCAGAGAATCATGCTTTTGAAGTAAATGACAAGCAGTAGAGGGACTCACAACTGATCAGTGTGCAGTCAGAGACTGTGGCATGCTCAGCTCCACATGGGACGGCGGCTCAGGAATTGTTGCAGAAGAGGAGGCAGAAAGACCGTAAAATCCAGAGATTGTAGAGGACTGCCGTGAAACAAAGTTCTTCAGACAGAGCAAGGCCGCTATACATATGAAGTCACAGCAATGGTTTTAGCTGTACACAAGACCTGTTTCTTTGTTTGTTTGTTTGTTTAAATATTTATTTATTTTATGTATATGAGTACACTGTAGCTGTCTTCAGACACATCAGAAGAGGGCATCAGATCCCATTACGGATGATTGTGAACCACCATGTGGGTGCTGGGAATTGAACTCAGGACCTCTGGAAGAGCAGTCAGTGCTCTTAACTACTGAGGCATCTCTCCAGCCCCACAAGACTTGTACAAGATCTAGCCAGTCAACCATTACGAATGAGGGAGAGGCTCATGAAGTCCCACCCCCGGCTAAGGAGTGCTGGCAATTAATGGCTTTTGGGGTAGAGTGAGTGTCAGGTTTTTTTTCCCAGGGATGTGACTTCTAATAGGGTGTCACGCTCCAGGGGATGGTCCTGCACCCATGCACATACTGGTAGCACAACTGTATCTGGTGGGGTTTAAAAACAAGTACATGCAGTTGGAAAAGAAAAGTGGGATATGTGTGGGAGGAGTTGGGGGAAGGAAGACAGTGCAGAGTTGATCAAAACACATTACACACACACACACACACACAACTCTCAAACAATAATTTTTAAAATATCTTTAAATGGACACTGTTTTCTTAGCCTTCAGCATCCTCAGTGGATACTTTGTAGGGATAAAGGAGATAGGTCAGCTGGTAAAGTACTTGCAATTTTAACCACAAAGACTTGAATTTGAGCCTCAGAACCCACGTGCAAAAAGCCAGGTGTGGTGGCACTGTCTGTTAATCCCAGAGATACCCAGATCTGTGGGACTAACTCAGCATCCAGCCCAGCCTGCTTGACAAACTTCAGGTCAGTGACAGATCCCGAACAAACCAAAACAAAAACAAAACAAGTAAATAGTAATACTTGAGGAGGGACATTCAAGGTTATCCTTTGTTCTATTAATTTTCACATGCTCTGCACGGTACATGAATATGCACATACGTGAACATGAGCACACGTGTTATTAAAATGTGAGGCTTAAGGATCAGACAGTCTTGGATGGAAATGCCACCTCTGTCATTAAGTATAGTAGCAGCCACATAGTAACGATTCAATAAAGAGTCCCTCTGATGATGAGGAGGAGGAAGAGGAGGAGGAGGAGGAAGAGGAAGAGAAGGAGGAGGAAGAAGAAGGAGAGGAGGAGGGGAGGAAAAGGAGAAAGAAGAAGAGGAGGAGGAGAAGGAGGGGGAGGAGGAGGAGGAGGACAGGAACAGGGATGTTGCTGAGAAGGAGCAAGATAACAAGAAAATATCTCCTCTGCTGCTTTTATAAAACAACCAATTATTTTTTTTTATTATTTTGAGTGCATTTTATTACAGACAAGGACTTGGAAGCAGGAAAACTATTTGTATTACCATCTATTCAGGTACTTAACAACTGACTACCTTGTAGTAGATTTGTTCCATAAATTTTACTGAATGAAAGAGTTAATTAACAGATAATTTGATAGTAGAAAAAGAAATGATTTTACGTGCCCACAGCTCTGGGATTAGCCAAGTAGTTTTCATATCTGGACTCATCCATTTACCATATGAAGTGGGCTGTTAACTTGCCTTCTCCCCATAAAGTTGGAATGAGGATGGACTCTACTCAAGAGCCAGGAGATTTGAGCGATGAAATGTGTATAAAGGACTTAGTGCTGTACCTGAATTAGTGTTCAATGAAAGTTAGTTACTGGGCACCGAAAACCACCATTTGACCAGAACTAACAGGAAAAGGTGCCTAGCAGAATTCACTAGCTCACTGGTACCAATGCCAAGTTCTCCTAAACTCTCAGCATGCTCTCCCAGCTTGGAAGCTCATGAATGTTCAGAGAGCCTAGCCATTTCTCCTCCCATCAAGACACTGAAAGTAAATGAGGATCAACTGCCTTCCTGAGGTACCTGTATCCCCTGCTCAGTCATCATGTCTGGATTCACCATTACAATAAAACATGCAAATGGCCGGTCTGTTGATTCTTATCCCTCTGCTAAGGCCAGACATTTTCAATTTGGCTTCATTTGCATCCATTTAGATAATGGTGGTACCCACAGATCTTTTCTGTTTCCTTCTGCCTTTTGTTCAAGAAGCTAGCCTGGAGGTGCTTTTTAGAGACCACATTGATAGATTAATTCTATCATTACTGTTACCCTGGAGTCCCTGGGGCAGCCAGAGCACATATTAACTTTTGCCTGTGGTGCTGCACAAACACTAGATAGGGAACTGGTGAATAACTCACTCTAGCTGCAAATGTAAGGGAAATTTATTGAAGCTAGGAAGGAAAAGCCACAAGGAGCAGGACTGTGATGTAGCCTCCAATTTCAAACAACAAGCTATCCACAAATTAAGGTCACTTCCTCTGCTTGGAGGTATGACTCAACAGAAAGAGAGAAGAATCTCCCTCATTTCTTAACACCCACACTCCGTGGTCATTTGATAATTCCACATGGGACATGGGAGTGAATGGGGTAAACTGTAGACTTGCAGGGTCCTTTGCAGCTCTGCTGTTTGATTTTGCTTTGCTTGTTTTTGTTTTAATTGTGCAACAAAAAAATTAAAAGTTTTAGCTTTTTGAGGAGTCTGAATTATACTGGAGATTTGGAACTGATTTCACAAATACCCTTGGGAAAATTGATGGGTGCTAATCACAGCAATGCTCGCTCAAGCACACATACGTAGATGCTATAGGAGTTTCATGTCTTTTTGATGCAAAATTCATTGGAGTCCTGTTTATTTAAGAGAAACTTAAATTGATTTTTAAGACTGTTTCTCTGTCTGCCATTCACTCATGCACATTTATAGAACCACTGTATTCAAGGGCTATGCAAGGTCTTGGGACTCCAAAAATACAGAAAGCAATTGCCTCAACTTAGGCTGTTTTAGTATTTGGCTGCTTAAAGATCTTGCTTTTTTTTCTCTGTGGCTGATAACTGCCTATAGACACATTAAAGTATACTAAAAATATGGAAGAGAAAGCATTGCTAAATCTGGCTCAGGGTGTCAAGGATGGTGTGACAGAGGAAGTGACATTTGAACATTATGTTCACGAGGTGTGTATAGAGTATTTTATTGGGGGCACTCTTGACTATGCTTATTGGTAGCCTAGTCATGGAATCAGCCTAGGTGTCTGTCAACAGATGAATAGATAACAGATATGTGGTGTATATGACAATGGAATTTTATTCAGCCATAAAGAAGAATGAAACTGTATTGCTTACAAGAAAATAGATACAGCTTGAGATCTTCACATTAATTAGAATAAGCCAGTCTCAGAAAAAAGATCACTTTCTTTCTTACTTATGGATCCTAGATCCTGCATAGATACATCAACTCACATAGATATGTCATGAAAGAAAAAGGCGGTGGGGAGAAGAAGGGGATTATCAGAAGAGGAAAAGGAGGGATAAGAGGGGTGGGTATTTCGAGAAACTTGAAAGAAACCATCTTTTTTTTTTTAAAAAAAAAATCCAGTACAATATGTACAAGGAATGTATGGACAAGAAAAATATGCCAAAACAAAATAAGTAAGTAAAAACATGTAAATCCATCAGGGAATGGGGGTTGTGAGAGAATTTCTGGCAAAGAGGACAACAAGGAGAAAGGCTAGGTTTGGATCCTTCTGGGGTATTAAAATCTACAGATGCTCAAGTCCATTGTATGTTGATGTATCTTCACGGCTGCGTGTAACCTACACACATCCTTCCATATACTTTAACGTATTCCTAGGTTATTTAGCCTACCTTGTACAATGAAAATGTATAGAAATATTAGACTTACTATATTACTGGGGAATGATGACAAGAAAGATGTCTGCACATATTGAGTCCCCATGTAACTTTTTGCACAATAACATTTATGGGGTGTGGGGATGTAGCTCAGTTGGTAGGATGCTTGTCTAGCATGCTCAATCCCTGGACTAAATCATTAGCACTCCATAAACTGGGCAGTGTGGCAGGTATCTGTAATTCTAGCTTTGAAGAGGTGAGGACAGGAGGATGAGAAATCAAAGCCGCCCTTAGCTATGAAGTAAGTTCAAAGCTAGATGAACTATAAAAGGCCCTGTGTCTCAAACAACAGCAACTGCTAACATGATCTTTAAAAATGGTATGGATAATCCAGGGCCAGTGGAATGTGCAGTGCAAAGCACAAAGATACAGAAGACTGGCCCTCTGGAGCAAGGGGAAGAATCCAGGGAGAAAATCAGAATCTGAGAGTTTCTCAGTCATGTTTCTGTGAAATCTAGGCTTTTCCTGTGGGTAACAGGTACAGATTTCTCTTATACAAAGGCTATGTTACACCTCTGTAGGGAAAACAAACCCAGGTTTCTCTAATATTGACAAAACTGCTGCCATAGTTCATGTTCCATTGCTATCAATGAGAGCGCTCACACGTGCTCATACACATACACACACACACACACACACACACACACACCACATGCATGCTCACACACACACACACAGACACACAGACACACACACACACACACACACACATGTGCATGAACGCACACTCAGTTAAATGAGTTTTCAGACAACTTAGAAAGCCCAGTGGAAAAGGAAGGGTAGTTTTAGAGTAAACCACTGCCTGGTCCCCTATGGGGATGGACATGCAATATTAACAGAAGATGACGTAATCCTTACAAATCTAACCAAGAAAAGCAGCTGCTCCCTTGAATTAGTGGCCAATAGGATTTAACACTGACTGATAGTGTTTCTTCATCTATCTGGAAAGTATGGAAGTTAACTTATTATAATAACAATAGAGTTATACTTCAGGTAGTAGGATGATGATGGACTACGCAAGAGAAGGGAGAAGCTGCCTTAAGTGATTTCGGATAGCTTGGCATGGTGGCTAGCACTGATTCACCCTTATTTGGAAGGCTAAGACAGGGGGATTGCCTTGAGTTCAAGGTCACCCTTGGGTACACAGTCTGGGCTACCTTGAGATAAGGTGAGACCCTGTCTCAAAAAAAAATGTGTAAAACCAAAATTACTTCTGGAAAACTTCAAATTTATTCCCAAAGACAGTACATATTCAGACTATTTCAGTCTATTTATGCATACTTTTTGAGACAGAGTCTCATTGTGCAACTCTGATTGGCCTGGAGCATGCTACATAGAGCCGTCTGGCCTTACACTCACAAAGATCTCCCTGTTTCTGCCTCCTAAAGCCGTGGAGCTTCTGCTGGGATTAAAGTCTATATCTATCGCTATTTCCACTTCAGCTTCTAAAAATACAATTTGTACACTACAATGTTCCTAAAAGGATACCAAAATGCAAATTTGTGCCAATTGTACTATATCAATATATTTTTTGATTTACATAGATTAAATGAAATATGTGACCATCACTGTAATCATTAGTTTTTACACACCATAATTTACAAATAAGTGTGTCTTAAATGCTGAATTAAAAGAGCACTGTGGGGCTGAAGAGATGGCTCAGTGGTTAAGAGCACTGACTGCTCTTCCAGAAGTCCTGAGTTCAATTCCCAGCAACCACATGGTGGCTCACAACCATCTGTAATGGGATCTGATGCCCTCTTCTGGTGTGTCTGAAGACAGCTACAGTGTGCTCATATACATAAAATAAATAA
The DNA here is from genome assembly GCF_004785775.1 of Grammomys surdaster. NCBI lineage: Eukaryota > Metazoa > Chordata > Mammalia > Rodentia > Muridae > Grammomys > Grammomys surdaster. Next base: position 6,357,530 of record NW_021604665.1, on the reverse strand, counting down.
AGCTTTTAAAAAAAAGAGCACTGTGATCTAATTTGTTGAATTTTGCTTTGTTTTGGTTTTTAAGACAAGGTTTCTCTGTGTAGCCAGGAAGTCCTTAAACTCACTCTGTAGACCAGTCTGACCTCAAGTACTTAGAGATCCTCCTGTCTCTGCCTCCCAAGTGCTGGAATTAAAGGCATGCACCACCATTACCTAACTAATTGGTTGGATCTTAATATACCATCTTAAGCTGGAAAATAACTAGCTTTACCAGAAGTGAGGCAAGTCCCAGAGCCTCAAATTACTATTAATCCATAACCTTTCTTAACACACGGATAGTATTGAGTGCTTGGTATGACATCTTGTACTCTAACTTGTTATTACAGGGATAGTAGGTATTTACTTTCCTGCAAATATTTCAGGTAAATAGACTAGAGCAGTGTTACGTTTGAACAGCATTTGTTACATTCCTGGAGATGGCAGATAAAGATGGTTGATGTCTGAGGACTTGACTTAGGACTTTCATGGAAGGTAAGATGCCATGGACGGTGTCATGGAAACCAGATGAATTTAATGACAGGGCCTGGTGTTAACCAGGTGTTAACCTGGTGTTAACCTGGTGTTAACCTGGTGTTAACCTGGTGTTAACCAGGTCAACACGAGTGTTTCCATTAACTGCCCCTGGGTCACAGAGAGGTCACTCTTGGAGGCTACTTCCGGAGTGATAGGTAGCTGGACTCTACCCACGGCTGGAGGAGGCTGGGAGATTTTCTCTGGTCAGTGAAGTCTTTACCACCACGTATGGTGAACAGTATATTGGCAAATGGCCATGTGCTGCTCTAGCTCAATGAGAGCTGAATTTGGAAGCAGTGTAGCCCCAGTTTTAGACCTGAGATTATCTGTCTCAAATAACTCTATTGTCTTTTATCCAACGATGGGCTGCAGAACTCTGACAGGGAAGGATGTGAATGTCCAAAATAGTCCAAGAGTGAAGACATTGTGTCATTGAGAACAGACAGAAGGCAAGCCATAGTCAACAGGGTTTCTCTTGTAATATAAAATTGTCTGCAATGAGAAAGTTCAGCCATAGCAAACTCATCAGTGGAGAGAAAATTCAATGGTAACATCAGCTTCCCAGGTCCTGTTGGGCACTTATAAGCCCCGATTTGATGATGGTACCTTTGTTTGCTCTCTCAATCAGGCTACTCCGGACATCTTTGCTGGATAGTATTACTCCCATTTCCACATTTATTTATCTATCTGTGGCTTCTATCTCTCTATATACTGGTAATTTAATATATTCTTTAATAAACTCACTCATTCAAAACTGAAAGCACACTTACTGTAGGTAATTTTCCAGACTGCACAGAACACCAGGCCTGTCTATGAAGATGCTACACCTAGATGCTGACTTCAAGAACTTGTTCTCTTGTAACCTGGGCTTAGCAGTGATGGAGGATTGAGTTGGAAACACAAGAAGTACTGTTATCTCTTGATGCTTAGCCTCTGCTTGGCAAACAGGGGAATGGGGTATGTCAGGAAAAGGCCTGTCACTCTAGGACAATGGGTCATGACCTCTTTGGGGACATTGAACAAACTTTTCACAGGGCTCACCAAAGACAGTAGGAAAACATAGATATTTACATAATAATTTATAGCTAATAAAATTGCAGTTATGAAGCAGTAATAAAAATAATTTTATGGTTGGGGCTCACCACAACATGAAGAACTGTATTAAACGGCTACAACATCAGGACAATTGAGAGCCACTGTGCTAGGGAGAATGATATATTCCACAAAAGACATCAATAACTTGTCCTCAACTCCTCCTCCTTGGCCTTTCCTTTCTTCCCTTCCCTTTTCCTCTCTTTCATCTCCTTCCTTCCTCTCTTTTACTCCCTCTTCTCCTCCTCTGTCTCTTTCATTCCCACTCTTCAGTTTCTTTCTCCCTTCTTCTGTTTCTCCTTTTCCTCCTCCAGACACAAATTTGCCCACATGTATTCATCATCCCTATGTGTCCAAAGGCTTGGAACTTGGATATAGTTACACCTAGATTCTGATCTCAGATGGATCCTGAACAAGTTATTCCTAGTTCACCTTACTCAGCTATAATGGAAAAACAATCATCTCTACCCTCTGGGATTGTTCTGAGACGTGAACAGGAAGTATTTGTATAATGCATGCACACACATGTACACAACACACACATATGTTGTGTGTATGTATATATATCACATATGTTGTATATATATTATATTTGTTGTTTATATGATATATATATATATATATGTATACATATATGTCATTCAGTGAACTTGTCTGTCATGAGGTAAATAATGTCATTGTTTATTGTTCCTATTTTGTCTCGTAGTTATATGTTGCTTTGTAATAGTCTGTTTTTAATTTCTATTATATGTTGCCATCATTTGCTCATATCAACAATATATTTCTAAAGTAAAATTAAATGATGAAACAGAATTCCATTGTGTAGATAATATAGGTAACAATATGATTTAGCATCATCTCCATCTTAATTAATTTTCTTAGTAATTATAAAGAAATATCACTCAAGTTGCTATATGTTGAGCTATATGGACCTAAAATTAGGATTTTTCCTTTTATTTTAATTATATAAGAAAGCAAGTTATTTTTGCTAAGGGATAGGGAGAGGCAGAAGAGGAGATCAGGATGGATCCCCTAAAAAAAAAAAACACACTTCCAGTTCCCTTAAGAAATTTTAATACAAGTTAAATGTATTAAACTGTTTGCTGTTGTTGCAACAGAATGTCTCAGACTATATATCTTGTAAACAGTAGAAATTTATCCAGCTCACCCGTTCTGCAGTGGAAAAGTCTATGAACCTGATATTGGCACTGATACGGCTTTTACACTGAAAGAAAAAGCAAGTGAGGTCCATACACTTGATAACAACTCCAGTCCTGTGATAAGGGAACCATTCCCACGGCAACAACACTCATCCATTCACAACCCCATACCCTCTTATTTGGTGCAAATCCCAACACTATCGCAGTAGTCAGTTTTGGATACTCTGAACATCTGGGATCAGTCACATGCCCAACAGTCTCTGAACTGTCAAACAAAACGTACTGAGTTATTTGATTGCTGAAATGGCACTTCACAGAGCTTCCTGCTTCCAGGGGGAGTTGCCACAGCTCTGTCATTTCAAAGAGAATTTTAACAGCATGATTAGGAAAACAAGACTCATTGGAGCTTTGAGAAACTAAACCACTTGGTCCTGTTGACCACATCAGTAACAGCTTGTTCTGTGAGAACTCAAGTGAGAACTCAGTGTCTACTGGCCTGTGTTTCAAGCATTTTACGTTACGTTAGCTTATTCTCCTCTCAAAAGAACTCTTGATGCAAGTAAGACACTCATTTGTCTTTAACAGATGAGAAAATGGAGCATGCTTCCTCATAGTCTAAAACAGGGGTGCTACAGTTTCCTGGTGAGAATCGGGAACATGGTGAAGAAACACTACTAACTACAAATTGGATAAAATTCAGAAAGAATTAACATCTCATGGCATACATAAGGTATGCCTTCCTGGTCACATATGCTAATCACAAAAGTGAGCCTATGCCATAGACTCACTTTGTATGCCCTAAAATCTTCTGATGTCAACAGTCAAGTTTATACGTTTCTAGTCTTCACAGTGAGGAAATCTCTTTCCAGGCCAAAAAAAATAAAAAGCCTTCTTTATCTTAACAAGTGGGAGTGTGAATTTTACATAAAGATATTTTTTCTGAATAAAAACAAATATTTAATTACCAAAATGCCACGTGATATTTTTAGCCACCACTTCGATGGAGCAACAAAAGAAAGAAAATGGGAATCACACCACTGTCACTGTCACTCACCGAAGGGCAGTGACAGACACCTCACTGATTAGCTTTCCTGTCATTAGTCCAACACACTGGAGTTCCCTGGCAGCCTCTTGTTCTACATTGCATTTTCCTCTGAACAGTTATTAGTTAACTAGTATTCATCTTCGTTAATTATGAGCTAACTAAAATTCAAATGAACAAACCATGATCTTTCATATCTGCACTGGTCAACTAACCCTAATTACCGAAGCTATCCTCTATTAACGGGCATCATGCTGTCTTCCTTTGCCATGGTACAGAATTTGGTGAGCCCCTTTGATGATTCATCTGAATACCTGATAGTGGAAACTCATGCATGTGGAATTGTTAAATAAAAGAAAATACACGTGTTACCACTTGATTCATAATCGCGTTTGTAATGTCTACATAATTGATTACTCCAGAGTGAGAATAGGGGCCTTCCAGTTCCTTCCTGGTTTCTGGTGGATAAGGGAAAGGGTGTATTATGTGAATACAATTTTCCTAAGTAAACAAGGGCAGGGAACACAGCCCCTCCTCACCCAGCATTCATTGACCCCCATCCCCATTTGTCCTTCATTCTCTCATTCAATATCCAGGCCCTGAAATACTGGTTCAGCACCTGCAGAAACTCAACCCAGGATCTCAGGTAACACAATTGAGGGATCCAATTGCAACAAAGGAAGGAATGTCTCCTGACCGCTGATGACATTTAAAACAAAAGGAATCCTTTTCTGGTTGTTGCTCTGAAATGATATATGCTTTCTGAGGTTGTTACTCTGCAATGTTGTATGTATTTTTCTCTGTGATGTTTATCTATGGAACAAACCAGGCAGCTGTTCTCAGACTGTAGCATTCTGATAGAAAGTCACACTCCGCAGGCCTCCTAACAAACCAGGGTCTTCAGTTTGTGATTGCAACTCACACAATGGGAATTTTCTAATGAAAGGGGGCCTCTGGATCCATGAACTCCAGGGGAACACAGGTAGATGAGGTGGGTCTTTGTACTGTGATGCAGGCAAAGCTGACCACTTGGAAAACAGCAGAAGGAGCACCCTGGAAACAGCTGACCACAAAAGCAAGTGGCCTCTCTTAGGAGGATGTAGGAGACTTATCCTTCTAGACAGGGGACTGTGGAATTTGGTGAAATCACCTGCTATCAGGGGTCCCCTTGAGTTCTGATTCCTAAACTCCTTTTCCTTTTTTGGCCAGTAAATTACTCGGGACCTCAAAACAGACCTTCCCTTACAGAGTGTAGCAACTGGTGTTTTGCAGGAGAGAATGTTTGGCCTTTTGAAGATACTACAAGGTGTGCTGTTCATGTTAAATATGAAATAATAAAGCCAAAAGATCAGCTAGGTTGATACATGCATTCAGAACATGCAGAATAATCCATTATTATTAAAACTATTTCATTCTTAAAAAAAAAGTACCCCTTTTCTCCTGTTATTGGTAGTTCTCTCTCTTCCCTGGAACCAATGGTTTATGATCACCTGTTAGAAATCTTAGTTCTCCCACCTTCAACTGCCTGTGAGTTGTTAACGTGCATGTGGAAATGTGGTGCATTAATATAAGCCAAAAGATTTTAGTAACAAGTTTCAGTGGCTCCATTTTGTGGTGAGTAAAACAGAATGCATTCAGACTGGGGAGATGCTCAGAGGGTAGAGAACTTGCAGCACATCATGAGGACCCTACCTGAGTTTGCATCCCTGGAACCCATGGACAGCTGGACCTGGATGAGCAGGTCTGTGATCTCAGCTCTGCTATAGCAAGATAGGAGGTGGAGATGGGAGAAAAACTGTCTATCTATCTATCTATCTATCTATCTATCTATCTATCTATCTATCTATCT
>NW_021604665.1:6330565-6351825 GCF_004785775.1 Grammomys surdaster | reverse complement strand
TCTATCTATCTATCTATCTATCTATCTATCTATCTATCTATCTATCTTCAAACAAACAAACAAGCAGCAACAACAAAAACCCCTATGTCATCCAGGCTGGTCTTGAACTAGAGGCAACCCTCCTTCCTCAGCCTTTCAAGTGCTAAAACCCCAGGCATGAGCCACCCCACCCATGTTATCTTTCATTCTGGCAGTGACACTGTCTCAGGACAGCAGGTTCCATCCATTGCTGTCCTTTTCTCAGAGAGCTTCCCCACACAACAGCACACTTTTGATATTGCCTGTTTTTCATGCTGTTCCTGTAATTTTGTAGTGAGATCTATTAAAGTGTATTTTTAAAATATGGGTCTTCATGAAATATAGATAAATATTTTTGGCATGTAATAAACAGAGAAGCAGCACCCTGGCCTATGATCTTAGTAATACCTTAAATCTTAGTAATACCTTAAGTTTTTGACTTAATTTTCAGATTCCCCACCTTGGGGTACACACAACACCCAAGTGTAGCTATTAAGGATGAGAGCAAAGAATATTTTCTATGTGACATGCCCTGCCTCAATTCATTTCAGGTTGGGATTGCATTTCAGTCACAGCTGCCTTTGGTGCTTTGACATGGATGCAGACTATCAATGGCATTTAAAATGATACAAACACTGATAATCAGGGAAGAAAATAATGTTCAAATTGTGGGTTTTCCTCAGCAATTGATTTAGCCATGTGACAGATAAGACACTAGGAAATTTTAAGGTTGAAACATAGGACTATTATTTTATTGCCAATACAAACATAACATGCTGGCTGTGTACATATTTTTATTCTGGCCAAGTCCTTAGTGGTTTATGTGATTCTCCCACGATTCTCCATCAGGATCCATAATACAACAGGCTTCTAGAAAGCTACAACGGATGTCCTCCTAATGAAAAGAACATGGGCAGAGAAACTCAAATTGAAGGATACTGGGGAACAGTGGGCAGTCCGTCTCTAGTTCACCAGAAACCATGTTGTTCATTCGACTTTGGGTTTCCAGCACATCTGTGCTCACAGGTTGCCACAGAAAGGGTTTGCAGAGAAGGATGCAGACACCCTTCACCCTGCTTCTTCCAGGTGAGGTTCAGCACTTTGCATCTGTAGAGTTCTTCTCAGTTTCAAGCACATTTGCTTATCTCATTTGCACCTCACATAAGGGAGGAGCACTTTGGTAGTTCTTAAAAGCTCGCTTTTACCAGAGATGAAATATTAGGCCCAGATATACTCATCCTAAGTAATAAAAGGAACACAACTTAGATAAGGCTTGGCACACATCAGGTTTCAAGTGGTAGAAACCGCCTGTCCTAGGTTTCTATTGCTATGATAAAATGCTATGACCAAAAGTAACTTGGGGAAGAAAGGGTTTCTTTCAGCTTATAGCTCTTAGGTCATTCTTCATCACTGAAGGAAGTCAAGGCAGGAACTAAAAGTAGGAATCTGGAGAGCAGAACTGAAGGAGAGGCAATGGAGGTATGCTACTTACTGGATTGTTCTCTGTGGCTTACTCAATTTGCCTTCCTATACATTCCAGGACCATTTGTCCAAGGGTGGTACCATTCATAGTGGACTGGGCCCTCTCACACCGATCATTAATGAGGAAAATTCCCATAGGCTTGCCTACAGACAATCTGATGGGGCCATTTTCTCAACTAAGGTTCCTCTTCTCAGATACCTCTAGCCTGTGTGATGTTGGCAAGAAAGCAAAGAAACGAAAATACCTAGAAAACCAACCAGGACACAGCTGTTATCATTGTTATCATCCCCTGTGATCTTCACAAGACTAAAGCCAGTGACAGGTTCCCAAATATTCCTAACCCTTCTGCATGCAACCTTTAAATGTCAGCAGAGTTTTGTGTGTCAAAACCCTGCTGAAGGTCACCAGACTTCCTCCATTAGAATCTGGTTTATAAGTGTATCCATGTGTTACTTTCCTTCCCATTTGTGATAAACACCACGACTAAACGATACTTGAGGAAGGAACAAGTTTATTTGGCTTGTAGGTTACAGTCTATCATTAAAGGAAGACACAAGCTCAAGCAGTAACAGGGAGGCAGGAGCTGATACACAGACCCTGGAGGAAAGCTGCTCACTGGCTTGCTCCCCATGGCTTGTCCAGCTCCCTTTCTTACACAGCCAAGCTCACCTCCTCAGGGCTGCCCTCTGTCTCAGCTTCATCCCATGACCACTTTGAGCTTGGCGTTTCCACTAGAACTGAGGGCTGCACCTTCACCAGTAGCCTCTCCTGACCCCTCTGCGAGGAAGACTGTCGCTGCCCTGCGATGCCAGGCCTCAGCTGCTCTCCGTGACTCCTTCACGCCTTTAAAACCAGCAATGGTCACACCAACAGCAATATATGCCAGTCTATATAGAATGCATGAATGCTTTAGGTACTGCCTGGTGTACTTTTAATAACAATCCTTTGAAATAAAAATTTTGCTCTGATTCTATCCCTTCAGATTAGAAGATCAAGGTTCAGAGAATTGTAATAACTTCGTACGCTGATATAGGGTAGAGCTGAGAAGCAGACTGGATCCCCAAATCCTATGTAATTTTCTTCAAATTTCTTATTAATTTTCAAGTGATCACAAAAGTTGACATAAAATAACACAATAAACACCCATGCACTCATCATGTACACTCCAACTTCGAACACTTTTGCCATTTCCTTCCTTTACCCCGCCCCCTTCCTCTCTAGCTGCGCACACTTCAGCCACAAAATTCTTATCTTTTGTCTCCTAAGAGTAAGAACCTCCTCCCACACAGCTGCAATACTGTCATCCAACTTACCAGAGATTTCCTAGGATCATATCCTGCCTATTGAATCTTATATTAATATAACTATCTGAATATCTTTCCTATGTGTTATTAGTGACTATGATTTTCAACTACACATCTAGATATGTATTTTGCATTTGGTCATTATGTCTTTTGTTGTTGTTATTGTTACTTTCTATCACTACTTTTTTTTTATTCTCCTAACTTTTAAAAAAAATCTACTCATCTATTATTATTGGTGTGTGTGTGTGTGTGTGTGTGTGTGCGCGCGCCCACACACCTGGCCTGCATGTGGAGCTGAGAGAACAAAGAGAGACAGTTTTCTCTTTTCATCACATGGGTCATGGAACTGGAAGTCAGGTTGACAGGATTGGCAGCAAGTGCCTTTACCTGCTCAGGTGTCTTGCCAGCTCCAACACTGACTTTTTGAAGAATCCGACCAAGAACTTTTTCTTTTTAAAAGGGCTCTGCATTCTATGTTTATAAAGTTAATTGTAGTTTCTTTATGCTTTTTGTCCTCAAGTTTTCCCACAGAGCAAACTTCTTTGTTAAATGCCAAATCCTTAACTAAAGAGCACAAACTATAAACCAATAAAGAAGGTATTCTGGAACAAAACTTTTCCTGGGGATAACAACACCCATCTGCTTACCCCAGAGAGGCAGCATACAACAGACTGAAGTGTGGATACCACCAAAGTCCAACTTGGTAAATTCATAGGTTTTATTGGGGTTACTTATAGATGTATGGGTGAGGGGTTACTTACAGCAATAAAGGGAAAGGGTTCCTTCAAGAGCAGAAATTACTCAAAGACACCTGCATCTACAAAGCTTAATCCAGCATGGATGACAGGTCACAAAATCTGAGAAACAGGAGCCTGCACAGCCCGCAGGAAATTCAACAAGTTGGACAATGTTCCTTCCAAATGACTTAATCTAAACCTCTTCCAGGAAGTTTGGTTAGTTTCTGCTTCTTCCAGGAAGCTGGCCAGATTTTAGAGTCTTCTTTGTAACTTAGTCTCATTGGGTCTGAGATATACTCTCAGCTTTTAAGGCTTACTAGGGCAGGAAAGGGCCTAATGAATCTGATCAGTTTCAAGGACTTCCTGAAGCTATTTTGAGTTGTTAACCTTCCTACTTAAGAAGTTTCCTGCAGGATGGAATGTTTTGATCTCAGAGGAAACTGTTACACTACAGAAGCCCTCATCTTTAACTTTATTGATAATATATAATAGTTTTCTTAGTCATAGAAAAATTATCATGGTCTCAATGTATAGGAAAAGAAAAGTCTGGAGATATTGCGTACTTGGAATTTATTGGGTATAAAAGTTTGCACATGATGTTTTTAAATTTGGCTACAAATTTTTTCACAGGCATGAATCTTGGGAAAATCTAGTTTTAGGAAACTTTGCCAGTGACGCTTACAAATCTTCCAGCTTCTATTAGATTTGGCAAATTCGTCTACATAGTAGCACATTCTCTCTACTATGGAGATGAAATCTGGGGAAGTCTTGGAATTCAGCCTGCTTGAAAATCTCTGAAGCATATGAGCTCCTGTCCACTACAAAGCGGCCACTGTTTTGTACAAAACCAAGGACCTTTATTTCACTAGTAATGTGTAGTTAAAAACTGTAGCCTGGCCTTATAACATACAGAACTCTTAGAAAACAACGGAAGACCTAATAGCAGTTTATTTTGTAAAATGCTGCAAAACTAAAGACATATGTGTTGAACTCTGCCTTAGAGGAGGACCATAGAGTAACAAGCCTGTAGGAGAGGGTGATAAAAAAATACTCAAGGGTAACAAGCACTGGCTGCTCTTCCAGAGGATCAGAGTTCAATTACCCACATCACATGGCTGCTCATAACCATTTGTAATTCCAGTTCCATGAGGATCCAGCTCCCTCTTTTGGCCTCTGTGGGTACCAGGCTTACATATAGTATACATACTATATGTATGTACACATACACACACACACATACACACATGTAAATACTCATGCACCTAAAATAAATCTTAAAACTTAAAGTAGGAAAGTTTTCTAAGAGTCAAACATATAGTAATTTCTGAATGTGTTGTTCATAATGCACATTCACCAAACACTGAGATTCATTTATATTTCTACCACTTTTTTCCTGAGACAGGGCACTAGTCCAGGTATGGCTTGAACCCTTTATATAGTTGAGGATGAATTTGAACTTCTGTCCTCTTGCCTCTTCCTCTCAGGTACTGGGACTGTAAGCATGTACCACTACACTTGGTTTATATGGTGCTGAAAAATCAAATCCTGTACTTCATGTATACTATACGAACACCCGACCTACTGAACTATATTCCATAGTACTGCTTCTATCACTTTGTAATTTGTGCAAGCATTCTGTGGTTTAGCAACATAAACTACCTAGGTATTATGTAAAATATATTATGATTAAGTCTGTCTAGAACATGAGAAAATTAAAACCATCACATAGGAAAGATAGTCATGTGGATAATTATTCTCAAAATAATATGGTACATAATAGAATAGTGTGTATGGAAGTCCAGATGAGCCTGGCAGGTCTGGAAGGCTTCATGGGCAAGGGGGTGGCTGTATGAGTCTTGAGTTTAGACAAAGACAAGTATTCAGGAGAGAGGAGGAAGAAGTGCTGGCTCACAGCCAAGACCTGGGGTAAGTTGGGACCGTTAGTGTGGGATACACATCTTCTGTCTCTGGGAACATAATGCATGCGATAACAAGAGAAACATGATCTAGGATAGAACTGGGGATGTTCTTTAACAGTGGTTCTCAACCTGTGGGTCACGATCCCTTTGGATCAAAGGACCCTTTCACAGGAATTGCATATCAGATATCCTGCATACCAGATATTTACATTATGATTCATAATGATAGTAAAATTACAGTTATGAAGAAGCAGCAAAAGTAATTTTATGGTTGGGAGTCACCACAACATGAAGAACTGTATTAAAGGGTCATGGCATTAGGAAGGTTGAAGACCACTATTCTATGGGGTCACTCACAAATATTTGTGTGTGTGTGTGTGTGTGTGTGTGTGTGTGTAAGAGAGAGAGAGAGACAGAGACAGAGACAGAGACAAAGAGACAAAGAGAAACATACACATGGTGACAGAGAGGCTAAAGAGTCTTTCAGTCAACCAATACCAGAAGAAAAGAGGAAAGTGACTTGTCAATAGCCAATACATTCAACAGCTGGACGAGTCCATGATACATGATGTATTTAATGAATAAATCTTCATTATAGGGTAGAGATTTTAGTTCAATTAGAATATATAATTTAGACTTTGGGTCTGGTTAATTGTTGATATATGATGCTTTTATCTGCAATTTTCTTAAATAATAAAGTTTATTTAAAAACAAACCTATAAACAACTTTAAAATAATTATGTTTACTAGTTTCAAAGAAAATAGCATAAGAAAAAGAAAATACTCACTGCAATGAATAGCCTCAGGAACTCTGACCAATGAGGTCATGCATACACTAAAAGTTACATTAATGACTTCACAGAGGTGTAGATAGAATCCAGAAAGCAAGAAACAAATACCACTGTCTGACAATACCACTGACAAGGTGGAATGTTCAGGTGATGAATTTTCAGAAGAGAATGAAGGGATGAAACGGCAGCAATATCTCAGCCATGACTGGTCCTCTGAGTAGAAATGGAGGATGAAGACAAATGTAGAGAAAGAAGAATAAATCTAAAGCAGTGGCCGCTGCCAGCACACCAGAAACACTGAAGAATGCCAAGGAAGGAAGAGGAAGAAGGGTTCCCCCTTCTGAGAAGTAGCTGTGAAGAAAAGCAGATTTTCCAGGAAAGAATTTTAATGAAGACGAGTCTATTTCTTGTCAATAGCAGATGTCAGAAGTCAATAGGGGAGGTAATGGACTTCAAAGAGCAGAGGATGTAAACGCCCTCGGAGTTCTGTACTCTGTTAAACATCCTCCTGGAGAGATTACATCTACTTAAGATGTCTACAAGCAGAAATCATTTGGTATCCACGGCACTTTACTGAGGGACCAGCTAAAGAGTGAACTTTGGGAGAGTATTTATATAGCCTGAGGAAGGAGTGGCTATATAAATAAAATAATGGGTGGGGCAGAGAGCTGTGTAAGTGATAAGACAGCTTGCTGCTCTTACAGGGAATGAAGTTCAGAACCCAGCTCCATGTTGGGCTGCTCACAAATACCCATGACTCTGGTTCCAGGGCTCCTGATGACCTCTTCTGGATTCCTCCAGCATCTGCATGTACATGTCTACCTCACAAACACGCATGCCCCCCACACACAAACAATGTAAAACTCTAGTAAATGAGCATTGTACAGAAATGCTAGCATATTTTCTGAACTGTGGACTTTAAGACATTTTTCCTGTTATAAAATGATAACAGCAGCAAGGAAGAATGGTGCTTCAGTTCTGGAAAAGATGGAGAAACTAGGTAACTGTAAAATTAAGAGAAATCAGTAAAAGTGGAAACTTTTCTATTGCAACTATTCCAACTTTCCAACTATTGCAGGTTTGGAAAACAGAATGGACTGCTGTGTACGTGCATATCACCCTCCCCAGGCTGGAAGGAAGGGTCACGACAGGAAGTGGGCAGAGAATGATTTATGATTTTTTTTCTGACAATGTCTTAGTTCTTCCTTGTGCTGGTTACAAAGACAGAACCTTCATAGGCAACTGAGATACTGTGAATAATATAAATGGAATTTCAAAAGTACAGTTTACAGTGCATTAAAGAGGAGCTACATAAAATAGATTACGAAGAGGAAAGCAGGAAAGGCTGAGAACGGGAAGAAGAAAGAAGAGGAGAAAGAAAAGGGAGGAAGAGGAGGAAGATGAAGAAGAGGAAGAGGAGGAAGAGAGGAAGAGAAACTCTTGTCTCTGGGGAGAATCAGCTCTGCATCTTTCTTGCCTTGCTCCCTGACTTGCTTTGTTCTGTGGCCGTAGCAGCTTTATCTTGTACTTCTCTTCTGTGAACTTAACATTTCTCTGCCTCCCTGGTAATGAGAGCCAAGCTGGATTGTCTAGGATAATGTCATCTTTAGATCCTTAAATGATTTGCATCTTCTAAATCCCTCTTCCAAATAAGGAAAATACAAGCTCCAGGAGCCGGGGAGATGCCCCTGGGAGGGCTCAGGTTTTCAGCCTCCCATAGTGACTATGGATCACCCTGGTTTTAACGCTGAAAAATATCCCAATCCCGAAGGTTCAGAGCCCCAAACCAACTTCTCTTTGTTCGTATGTTCCTTATGCTTCTCTGAAATAGCAAGAAATAGATAATGACCAGTTATCTGTTTACCCAAACTGGCTGAGTCTTAGAGCTGGGAAGCCCTGTACCCTGAGAGCCCTTTAAGTCTAGGGAAATAGTCTATGGTTTTAGCATACAGTCCTGGGGGCGGGGATGTCTATCACTACTTTCCCAAGCAGAAATGATTGCCAAAATTCTGGAATGCAGGTCTCAGGCAAAATGGCACTGGAAGGCTGGGAGGTAGTGGAGAGATAGGATGCTGGCCTATCACCTGGAGAGCCAAAGGGTCAGACCCCAGCAGCAGCACTAAAACAGGACTGAAGAGGTCCTTGTGAGAGCAAGTAGGTTGCAGCTGATCACCAATGATCAAATGCTGGAAGTAGAGACAAAGGAAAAAAAAGATTCAATAGTATGACTTTTAGTAATGACAGCCAGTAGCTCTGAAATGACCCTGTAGTGAAGATAAAGAAACATACATTACCAAGGATACCATTAGGACAAAAGGAGAAACTTCTTCTTTCACCCAGACCACGATCAGCTGTGGGAGCTTACAAGAAATGCTGGTTCTTGCGCCCCTCTAAAGACTTGGTGTCTCACACTTTCTGGTACTGAGGTCTAGAAATCAACTGGCAGAGGTATACTTTGTCACTTTGTGCACACCTGTATGCAAAGTCCCCATGGGAGTGGCCATAATGGAGAACTATGTTCTAATCTTGCATTTGGGTAATCCCCTCCTCTACCATTTGGTAGTACTGGTACTTTTTGTTTAAGCAATAAATTAGAACAGAGGGGATGAAATGAATACCACTCCCATGATTACTTTTTATCATATAAGAATTTGCCTTAGCAGATAGGAAGGGGAGACTCCAGGGAGGAGTCTGTGAGAAGACTCCATGGCAGGGATCTATGTGAAGCCTCTAAACTGGCACATGCCAAGTGCCTGTATGTCAGGACTATGAGTTATTGGGGTGGTTGGTTTGATGTCAACTTGAAACAAGCTAATGTCATCAACCTCAATGGAGAAAATACTCCCACAAGATTGACCCATAGATAAGCCTGTGGTGCATATTGTTAACTGAAGATTGGTGTAGGAGAATCTACCCTACCATGGGTACTGCCACTGCTGTACAGGTGGTCCTTGGTTGTATAAAGGAAAAAAAAAACAGAGTAAGCCCGGGAGAATGAATGAACAAGCATCATCCATCCATGGCTTTTTTTTAAAACTTATTCACTTTCTATCCCACCCACTTCTCCCTTCCACAGTCCTTCCCCCACACCCTCCCCTTCTTCTCTGAGCAGTTGGTCCCTCAGAATCCCCTCACCCTAGTACGTCAAGTCTCTGCAAGGCTGGGCACATCCTTTCCCATAGAGACCAGACAAGGTAGGCCAGCTAGAAGAACATATCCCATATACAGGCAACAGCTATTCGGACAGCCCCTGTTCTAGTTGTTCAGGATCTACATGAAGACCAAGCTTCACATCTGTCGCATATGTTCAGGGAGGCCTAGGTCCATCCCATGTATGTTCTTTGGTTGGTGGTTCAGTCTCTGAGAGCCCCAAGGGTCCAGGTTAGTTGACTCTGTTGGTCTTCCTGTGGAGTTCCTATCCCCAATGAGGCCTTCAATCCTTCATCCTATTCTTCCATAAGAGTTCCCAAGCATGGACAATGTTTTAGTTACTGCCTTCAGCCCTACTGTGATCCTGCCTTAACTCCTTTTTCATAATGGATTACAAGCTGTAAGATGAAATAAACCCCTTCTTCCCCATATGGCTTTTGGTTATGGTGTTTTGTCACAATAATGGAAACTCTACTGAAGACAGTTATTATAATACTTTTTATTATAATCTAGTTAATATATGCCAAATTTCTTACATACTGCTCTGCTCTTAGTAGTAAGTGCTATTTTCATAGGTAAAATAGACAAAAGAGGTAGTATTTTATCTAGTCATCCATTTTTATTAACAAAACAAAGTAAGAACCCCAAACTATAAAGCTATTCATGTGATACATTCATACACGATGACTGAATGAATGTGGGACAAAGGAAACAACATAGGGACAGTAGAGCAAAGTGGCCCTGAGACCTAGGTCAGCTTCCTGCTCCATTCAGAAATATGTAGTCATTTCTGTGATGACTTGTTTAGTTCTTAGTTTCACCATTCCAAACATGCCAGGGAACATTTTAACTGGAATATCTCATTCTGTGCATACCTGCTGTGAGCTTGGGCCCAATTTCTAGAATTTACCTTGCATACCTTATAGCCATTGAATAACAAGCACAGCGGTGGATCACAAGACCCCGTGCCCTACTGACAGCAAGACAAGGCAAAAGGAGCCTTTGGCTACTGAAGCCAACTGGAGGAGGGGTGAATGACGTTCATCAAGTTCACCTCAAGGGAATTCCTATGGGTAGTCAGGTGCCGGGGGATTTATACTATGGAAATCAAACACTGCAAGTTGGAATTTCATTTTGCATTCACAGGGCTGATTTATAGGGGTGCTCCTGGAATTACCTGAGCTGAATAGAAATTGAGAAAGCTATTCCTTGCATAAGTAATGAAGCACACTCCTCTCCCATACTGAGGGCTGATGACAGTTCTGGGCAGACAGCACAACGGCAAGGAAATAAAACAGCAAGCAGCACAGCCAGTGGACACCCCTCTAAACTCTGGGTGCTACGGTTCTGTACTGAGGTGACAGTGTTGCGGTCACACCTGACTTGCCTAGTCCACTTAGAGCCTTCTTTGTGTAGGCTGTCAAAATGTCCATGCCCGCAGATTCCCCTGACTGAGCTGTATTAGGGAAGGGATGGGGGGTTGAAAACAGAGCTGTTTTCCAAAATGGGTGTGTGCTCTATAAATAGGCCTGGGGTGGCAGATAGCAATCTGTGTCCTTTGGTAGGTTCCAGTTCTCTTGTCTCCTGCAAAGAGTCAGAATTGAAACCTGAGGTGTGATTATGGTGTGTGGAAAGAAGTAGTTCTCAAACAATATGGCCTATTGGTAGAAGCCAACTGCTTCAGCTGGTACCAGCCACAGAACCAGCCATCTGCTTCAGGGCTGGAAGGAACCCTGACTTGGCTTTAATGGTGGGTGAAAAAGCATTGTGCCGTATGGCTAACTTAAGGCAATTTCAAGGGGTGTTGGACTCCATACAAGTTGTCTTAATCCTTGTGTAAGATGCAGTTCCACACATCAGAAAGCAGAACAATGAGAATATCAAATGACAACCTCATCCACTGGCCCAGAAGCGGTTATTGTATTTCTGAGTGGCTACCTATGGAGAAACCTGAATGGGGTTAGAGTTCTCTCAATGTCTTGTGAAAGGCGTCAACCCCCCAGCAGTGTCTCCGAATGGAAGACAATCTCATTACTACACAGAGGGGAGTTGGAGCATAATCCTCTTAGGTAAGAAAAACTGCAGTGCCCATGGTGCCTGGTACAGCCTGGCTCATCACCAAAGCACCAGTGTTTCATTATGACACTGTCAACAGAAATGTCAAAACACCTTCTCTTGTGAGCAAGATTCAATTTTCTTTCATTTAGCTCTGTGATTGCTTTCCTGCAGGAAGATGCCATATGCAGACATCCCCCTGACAGTATTCCACATTTTCTATCATATCTACCTTGTACTTGTTTAAATGGAGCTTCGAAATATAGTCATCAAATGGGCTGGAGCAGGAAAGGATTCCTTGTCTATAGAGGGAAAACGCTGCAGCAGCCGTTTGGGGCTGGGGTACTGTAGATGCCAGAGCTTGGCAAAGATTTATTTCTGTTTTAATTCTCTACCTTTCACACCTTTTCCTGTATTTTTGGCTTGGTTAACACTATTTAGCAGAGAGGAAATGAGAAGAATTGTGTGCCCAAAATGATTCTTCAATGATCTATCAATTACAGCATTGATTTCAATGACTTCTCAGAGTGTGGACGATACATATAAATTTCAGTTATGATGTTTGCTGACTGATTAACTTGGTCAAGCCACCAACGGCTTCTGGAGAGAAAACAGCAGGACGAAAGCTTTGATTTGTTTTTAAAATTCAAGTCTTTGGGAGACAGAACTGTCTAGCCTGCCTTGTGGTTGTAGATTTTACTGGGCTTGCTGGAGAGAAGGCATTCAGTTCAACAGTATCTCGTGTATTCATCTATCCACAGGATTTCCTGTCTGAGAGAAGAGAAGAAGGAGGCTCAGATGAGTAATCTTGTTTGCTCCCTGGTGCTCTGATAAACATCATGACTGAAAGCAACTTAAAAAAGAAGGGTTGTTTCACTTTATACTTCCAGATCACAGTTAATCATTAAGGACAGTCAGTGCAGGAACTTAGGGCACGGTGTTGAAGCAGACACCGAGAAGCAATGCTGATAATTATTCAGATCTTTAGGGAATGCTCAGCTGGCTTTCTTACATAGTCCAGACCTGTCTGCCTAGGAATGGTACTGCCCACAGTGGGCTGGGCCCTGCTCACATCAATCACCAGTAAAGAAGATCTGTCATAGATGTGACCTCCTGCCAATTTGATATAAGCAATTCTTCAACTGAGGCTCCTTCTTCCCAGGTGACTTTAGTTTGGATCAAACTGACAACAAAAAGTAACCAGCATAGATGGGAACATCAGAACCATGTCAGCTCTGACAGAAGAAAAAGGACTCCACCATTCCTATCCCAGTGAGGTCAGGACACCATTCCCTTGGGGCTACAGGATCAAACAGAAGAAGGTAGGAGAGTAACAATAATCTCAAGTACTTGGGAGGAGAGGCACGCAGACCTCTATGAGTTTGAGGCCAGTCTGGTCTCCATAATGAGTTCCAGGTCAGTCAAGGACTACATAGTAAGGCGTATATAAAAAACAACAACAACAACAAAAAAAAACAATAATAACAACAATCTTGGTGGAAGCAATAGTTTTGCTATATAATTTCATTCAGAAGTAATAATAGGGATGGCTATTACCTGTCAATATGTCTTCTTGGGTTTTGCTGAGATTCACAGTAAGAGATAGGTTTTACATTGGTGCTTGTGGTACGCAAACATAAATACGAGTGCATATAAAACAAATTTAAGTATCATGAAGCGATCTTCTGACACTTTCTGTTTTTAAATCACCAACTCATCGTGAAACTCATCAACCACCAGTGTATCACAGTGACCAGTGGTCAGAGAAGTGACTGGTTGAGAGCACCCAGTAGTCAACTTGCCTGTGTTGGAGTCTCAATTCATGTAAATATAAAACTTGCTTCTCTTACTGCACTTCAGGTTTCTTGTCTATGAAATAGAGTTAATGATATCTCAGGGGACTTCCTAAGGGATCGGTGATATTCAACCATACTTCATTATTTATAGGGACTAAAGTCCACAAATGCTGATGCCTCTTATAAAACCATGTAAGTTTACATAGAATTTATGTACGTCCTCTGTACACTTCAAATTGTCTCTATCTTACCCTCAATGGCTTATATCTTTTTCTGAAACTGTCTCTTGCCTTGGAAGAGACTGAATTTTTGTCAGGCCTTGTAACCAAGGTAATGATATACCTTGAGTTCATTTCATACTGTGTGTGTGTGAGTTGTTGTTCTACTGTTTGCGCAGGCTATTTGAAATTAGTTTGCTTTTAAGACAGTAATGTGTACATCCCATGTATTCATGGGTTACATATAGCTAAATGTTATAGCTTTAATCCTAAATTATGTTTATATCCATGTCCCTGATCAAGAATAATGAATGTATGTACATGTGTATGTTTTTATGTTATGGTAATCATTTGTTGAAAGTAGCCAAAAGGTTAAAAGCAAACTTAAATAACAGATATCTACGATAAATGTTGGAAGCAACATGTGGATATAGGTTGATGACAACTGTGTGTGGGTTTGAGCGCTAGTGTGTGTCACTAGGGTCAGTGAAGTAACTTACTATTTTTTTTTTTTGTAGAACTCTGTTAAGGGTTTCTGAACAGGTATTCTTCATTTTTTCCCCATGTCATGTTTTCTGTGTTGTTCAATAAATACAGATATGTATATGTGTATCACTTTGACAGGGATAGGCAATAAGGAGAGATCAGACACGTGCAACAGCTAGACCAACAACAGGCCACAGACCACAAAATACAAGTAGATGAAAGACACAGGAAGAAAAATGAGGAATTCAAATTTGGGCTCACTCTTGGTTTAAATACTCCAAGGGGAAGACTCCTTTTCCATCCTTAATGTACATAAGTACAAAGCCTAATACAATGTAGATGATCCAAAAAAAGAAATAAAGCCTTACTGTACTGTTGACGGAACAATGATAAAAAAATTTCGTGCATGCTCAAAACAGACATATTTAAAGATACATTTCCATCTGCTACTGATTGAAACGATGGATACAAAATTCATGGAGTCAAGAGTCTAACTATGATATGAGTAAAGTTTTTAGCACGTAGATGGAGGATTTCATGAAAGGTAGCCCTTTTATTGATTATTGATGACCAAAATAGCACCACAGCAATCACCACGAAGCTTTAAAGCAAGCGTTAGTCCACAGTTCTTTAGCTTGGATCTGTTGGATTTCCCGAACTAGTGGCTGACTGCACAGTGGATGGGCCCAGCATCGTCTTCTTGGGATGGAAGACAGAGACAGAGCAGGTTCTCTCTCCCAGGCATCAGGTCACACAGAGAGGTTAGGACAGAGTTATACAGTGAAGAAGCCATGACAATTCAATTTGTCTTGTACCAGGGCTGTGATGAAAAACCTGAACTTCTTGCTGAGATCCATACCTCACATGAATCAGGCTACATCTTGACAAGAACTTAGTGCTGTGATAAAAAGAATTTGTGATTATCAGTGAATCAGAGAATCACACAGTTTCGTGTCAAAAAACAAACAACAACAAAAGCAACACACATAAGCAGATACACATATACATACACAGACAAACACACAGACTCACACACGCACACACACATACATATATACATGCACACACAAACACACAGACACACACATGCTTACACAGAAGTGCACACACACATTCAAACACAGACATGCACACATAGAGATGCACACACACACACACACACACACACAAACACATACACACACTATGCAGTCTAATCAGCAATGAGGAATCTTCTAGCTCACCTCCAGGACTACCTCTCTGTACTGTGCAACCAAGATGTGTACTACCTTCAACAACAGCGTCTGACCACCCAGTTCAGGTGGGTTGTCATTGGCTCCTTTCCAAGGACCCTGGTGTCCTACTGTCTCCTAAACACTTTTTGTGAAATAGCAACCAGCACAGCCAGTGGACAGCCCCCTGGACACTGGATGCTACAGTTCTGTATTAAAAAAAAACCCATCTAAAGTCTTTTTACTCATTGGAGTAGTACTGGTCATACGCAGACATTCAACATTCATTCTTTGATTATTAGAACAATGATCTGTTGGAGGAACATTGATGAGATTCATTTCCTGTATAGGTTCTAAAACCTTGGCTGCTCTGCCCAGAAGCCACTCAGAAGCATCAACTGGTGTCAGGGTTGGGAAGATTAAATCATGTGGCAGGAGAAGGGTCATGATTTTCTCAGCTACAGTTATTTGAAAACCAGTCACTTTACCAGCAGCAAATGTGTGAGAGAAACATTCTGCTTGCGTGCTTGTCTGCATAAAAGAGCAAAGAATGGCAAGAAACAGCGAGGGTCCTCATCAGAGGTAGCATGTTTTGAAAGACAGTAAAACATTCAAGTGTCCCACTTCCATGTTTTGCCCTGTACTTGTACTAGAAACAGCCAGTCTTAAGTTATTTAATGTGTCAAAGAAACTATAAAAAGTTGGAAGATAACAAATATGTCTCTTAATGTGCAAGTCTATGACTTGATCTAGCTTCAAGAGGAAGGAGAAAAACATTGAGCACAGTGTGATGCCAAATGTATATGATCTTTTTTGTTTGCTTTTTGTTTGTTTGTTTGCTTGTTTGTTTGTTTTTAGAGACAGGGTTTCTCTGTGTAGCCCTGGCTGTCCTGGACCTCACTCTGTAGACCAGTCTGGCCTCGAACTCAGAAATCCACCTGCCTCTGCCTCCCAAGTGCTGAGATTAAAGGCGTGTGCCACCATTGCCCAGATATGATCTTATATATAATTGAACCTTACCAACAACATTGTGAGGTGAGCATCACCATCACCATTTAGTATGTGAGGAACTAGGAAGCTGAAGGTATAGAAATCCATGGAGCTGAGAATATGACTCAGTTAGCAGAATCTCTTCCTAGCCTGAAAAGTCCTGAGTTGGAGTCAAAGCACTTCATATTATACACCTGTAAGTCTGTACTCCACAGGCAGATGAAAGAGAACCAGAAACTCTAGGTCATCCCTGGCTACATAGAAAAGTCAAGGCCAGCCTTGGCTATGCAAAACCTTATCTTACAAATGTTTTTGTTTTAAGAATCCTGTGTGAGAACTCAACTAGTGAATGAGAAACTAATATTTGACTCTACTTTTTTTTTTGTCTATAAAACCCTAGACATACACAAAACCACCAGGAAAATTTTAACAGAAAATGCAAGTGAAGAGTTCAGCAGACTCTCTTTCTTACAGATTACTTGTGTACATGCTTTGTGACACCCAAACAACAATGTTACAGACACAAATGCAGCCAGTTCCATTGAGAATATTCTGGAAGCAATGTGTTAGGTTTGTTTAGTATTTTGAAGAGGATTGCTGGAGAGACTGTTACAGAGGCACATATAAAAACCAGAACCAGGGAGGTTAAGGCATTCATCTACCTCAAGATCCATTTACAGAGGCTTGAGAAATGGCTCAGTGGTTAAGAGCACTGGCTGCTCTTCCAGAGGTCATGAGTTCAATTCCCAGCAACCACATGGTAGATCATACCATCTATATAATGTGATCTGATGTCCTCTTCTGGCATACATGCTTTATATTCAGATAGTACACTCATATGCATAAAATAAATAAATAGATCTTTTTGAAAAATTCATTTATACCACTCTTGAACGTGTGCCCAAAGGATACTTCATCGTACTCCAGAGACACTCAACTATATTTACTGCTACTCTATTCATAATAGACAGAAATTGGAAACAACCTGGATGTCCATCAAGGGATGGACATAGTCATCAGGACCAACTGAAGAATAAGCATTCTATTGCTCTGTGATGAACCCAGACAGTCAGAAATCAATTGTCAAATGCCGCCCAAACCAATGAGTGAGGGTCCAGAATATTACAGTATAGAAGCCATGAAGACTACTATGAGTACGCCTTCTGTTTGCCATGTGCAGGCGTGAGACATGTCAAAACAGAAGCATAAGAGCTGTCACAGCTTCAGAGTGGATGCTAAGCCACCCAGCTCTATTGCAGCTAGAAAGTATAATGGGTCTCAGTTCAGACAAGCAAACATACGTTGTCTCCTCATTAGAGAGGATAGCTGAGGAGAATTTGGACCTATGAAAATAACCGTATGTGTATAAACACTTCCGCTCTGAGCCATGCCAAAAATGTATAGTCTGAGAGCAATTATTTGTAGGTTGTAATTGGCACACACGCCTCTTCCCTTCTGTAGCTATAGCTCTTCAGCACACACCTCTAATAACCATATTTATCTCTGGCCTCCAGATCCCTCAGTCTGGCAATGCTGGCTGCTATTGTCCCTTGGCTCTATATTGTCCCTAGCTCAAGTTAGGGTTTTCTTTTGACAAAGTCAACTTTTAGATTAGCTAAGTACCCATCCTAAAATTCATTGGTGACTGAAGGTTTGCTGCACAGTGTGACTTTACAGTATGTTAACAGGTGGATGTGACCAGTTTCTCCACTTTTTCTGGGTGGGCATAGTGAAGTAAGACTCATCACACTGCTACAGGATTTTGTGAATCATGGATCTGTCAATGAAATCATCAGTTGTTGCCTTTTGACAATCATTATCTGCATCCAAGAATAGCAAAGACTGCAGCAATTATTAGGATAGATTGGTGCTGCTGCCTTGAGAAGCTTACACTAATCTCCCTGATTTCTTTTGAGCCATGAAGCAATAAAATTGAAAGACTTTGTTAGGAAGCAACAGTGAAGCACATGCTTTACCACTGGTATATATTAAAGAATTTGCTCACATGCTACTGAAGTCTTTAGTAAGCTATTGAAGCGGCCAGTTCAAAGATACCTTAGGCAATGGTTAGACAGTTGCAGATCTTCCTCTTCCATGAATTCCATTTACATTTTCTTGCAGGTGAAGATAGGATTGTCTCTGCAGGGTATATAGGTGGCTAAAGAAGGGAAGAAAGCTGAACCAGAAAGTCTCATGGAATGTTTTTTACTGTCCTATGCACAGGATAACACACTCATCAGCATGCAGACTCTGGAACAGTGATTCTCAAACTGTGGGTCGCCATCCCACTTGGGGACAAACAATTCTTTCACAGGGGTCACCTTAGACTATTGAAAAACACAGCTATTTGCATTATGATTCACAATATCAGCAAAATTACAGTTATGAAGTAGCAACAAAATAGTGTTATGGTTGAGGGTCATCAGAGCATGAGGAACTGTATTAAAGGGTTTCAGCATCAGGAAGGTCGAGAACCACTGGATTGGAGAATGGTGATCATAACACACATCAGGGCTACAGCCATTTGCAAGCGGCTACATCGAAGGTCTTTTTGTGAAGCCTGTTGCTGTGCAGTCCACAGGCATTGGGTTTGTGAATGCTGAAAAGGATAAGCAAGTTGCAAATCCTACTTTGTTCTGCCTGCTAAACCGTGAAATACAGAAGGTTGTTATTACATGTTCTTGAAGCTATGTGAGCCAACCACACCATGGAGAAACTACAAGAAAACATCTTCCTTTCCTTATGCAAATATAGATGCTACAAAGACTATTAATGAGAGTAATCATGACTGACATAGGTAAGGAAATAAAGGCATATCATTCCTGTGTCAAGTGCTATTAGTTAGTGGTATGCTGGTGTGGTAGCTATCTCTGCCCCGCACCCCCTAACCTAGATCTGATACAAGCTACAGTAATTTGAGAAGAAAACACCTCAATTGAGAATCCACCTCCACCAGATTGGCCTTTGTGGGTATTTTCTTAGTTAGTCATTGATGTGGGAGGGCCCAGAAAACTATGGGTGGTGCCACCCTTGAGTAGGTTCTTCTTGGTTGTGTAAAAAGCAACTGGGCAAGCTATAGGGAGCAAGCCAATAAACAGTGATCTCTAGATTCCTGCTGGTGTCCTTTGCCCTGACTTCCTTTGATGATGAGCTATGTTGAGGAAGTTTAAACTAAATAAACCCTTTTCTTCCAAGTTACTTTTGGTCATGAACTTTATCACAACACTGGCAATGTTAAGAAAAGTAATTGGTACCAAGAGTGGGGTGTTGGTGTAACGGACTTCAGTGATGGACCGCAAGTGAAAGTTTGACATCAAGTCCTCCACATCTCACAAAAACTATGTGTTGTCTGCTGATTTCTGTGGTGTAAATACTTCCATAGTGGTTAATTTCTAACTACAAACTTGACATTGTAGGCAAAAAAAAATTTGCGACCTACTTTTAATAAGGGTTTAACCTCACCTCTAGCCCACCACCCAACAGAGATAGTGGAAGAAAAAAGTTATTCAGATATAGGGGAAGTGGGCCTGTTCAGCAATAGTTCTTTGACGGCAAGTTCAATTTTCTTTCTCAGCAATTCAGTTCCATAGCAAACACCAAATCTAATTCAGCAGCTGTAGGTCAGTCCTCTAGGCAGGCAGACACCAGGCATGAACCAGGAGCTTCAGTTCAATCTTGAAGAAACCCCCAGGCTTGCCAACCAGTCTGAGGTGAGGCCACAGAAGTGGCAAGCTGCCACAGGAACCTCACGAGCAGTTCTGGGGTGAACTTCTCTCAATGGCAGCATTACTACAAATTGAGCTCAATATTGTTATGTGAGGCGAACCAATACATGTGTGTCCTTAGTGAAGAATAGCACAGGCAAGCAAGGTGGAGCAAACCAAACCAACACTCAGTGCTCATCTCCCATGCTCTGTGGGGTCATATTTATACTCCTTCATCACAGGCCCCTTCATGTGCTTGCTATAGCCAAACATCCTTTCACCTGTGTCTGCTTCACAAAAATAGTCTTCCATGTGTTTGCTTTAGGAAGCCCTTCTTTCACCTGTGTGTTGCAGTAAAACATCATTTGAGAAAACTAATTTTCCAAAGAAAGTAGAAGTTTCCACTTTATGACGTTACCAAACATAGACTTGGGAAGAGAGCCTTGTCACTGGCATTCATTAGCTCATGCAGGCAGGCTCTGGCACATGGTGAGGCCTTCATTTCTTCCATCAGGTGTTTTGTGGACTCCTGCTCTGTGATCTGTATTGCACTGTACAATAGGGCTATAAGAGAGGGCAAAAAAGAGATGGTGTCACTACCAATTCTCTCTTGAATTTGTAATGTAGTAAGAAAGATGGACATTAGTTGAATAATTGCAGAAATAAAAATCAGATGACCCTGCTGTTAAGAATGTTCCCTACTCTTTCAGAGAATTGGGATTGGTTCCAAGCACCCATATCAGGTGACTTTTAAGTCCCTTTAATTCCAGTTCGAAGGGATCAAAAGCCATTTTATGACACTTTTAGGTACTCATTCACATGAGCACATATAAACCCATACATATATGCATCAATAAAAGTCAAATAAATCTAAATAAAAAAATCAAACCAATGCTTAAGTGAACTGGAAAGAAGAGATTAGAAGGTTTTCATCTTCTTAGAAGGTTGTCTATGGGCCCAGAAAAACTTCCTTTCTTTCTTGTTTCTTGGTAACTAATTCCTAATAGTCCCATATCTTTGAAATACCTTTGGTGAGTTCTCTTTTTCTGACTAGATTCTCACTGAAATACTAAGAACATGACTTCAGTTGAAATGTGAATATCTGTCTGTCTTGGTATTTCTCTCAAAGCAGACTCTGAGATAAGACATAAGGACAAGCCAGGAATAAAGGAAGTATAGCAATCCAGGGAGGAGGCCAGTCAGCCGGTCACTGGGAGTCAGACCATGAGTCTCTGGAGCTGCATTCTGCCTGGGACTGTAGGATAATGTATTGAAAACGCAACTTGGAATTTGTGTGTGCGCACGTGCTTGCACATTTGTATGTTTGTATATGTCACACACACACACACACAGAGAGAGAGAGAGAGAGAGAGAGAGAGAGAGAGAGAGAGAGAGAGA
>NW_021604665.1:6321681-6330555 GCF_004785775.1 Grammomys surdaster | reverse complement strand
AGAGAGAGAGAGAGAGAGAGAGAGAGAGAGAGAGAGAGAGAGAGAGAGAGAGAGAGAAAGAGAGAATCGTGAACTTTTATGGCAAAGGAAGACAACAGGAAGGATACTCAGCTATTGATATTTTGCCAGAGCCAAAATGACGTGGGCAGAGCAATGGTAGTGACAGCGGTAGGTCAGTGAAGACCAATTAAACATAAGTGAGTCTATGTGAAATTGTGTATACGGTTGCCCAAGTTGGCTCAAGACTGTGACTAGAGGCACTTAAGCAACTCCCTGTGAAAGACAGGGGCTAAGCAGGAGATTCTTGAACTCCACTGAAATAGCGAATGTCTAAGCCAGCCTGAGTTTATATTGCTACCTATAAATGTTCCCTGAGATTCCAGTCCTTGGCATTTGTAAACATGAATGGGTACGTGTGTTGAGTTAATATCATGCTTTAATTTTAACTGTGACATTCCTCTCTTTGCCACCAAAGCCAAAATCACCAAGTTACTTTTCTTATCTTATGAGATTTATTTTAATCATGTGTATGTGTCTATCCCAATGTCTGGATATGCACACATGAGTGCAGATGCTCGAGGATGAGAGAAGAGTATTGAAGCCCCCGGGGGTGGAGCAATAGGTGTTTGCGAGCTTCTCCACTTGGGCTCTAGGAACCAAACTTTCGTCATTTGTAAGAGCAGTGTGCGCTCTAAAGCTCTGAGCCACAACTTCAGCCATATCTCCAGAGATGATGCTTTTTTTTTTTTTCAAACTTTTCTTCTACCTAATGTGAATGCCCTTACCTCATGTATACACACTCCTGTCTGGTGACCTGATCATTTGTTTATACCCACCTTGGTGGTTAGATGCTTTGCAAAAGTCATTTCTCATCCAAAGGATTGGATAAGCAGTGGCTACTTAGTCACCTTACAGATGGTATAGTGGGCTAGTTAAAGCCGAGACTCTGTGAGCAAAGTATCCCCCATCACTGTCTGAGGCAAAACTTACATAGCATAAAACTGAGTGTTTTAAGGTGTACAATTTAGTGGATCTAGTATATTCTCAGTAACCAACATCTTTATTTAGTTCCAGCTTAAAACAGTATGTAAGAAAATCCTCTTCTCAGCCCTGGGCAACCATTTCACAGTTTCTGGTCTCTCTGAGAGCTTACCTATTCTAGATATTTCACACAGAGTTCAATCAGTCTGTTCCTGACTACTGTGTGGCTTCTTTCAGTGGACATGTTTACAAGTTTCATTGATATCCTTTTCTTATTGTTTATTTACATTTTTATATCTTATTAATATTTGTGTGTATGAGCGTTTGGCTGCTTCCATGTCTGTGCATTACATATGTGCAACATCAGCAGAAGCCAGAAGAGAGCGTCAAATCCTCTGGGACTGGAGTTACAAGCTGTCTCTTTCAGGTCTTGAATTCAGGCCTTCTAGAAGGTCAACCAGTGGTCTTAACCTCCGATCCATCACTCCAGCCCCCTGCTTTTTATTTGCAAGATTTATTTATTTAATTGTATTGTGTAAATGTTTTGCCTGCATATATGCATGTGAGTTACATGTACACCTGGTGCCCACAGAGGCTGAAACAGGATGCTGGATCCCCTAGAAGGAACTAGAGTAACTAACAGTTGTGAACCATCACATGAGTGCTAGGAAACAAACCCGGGAATTTGGCAAAAACAATGAGTAATCTTTGGTCACATAATCCTCAGCTGATGGGCATTTGGGTTGTCTCCATCACTGGCTAGTGAGAACAACACCCCTAGGCTCCTGCCTGTGCAAGCATATGTCCAAATGCAGATTTGAGCACTTTGGAGTTGTGCATCAGCTACTTTTTCTTACCAGAGCAGAGCCGAAAGAGCCTAGGTGGGTATAACCTTCCAAAACCCGCCCCAAAGAACCAATTTTGTCAGGTAGGCCCTGCCTTCCAAAGCCTCAAATTTCTTATTATAAGTAAGTAGAGTAGTACCCACTTGGTGGAAGCTTTAGGGGGAATTAAATATAATTGTTTGTGCAAAAGATTTAATAGCTCCTGTCTATATAAACCCCTAAATATTAGCTATGTTAGGAATTTGCTTCTATAGCCTCCCTTGAATATTTCTGCACAAAAATCCTGAAGCTGTTCATTGCTTTAGATTTTTAAATCTCTCTACTTATCACACACTACCTGATCATCAACTCCAGGGTTTGGGGAAATCAAGCCAACCATAAAAACTAAAGGTTACCTCAAAACTAAATGAGTGACTAAAATAAGCCATATTAAATATTAAGACTCATAGCAACAATAGCTTGGCCCACGGGCTGCTTGTAATAGATACATGGTTCAATGTAGTAAATAACTAACTCCATGACAGACCCAGCTACATAATACATAAGATTCTGACTTATGAGGAACCGCAGAATAAACAAGGAAGAATGTTTAATTCAAAGGTCTTGCAAGATTTCCAACATTCAGAAAAAATAAAGAAGAAAGTTTGGATTAAAGCGTGCTTTTTAAATCTAAAAATCAACTTAAGAAAGAAAAGTTAAGCAAAGATTTCTGAAGCTTAACCTGTGGAGAGAAAAGTGTAGAATAAGTATCAAAGGAAAAAAGCAACAAATTTATCTATCACACCAAAGAGATTTGGCTCTGTAATCCTCAGGCTAAAAAGAAAATAAATTAGAAAAAAAATCCACTTGGCACAAAAACATCATCACATTAAGCCCCGAAAAAATTTGACAGCAAGAGAACTATAAAATAGTTCAATGGTAATTACCAAGACAAATGTTACTGAAAACAAAATGAAAACACCTCTTAAAAATTAAAAAAGAAAAAAGACCCACTATTACTAGGAAACAAAGAATTCAAAACTAAAACAGAGTAAATTTTTTCAGCTTAGCAGATAAATGACTTTTGGGAACTAATATTCCTCAGTCAGGAGATGAGTTCCCCAAGACCAGAACTTTTTTCACATTGCTGAAGACTAAGTATATCACTGCCAATATTCTAGAAATTCTAGAATTTTCTTTGATGGAATTGTGTATCACGTTGCCTTTCCTTGCAGGCTTCTATCTTCTAGTACAATGCTTTGGATAGTCATGTATCTTATCCTGTATCGTTTCCATGGACTTTTGTGTGTTTCAACTGTTTTCTGTTCTCAGGAGCTATAGGTAAAGCTGTTGAGAACAGTTTTAGGGGGCTAGAGTGAAAGCTCAAAAGGTAAGGGCACTCGTTGACCTTCCAGGGGACTGGGTTCGAGTCCCAGCATGCACATGTTGGCTCACAACCTTCTGTTACTCCAGGGGATCCATTACCTTCATTTAACTACAGGCATGCACACACACATGGTACACACACATACACACACACACACACACACACACACACACATACACACATACATTCAGGCACTCACCCTTGCTCAAAAACTATCTAAATGTTTTTTAAAAGAATATTTAAGACAGATGTTTTTTCAGTATAGGTGTGTGTTGTTTGAATGAGTAAACCTAATGAAACTGCTAGTCTCTGTGTTAGCATCCATTGTGAACTACAGTCAGCTCCCGTGCTGTTTCCCAGGGTTTGGTCATTCCAACATCAGAACAAGGAGAGTTGTAGATGTTTCATGACTTCACCAACACTTTGTAAAGCTAACCTTTTCCATTTTAGCCAGTCTCAGTGTTATTGACTTATTCTATGGGTGAGTGGTGCTGTGTTATAGAAAATGGGACAAATCTTTAATCCCCCTTCCTCCTAAACTGATGATTCTCAGGAGAGTATTAGATCTCTAGTCATTTTGGTGTTTATATTTTATATTTCTACTGGCTTTCTTACTTAACATTTTTTTTGAGGCAGGATCTGACTGTCGTAGTTTAAGGTGGCCTGGAAATCACAGTTCTCCTGCCTCAGACTCCCAAGTGCTGGGATTATAGGTGTATACCACCATGCCCAACCTTACTTTCACTGGTTTTCTTAGGCATTTTTTAATTGAAACAAGCAAACATTTACAATGCAGTGAGCGGATCAGGACAGAACCATATTTAATAAGAATGGTGGTTATCTCCATTTGCAAACCTCTGGGGAATTATAATTGAAACTATAGATCACTTCCTAATTTTTTATAATGAAGATATGATACTTCAAAAAAAAAACTCATTCAGAAAAATTTCTCTAAGTTTGTTGACTCAGACAATAGAGGTCTAGATAGTTCTCTTCTAGATGTCCCAACATACTAGCTGCCTATGGCTGTCTGCCACAGCCTGTAAGGCTAGGAGCCATCCACAGGGAGAAGGGAGCATTCCAACCCAGCCAACTTTTCAGTTGGCTCTAATAAATTTTTCTTCAGGCTCTCATCCTTTAAGCGAAACAGACTGTGCTAGACTATAAATAAAACTGTTGGCAAGCAGAGAAAGGTTGGGGCTGCTACCATAAAATTCCTAAAATATACTTGAGAAGCAAAATGCAGCAAGAGGCCACACACACCTCTTTCTACTTGTGGATGGATAATAACAGGTTTGTGACAGCAAAGTCGATCTCTCTGATGTTCTATAACTCATGTACTCGTGACGGGTTAAAATGGTGCCACTCACTGGCACGCTCCTTTTAAGGCTTCAAAGCTTGGCACCACAATGAACACTACTTTATCAAAGAACAACTCAGTCAGGAATGTTTATGGGAACAGAATAACTGAACGGAAAATCTGTCTCCTTTGATTGTGGCACCCTGCTATCTTTCCTGGAGCCCCAACTCGTTTGTGGGAGTTGAACCCCAGAATTCTTCAGAGTCTGAGTGTCAGAATCTCAGCTTGGCATACAAAGCATCTGAAAGCACATGCCCCACACCCTGTGGCCCCCCCCCCCCCCCAGGTTGTTTGTCTTCCCTGTGTATTGCTTGTACTTTTCCCTTTAGAGTTCTCTGGAGTCCTCTCAGTACCAGGATGCTGCAGGATGCCTTGGAGCAGAGAAAGATGGTTATTAAGATTGACATCTCTGGGAGCAGGGCTTGCTGACTGGTGTGATTTAGTCAAATGTTGCCTTCATCAACTCCTTCCCCTACCATTAAATGAGAGATCTCTTCCTACTGCTCATCTAAGGAGGGATCCCACGGGTGAGAACTATGAAAAAACTCTCAAATTTGAGAAAGCAAGGTATGTGTGCTGCTACACAGTGATTACCTAGCGGACTAGACATACAACTGTGACTTTTGGTTTCTCCCAGCATCTCATTCTTCCTTTGACCATTAAAAGCATCCACTTTTCCCCCTTTGGGAGGATCAGTATCACATATTGAATGGAATTGTCATATGAATGGGATTGGATTGACATTACCCTGAATTCTGCAGATGGACTCCAATTGCCTTTGAATCAATCTGTTTTCCCCATGGAGAGGGGAGTGATTCAGAAACAGACACAGGAAGAAAGTTTGTGGTCCAGAAACTGGAGAGAGAAGCTTTCTTTCATGAAACAGAGAAGACAAATTCTTTCTTAAGCCAAAGGTTATGGTCTGAGGATAGTGGCTTGGAAGTTCTACTGGTAGTGACACCGTGGCGACAGACCCACTCAGTCCACAATAGTGGGAACATAATACAGCTGGTCACATTGAATATATGAGCTCAGAAGGCGAGACTAACAGTTTCTGGAATCTCTGAGAGTGTATGTTACACTTGGGGGTGTGTGTACATTACATCTTGGGAGTGAGGTACCATCTTGGGTAGAAGCATGAAAGACACTTCTGGATGTCTTAGAATGTCTGTTTTGTGGTTCCATGGTTGAGCATATGTGTACATACTCATTACTCTGTCTGCTGAGAATCTATACCTGTGTGTGCATGTGCACATGTGTAACATCATTTAAAACTCATTTTACTAAGTTGGTAAACCATGGCCAGACAAAGTAAATGCTACTGTATCTAAGCACAACAGAAGTAAACTGCCTTATACAAGTTTAGCCAGAAGTCATGTCATTGATTGCCTTCCTGGCATGAGAGTTTCCATATAGAATAGCATATGATTTAGACCTAGGACTTGGAAAAATTAAATAAGATTTTAGGAACATTCTACAGTCACAATAAGATATAATATCTATGTAGAACCCTGTATTGAAACAAAAAAAAATTCAATGATCTCTCCTGAAACCATCCTTTCTTCTCTGTCAAAGAGCAAAAGTGAATGGCACAACTTTGAGTTTGTATTGTTTCCCAAATGAAAAAAGATGAAATTTATTGGCATGCTCTTTGCTTCGAAATGAGGTTTGCTTCTGACAGTCAGATGGCCCATAAGTTGATCTTTTTACATGGAAATTATGTTGCACTTAATTTTTCTTAAGACTGAAGCTATAAATAGAAAACAAGCCATTGTATCATGACAATAAATTATTATTATCTATGCACATTGAAGATAAGAGTGACTTGCCTTCATAAATTACCTTTTCATGACTCGTTGAGTTCTATTCCACCCATGAATAATGAGTTCCCTAATCTGTAAAGAGCTGGAGCAATGAAGACAAAGCAGGAGTGGGAGGAGCTTAGAGAAAAGTATTGAATTAAGGACTTAATATATTTACATAGCAGGTTTATAAAGACAGTTTCTTGGCAGTCTACACTAAATCGATGCGGCATAATTTGAAAAATGGCAGCCTGGTGCCTCTTTATTTTTTTCTGACAAGGGTAAATGCTGTTATTTTAACAATGGCAGCAGATACTTTCTTGAGACAGCTCGTTAAATAAAAAGGGGGACCTTTATGGAGCTCACATGTTGAAAGCATGTATAACCTAGTCATCTTCACACAATCCAATAAAAAAAGCCTGGTTTTTATTTGTTGTTTTTGTTCGGTGACAGACCCCATTTATTCTCCTAGTTGAAATATGTATACTATATAAATATTATTTCTGTTAAGATTATGAAAGTTTCAAACACTCAAGAAAAGAGGATACTCTATCTATAATTAAGAATATGCCTGAGTTTATTGTATGAAAGAAATGTTGGGAAGTTTTCTTAAAATGTATGCAAATAAATTTGTTAAAATAGAAGACAAAGGCCCTTTTAGTGAATTAGATATGTGGCAGATAAGCATTTGGAATAGAGAAATGAGTCTTTCTATTGCAAAAATAATTTCTCCGTATCCGTGGTGTCAATAACTTCCTGTAATGTCTTTATCATTTTAAATCTATAGGAGAGCTGAAGTATATGAAACTTAAACTAATAGCTAATTTCGAGGCACCGCTGAACTCACTATAGACTGCATTTTAGTTTCTTCTCCAACAAAGGAAAGGCAATATGTGTGATGAAGCTGAGGCCCTACTAATTAGAGACCATTTTTCTACCTTTAAACAATGGACTCTCTGTCTTTCAGATTCCGCAGACTTTACATTCACCATCATTTGGGGAAGAGCTCAGAGACAGTCTTCCCCTGTGGCTCTGATGTAGAATAACATCTGATTACATGCCCTCAGTTACTCTCCCAGGTTCCTATGAACATATATGAGAAATTTAAGCAAAACCTAAACGAGTGCTGGTGGCCAATGTACAGCCAATATGCTACACAAATTTGCACTTAGTTGATAGCTGTTTAACAGGAAGTAGAATAGTCTCTAGCTGTCATTCTGCCTGCAATCCCAATAAACTTTCTAGTAAATTACACGTGTCTCCTTGCTCTAAGTGTTTCTGGTTGAACCTTTCACACAAAGCATTCTAATTATGTCCATCCTCATTCCTGTCCTATCTCAGCAAGCTCTAACAGGGGCCAAAGATCCTGGAAATCAAATGGACAGCAAACTGACATGTATGATAAGAACAGACACAGGGTATGCCCATGGTACTAGCCAGAACTGTAGTTTTCCATGTGCTTCATTAAATACTAGATAGTGGTAATGGGATCACATGAGATCAAAAGAATTGCACGAGATGAATAAATCCTTGCAAGATGCTGAGGGCAGGCAGCAGTCAGAGATGGATCCATGAAATTGATTCCAAGTGCATATCTCTGTACTTTGTCAAGGTTGCTTTGTGCATCGGAAGATACTCACAGCATATGCCACAAATGAGACATCAACATATGGATCAGTAGCATAGGAAACAAAGTGGCCCAACCATAGAATCACTGCCAACAGCAACACCATGATGATTGCCAAACAAGAGGCCATATAGACTGCTATCCTTCCACATGGATTAAAAACAATACATAAAGAATGAACACGGAAACTGGAGACATAATTCCATTGAAAGTTCAGAAGAACTAGACTCTGAAAAGAGTTCATCACAAAGAAACAAAGACAATACAGAAAACTATTTGGCATGTTAATTGACTTGAGGAAGATATGA
Source organism: Grammomys surdaster (assembly GCF_004785775.1). Classification (NCBI taxonomy): domain Eukaryota; kingdom Metazoa; phylum Chordata; class Mammalia; order Rodentia; family Muridae; genus Grammomys; species Grammomys surdaster. The sequence goes on along the minus strand of NW_021604665.1, from coordinate 6,322,266 downwards.
GTCCTGTGCGACTAACGGCTGCCATTAGCAACCCAAAGGGAAAAGAAATAAAGATTGCATTCAATGAAAAATGAGATTAATAGACAGGAGGAATAATAGGAAAATCAAAATAGAAATGGGAAGATTAATGTTTTTACATGCAATTAACAAAAAGGATGACTAGCCAGTGTTGGAAACCAAATGCCTAATGGTGAATGTGCGGAGAGTGCATGATGTCTTGGTGGTTGAACATACACTACTAACGTGAGTGCAGCTATGTCACAGGTGCCAATGTCTTAGACCCATGGGGAATTTCAAAGCCTTTGCTGGTCAGAGTAAGGTAGCTGACAGCATATGCAGAAAGTATGAACCACAGTTCCTCATCTTGGATGATGGCAGCCTGAGACTGCTGCCCTACAGAAATTCACTACCAAGACAGGCTGCCAGTGCAGCAACAGCATAGCAGTGATTCTCTTGACTCCAACTATGCTTGTATTACTGGTCTCTCCCTTCCCTTCCCTTCCCTTCCCTTCCCTTCCCTTCCCTTCCCTTCCCTTCCCTTCCCTTCCCTTCCCTTCCCTTCCCTTCCCTTCCCTTCCCTTCCCT
>NW_021604665.1:6293287-6321581 GCF_004785775.1 Grammomys surdaster | reverse complement strand
CTCCCTTTTCCTTCCTTCCTTCCTTCCTTCCTTCCTTCCTTCCTTCCTTTCTTTCTTTCTTTCTTTCTTTCTCTCTCTCTCTCTCTCTTTCTTCTTTCTTTCTTTCTTTCTTTCTTTCTTTTTTTCTCTCTTTCTCTCTTTCTTCCTCTCCTATTGCCTTCTATTATCCCCAGTCAGGTTCACAAACCTAGCAACATAAGCCTTGGAAGTAAAGTTGGGATATTCTTCCATTTGCAGTAGTGAGAGCAGTAAGCTAATTCAGTGGGTTTGAAGTGGAGGTTATACTTAGTCATTCATACAAACTGCTAAAGAAACATCAGAGCTTTTTGAACAGAAGCAACCTGAAAAGACAGTGGAGTAAAGATTCTATGAAAACCTATGTGGTGGTTTGAATAGAACTGTCCCCCATAGAGTCAAGTGTTTAAATGCCTGGTCAAAGGAAGTAGCACTATTAGGAGATGTGGCCTTGTGGAGTAGGTGTGGCCTTGTTAGAGGAAGCATGTAACTCTTGGTATGGGCTTTGAGGTTTTCTATATTCAAGCTATGCCCAGTGTGGAAACATAGTCTCCTGCTGCCTGTGGATCAAGTTATAGAACTTTTTAGCTTCTTCTGTAATGTCTGCCTGCATACCACCATGTTTCTCATCATGATAATAACAGACTAAATTTCTGAAACTGTAAGCTAGCCCCAATTAAATGTTTTCATTTACAAGAATTATCATGGTCATGGTGTCTCTTCACATCAATAAAACCCTAACTAAGATACCTGTGTATAGCTAGGAAAGGGATTACCATTGTTCAAGCTGATCATAAAAATCATAATTACCCCATCATTGTGATGGCATATTTTATTTTGGCTCATTGTTTCAGGGGCCTCATAACCATGTGCCTGTGTAGTTGGGTAGACACTCATGTGACAGGAGCTTGTAGCATAGGAATATCTCCACCTCATTGTTAATAGGAAGTAGAGAAAGAGTCAGTGAAGTGGAAGTTTCTGGTTTCTTTGTAGACTCAGTAGTGTCGTGTGATGTTTCTAGAAGCTATCTTAAGAGAGGATGTTTTGCTGAGAACAGACACATGGTGTTTTTCTGGAAGCCGTCTGGTGAGAGGGAGTATGTTTTGCTGAAGCAGATGCTTGAGAGGGTACATGATGTTTAGAAAGAATATAAATATAATCTTACAGAGAGTGAGAGGATGCTCTTCCACTGGTTCACCTTGCAATGCTTTCACTGGTCTGCACTGATATTCTTTTGTGACTTCATAGAGAGAAATGTGTCTTATGGTATTCCAGCTGCTTCCTGCTGCTTTCATGGACTAGTTTTGATTTGGCAAAGTCTGTGGTTTCTTCTGGATTGAGCCACTGCTACTTATTTGTGTTCGAGGCTTGCTGATTAGACTGGATTGTCACTATTGATTTGTGTTTGACTACTGATATTCTGATAATGAAGATTGGAATCACCCCCATAGAACTACTTCTAAACATGTCCACATTCTCCTTGTTCTATTAACCATCTTATTCTGCTACCTCTGGTTGGTGGGATTGAAGGGAGGTTAAAGTGTTTAACCTAACTAAAGTAGGTTTTGAAAAATCTAAACCTAGAACTCAGGAAGGAGCCTGGAACAAAATAATACCAAAGACATAGTGACCCACTTCTTCCAGCTTGGCCTACCTTCTAAATTCCCAGAACCTCTCAAAACAGCCTCACTACCTAAGTATCAAATGTTCAACATACAAGCCTGTGGAGAACATCTCGTGATTGAATTGTGACATCCTGCAAGACTTTAGGATTTGTTCAAATAAATAGATGTATTCTAAGTGGCCTGGAGCAGAGAAGAGACTAGGGACAGTGAAGAAAAGCTAAGTATAAAAAACAGAAAGGAAGTAAACACAAAGTTTTATTCATGAAAAAAGCATATGATGCAAAATTGGTCCGTAAGGAAAACCAGACCTCCTTTTAAGAGTTCATTCAATTTGTCCTAGTGATTTTAGAACTAAATAGATGAGATACTTTGTTTCTGAGAAATGTTCAAACTTTCCCAGAAGGAGGAATATGAAAGAAAAGAACATGAAGAGCAGAAGGCTTACTGGTTTTTCCAGTGACTTGTTCAGCAAGCAACTGGGAGAAGATGTTTCTTATTTTTTAACTGTACAATCCATTAAGCATGGTTCCTGCTACTCCAGTGTTTTTAGCATGAAAATCTGGGACTTGGTATCATCCTGTGCTGATGCCTAAACATAAATGAACTCTGGTTTATCCATTCTTCTTTGACCTTCAACTTGGGATTCAGCGATGTGGTAGCTAACTAACATTGGTCCTGATGAGAGCAACAGTGAAATTCAGGAAGCTGCCAAACTAGATCAATTTTAACTGATGGCATAGCAGCAGGCTAATCAAATTGGTTCAATGACCTGATTTTGATTGTGCCACACAATCGCCCAGCTTTCTGAGTTAATTTCCTATGTCTAATTAATTTAGTTAGCTGCCTATATCTCTAGTGAGTTTCATTTAGCCAAGAAAACTATGTCTGGTTCTTATTTGATACCAAGAGTGCTGAGAGATACAGAAATTCATACTAATCTGAGCCTCAATACCATTCAGGCATTGCACTCTGAAGTTAAACTAGCCTTGCATTCCTGTGGTAAATCTCACTTGACTGTATTGTGTGATTACTTTGATATATTATTGAATCCCATTCTCCTATCTAGTTTCATTATTTGCAAGTGTACAACACTTTGCTATGAATTACAGCTGTGCAGTATAAGATAGTTCCTGAACTTGGTATCATTATCCTTAACTGAAATTTTGTTTCTACCAATCCATATTAAAGCACCCACTCCCCAACACTGGTCTCATCCTCTTGCTAACCATCATCCCACTCTCTGTTTTTATTAGGTTGGCTTATTTAGATATCACATAGAATTGAGTGCCTGAAATGTTTGTCTTCAGTCATCCAGCTTATTTTACTTAGCAGAATATCCTCTATGTTCTCCTGTGTTGTTACAGATGAGAAGGTGTCCTTCTTTTTTTAAGTTTGAATAGCATTCTGTTGCTTACCCATACCACATTTCCTTCATCCACTCATTTATTGAAGGATTCCTTCCATGTCTTGACTCTGTGTTAATGCTGCTGTGAACATGGGGTGCAGAAGTCTCTGACATGATGGTTCCATGTCTTTTATGTGTTCACATAGAAGTAGAACTGCTGAGTCACATGGCCGTCCTCGTACTGGTTTCTCCTTCAATCATGTTACTCTATTTTGTATGGGACTTGTCCTACTGTTCTACCTTCAAGCTTTCTGTGTCTTATGTCATCTCTGTTCAGCTCTTAAGCTCATCCTCGTTCAACTGTCTTTATCAACCTCGGCGTTTTTGTTTGCTTCTGTTTTAATAGACTTCAATTCTTTAATAGTCCTTCTTACTTTTTAAGTGCTTGATTTTACACATTAGGAACCTATTTATTGTGATTTCTTGAAATCATCACTGTGAATCTCAACATCTAGACAGAGATGGGTTTTGTCAACTACTTGTTTTTGTGAAAATAATGGCTCTCCTGATATTCCAGATCATGGGATGTTTGGATTGCCCTTGTTTAAAATGGGCCATTTGAGGTACTACCTTCGATCAATTCTGGGTTATGTTTCCCCACATGGGTTTTTCTTTTTGTTTCTCTGTTGCTCTTGAAATTTATCAGTATGCAAGCTGCATAAACAGATGGTCAGACACTAGTGTTCAGCCTCTAATGATTTGCTCAGTTTTTCTTTCATTTAGCACCTGTTGTTTTATCCTTTGTAGTCACCAGTGACTGATCTCTGCTTGCGCAAAAACATTCATGGTCAATGGGGCTTATATCCTCTGCTGGTGAATTTGTGCGTAAGAAAAGAAGTCAGTGTTTGCTCGGTCGGAAACTGCCCCAATATAGAGTTTGCATCCAGATGCTGACCTCATAGTCATAGCCCTGGATTTATCTGCAGAGTATTTAGGAAACATTGCAGAGGTAGACTCATTTCCCCATTAAACCCTCACCAGTCTTTCCATCTGCTTCTAATGCATTGGGAACCACGATATCACATGCGTGGGTTATTTGTGGGTTTAAACATTTGCCCACTGGCACAGACTTCCACTCTCCAATCTGAATCAAGCCAGGATTCTCATTTATGCTCAAAGCTGCTCATTTCCTCAGTCTACCCTTACCAACTTAGATGGAGAAGCCACGGGCAGGAGAGTGGTAGGCTCTTCCTCCTCCTCCCACAGGCTGGCACTTTACAGTTAACATGGGCTTCTTGCTTTCTTGTTTTTATCTAGTTGATTTCTCCTCCTCCCAAGGTTGCTTTTGCCAACTTTGTCCAATTTTATAGCCAATTTTTTTTAAAGAGAATATATTGACCTTTTACATCCTTCCTAGACAGAATCTATGCCATCTCCACAACTTGGATGTCTCCTCTTCCTCTTTCTCTCCTCCCTTCTCCCTATATTGTGCATCTAGGGTTCCCAAACCCTGACACTTTCCACACGATCCCTAGGATACCAGCAACTCATTTTTATTCTCACGTAAAAACATTTTCTTATCTCTTGCTGCTTCCTCAGCGTGTCTGGATAGGCTGCCTGGGAGCAGCCATTTCTCTGACTTTCAGTTTACCCTTCCCTGCTTTGCTTGTGTGAATGAAGGTCCCACTTCCTAATCAAGAAAGAGTAGTCTATCAGTTATACACACAATAGCAGGGAGTTCTACTGGTAGTCATTTTAAAGTCATGTACCGCTTAGTAAAACTAAATACTATCTAAAATATATATCTCTTCAAAATTCCACCTTTACTGAAGTATAATCGACAAATAAAAGTTGTGCATTCTCAAGCTGTAAAACTTATTGTGGATGTTTTGGTGTTTATGGGTGTGGATGCAAACATGCATGTAGAATGGGGGAAGTAGAGGTCAGAGGTCTATGTTGAATGTCTTACACAATTTTTCTCCATCTTATTTTTTGAGACACCTGAAGTGGTTTGAAAATGCTTGGCCCAGGGAGTGACACTATTGGGATGGGTGTCCTTGGTGGAGGAAGTGTGTCATTGTGGGTGTGGGTATAGGCTTTAAGACCCTCCTCCTAGCTGCTTAAAAACCAGTCTACTCCTAACGGCCTTCAGATGAAGATGTAGAACTCTCAATTCCTCCTGCCCCGTGCCTGCCCAGATGCCGTGCTCCCATCTTGATGATAATGGACTGAACCGCTGAACCTGTAAGATAGCCCCAATTAAATGTTGTCTTTATAAGAGTTGCCTTGATCGTGGTATCTCTTCACAGCAATAAAACCCCAACTAAGACAACACCCTTCTTCCCAATCCTGACACAATGTTTTGATATCTGTATATATCAGGAAATGATTGGGACAGTCAAGCTAATTAGCATATTTGATACTTTATGTAATTACTTTTTGTAACGGGAACACTTAAGGTCTACTCTTAGCAAATTTAAAATAACGATCACATTTTTTCTTAACTACAGTCACCTCACTTGTCACTGGAGCTTATTTTTCTTATAATGTCTAGTTTGCACCCAGGATGATAGCCTCTGTTTCCCACACTCCACTCAGCCATTACTAACTTCTAAATTCATCAAGCTCTCACTTTGGTTCGTCAGTGGCATCTTCACATTTCCTCCCAATTGGGCTCAGCTCTGTGACTGTCCTTCAGAGACTTCTTTCAGGACTCACCAGATCCAATTTCTTTCCAAGGGCCTGTAGAACCTTCACTTATGTACTACTTAAATTTTTCATTAATTCAGTGTATTTGTGGCTGGTTCAGGGTAAGTTGATTTTTACCAGAGTAAAACTCAAAACAAGTTTTGGGTTTGCCTTGGCAGTACGTACTGGGACTTTTTCCCCTGAGGATAATATCATAAAGTTACAAGGCAGACTCCTGTAACAGTGTGATTGGCTAAGTGAAGTTCAGCATCTGCCTCACTGTAGAATAAGGAGGGATAGGGGACCCACCCTGAAGGAGGAGGTAAGGCACCTGTGGATGAAAGTGAGTCAGCTTTCTCTCTCCTTCCTGTGGCAGTCTCTTCTCTCTTTTAAGTGAGTCCTGCTTATATGTCTTCCAATAAGATACACCCTAGTTTGAAAGAAACTTCTCTTAGCTTCACAACCCTCTTTCACAAACTTCCTCTCCTATGAAAAAGCTCTAAGGAGCCATCTGCTTTGATTCCCAGATAGCCACGTTCCTCTTGTAGCATGTTATACTTCAAGTTACATGCCACATAGCCTCCTTCAAACTCAACAAGCTCAAATACAGAGAGCTCAGTGTTTCCTCTATCAGAAAGCCTTGTTAAATGAGGATCCCTCCCTACCTCCCCACACCGAATCTTCTAATGGATACTTTGGTTTCGGCCAGCAGTGTTATTGAATACAGTGAGTTCTATGTATTTGAGTTTGTTGACTTTTTTGGTAACTTGCACTTCATTTCTTTATTTGCTTTTGTTTGGGAGATGCTTAGAAGTAGTAAAGAGCTTAGGTGTGCTGCTTTGTTTGTTCCTATTTATAATATAATACAAATAATTATAATTTGTATTATACATTATAATACAAATAAGTCAAGTTGAGTCTTGGAGGCTGAGGGAACACCTTTCTTTAAATAAGATCTAAATTTCAAGAAATATAGACTATATTATCAATTTGTCACTTAGACACATACTTCCTTCTGTGGCACTTACCTCCACTAAGCTATGTGCCCCAGGAAGTGTGATAAATTATTCAAAGTCAGGAACTATGACATTTGTTTCTTTTGTATATACACTTCCATATATCTATTACTATGTCAAAACTGTATGTCATTGTGTGAATACCTGGAATCTTGGTTTTGTTAGGAAATTCTGTTATAAATAATAACTTTATTGGTTTTTGTGTTGTTAGTTCTTGTAAAATTTCATGGTGTGTGTGTGTGTGTGTGTGTTTGTGTGTGTTAGGGTGCTGGGGTACATTGCTGTGATGAAACACCATGAGTAAAGAGACCTTTGGAGGAAAGGGTCTATTTGACCCATGCTTTTATATCACAGTTCATCATCAAAGGGAGTCAGGACAGGTACTCAAGCAGGGCAGAAATCTGAAGGCAGGAGCCAATGCACAAGCCATGGAGGAGTGCTGCCTACCAACTTGCTCCCATGGCTTGCTCCTATAGAATCCAGGATCACCAGCCCAGGGATGGTGCCAGGAACATTAGGCACAATGGGCTGGGCCCTCCATCAATCATCAATTATGAAAAAGCCCTAGAGGCCTGCCTGTAGCCAGATCCTATGGAGGTATCTTCTCAGTTGAGGTTCCCTCCACTCTCATGACTCTAACTTACCTTGACTTATGTCAAGTTGGCATAAAACTAGCTCTCTCTCTCTCTCTCTCTCTCTCTCTCTCTCTCTCTCTCTCTCTCTCTCTCTCTGTGTGTGTGTGTGTGTGTGTGTGTGTGTGTGTTTTAACACCCCTCTCCTTCTTATCACTATCTACCCTCCTCCTCCCTGTCTCATTTCCAAATTCATGACTTTTGGTTTTAGGTTTAACCCGTGTCATTTAATCAGGGCCATCTGCTTGATCACCAGATTGGGACTACCAGTTAGAGCCCAATGGAATTACCTGTAAGTCCCAAACTAAAGGCAATGATTCGAACATTCCCTGAACCTACCCATAGGAAATAGCTCAGCAGAAAGAGGTAGGACATCATGGGAGACTTTTATTAAGAGCTAGACATTATGCTAAACACTCTGGAATTCCTCAATTACTCTTTAAAATAAGCTTAGAGAACCTGATATAAATAAAATATTTACCAACAGAAGGGGAAACTGAGACCCAGAAAAATAAAATAAGTTGTTTAATATAGTATAAATTGTAAGCCCTAGGTCCAAGACTGCACATGAAAAGCTGGCTGCTGGAAGGCCCAAAGCAGGAATATGCAGTGTGGCTTGCATAATATTCACAGCACTTGTTAGCTTGCAACATGTTTGTCCTCACTTCAGCCCTCAGCCAATGAGTATTCTAACGGGTGTGTGTCTTTTTCCCAATTCCCACTAGCCAGAGGAACATACAGTGAACATTTATTAAGTCTCCTTGATTTTGCACTTGATTTTGAATCTTTGTTATTGGGGTTGAGAAATTTAACCCCATTTAGTAGAACAGATTTTAAAACACTGAGCTTTGTACTTGATAAGGGGACCTGATACTATCCAGGTTGAGTGTTCTGATGGAGATGGAGAAAATGCCATGCCAACACATTGTTAGCAACACATTTCTGCCTACTGACTTTCCAATCATAACAAAGAAGTCCATTGTGGGGATGACAACGAGGGGACAGAGAGAATGAGTGCTGACCATGTGTAAACAAGTGACTGGCCATAACAAACATACCATGAACAGAACCTTCCTGTAGACTAAATGGGTATGTCTCAGCTCAGTCTCTGCCTAGTAATTGCAGCATTTATCAATTTCAAGGCAATCATGCCTTACTAAAAAAAAAAAAAAGCTCTCTGAATGACTTTCAGTTTACTCCCCTGACAGTACAAATTAACTAAACAGAAGAAGAGAGGGCTGTATAGTTGTTGAGTATTAACATATAGCTTAGCCTTGGCTAGGCTTTTCCACTCCTATGTGTATAGTCAAAGTGTGGCAAGAACTACTCTTCCTTTGCCATCGTGTTACCCTTGCTCGTTTCTACACAGAAAAGCCAAGCTTTAAGTTGATCCTTATTCTAAGGAATAAATATGTGAAGAATAGAGATGAACTCTACCATCACAAGGAAAGACTAGAAAATTCTTATCAAGGTCTACTAAGTTTCTTCTTGAGTGTATCCCTGTGACATTTTGTCTGGTTAATACCATTCCCTTCCCCATGACAACCAGCGTAAACAAGCTGTTTGCTCTGCATAGAGTTCTCTGTCTTTGTTGCCTGCTATGCTGTCTTCCATGAGATTTCATTCTTTAAAGTAAACTTTAAAGTGTTACCTTTAAAGGAATGATGTTAGCTAAGTCAAGACTGTTATCAGAGACTCTGAAAGCTGACCTCTTACTAAGTGCATTTATAACTAGAATTAGTTAGTTAATTTGAGAGCAGGTACTCTGTTCCACATGACAGACAAAATTAACAAAGTCTATCTTAAATCTACTGGGAGAGTAAGAAGAAAAAAATGCTTTAGCTATTCAGGAAAAATCCAAGATGGATAGTGTGGTCCAGCATGTGCCCATGTGCACATGCACAAGAAAGGAGTGGGGAAGGAGAGAGAGAGAGAGAGAGAGAGAGAGAGAGAGAGAGAGAGAGAGAGATGCTTGCCTAGATGCTATGGTTCATACTGTTATCCACATCTTTAGCCCAGACTGTATTTCTGTATTTCCTGCTATAACAGAGGTCACTAGTAATACTGTACTATTCCTGTGATTTCCTCTTCTTCCTTTATCATTCCCAGCTTCCTCTGCAGGAAAGTAGTGCCATGTGTATAGAGAAATTTTAATCCAGCAACATGCTCGCTCTGGCTGGAATACAGACACATCCTTAGTGCACACCTTTAATCCCAAATTATGAAGGTAAAGTTAGTTTGTGGTGGGGAGCAGCCATGTTTGAAAGTGACATCTAATTGAGACGCAGACAAACTGACAAATCAGAGAAAGATTCGACAGAATGAGTCAAAGAATTCATGCAGTTCAGTGAAGGTCAGCAGAGGCACCTGAAGCCAGATATTAAGAAGGAGCCAGAAGTTTAGAACACATTGCCAGAGTTAGTTTGAGGTGAAGAAGAGCAATTCAGTGAGAAGCTGAGAGAAGCCAGAGTCAGCTTGGAGAGGAGTTTGAGCCAAAACAAATGAGTCGAACCAGCCAGCCAGAGTTCAGAAAGAACTAGAAACACTGAGCTCATTCAGAAGTAAGCCTCAGAGATGACAATTACATCATGTGAATAAAAGATACTTCTTTACATATGACTGAGTGCTGTCTAATGGAATATGCACAGACGGAGTCAATACTAGACATGCTTGTTATTCTCCCAAGGGCTATTGGAGACTCTCATTCTTGGTTTGTTGACTGCTCAATGGAACAGCATCTAGCGGAGGATTCAAGGCCCAGGGCAGCCATCTGCTAAAGAAACAGGACTTACTTTATGAAAGGCCATCTGGTGAAAACTAGGTTTGCCTATGGAAGGAATCAGAGGCAAACCCTTGTCTTATCAGGCCATTGGGAGTTATATGTTCATTTAAACAGTTAACTTTAACTAAAAAGCAGCTCAATATTTTTTTTAAAAAAATATCTTTTTTGCCTTGCGTTAATTGAAACATAACTGATTTGTTTATTACTAAAATAGCCATAAATAAGTTAGCTACTGAAAATGAAGGGAAAGTCAGGAACTGTACTTTATACAACTGATTTTGAAGAAACACGTTGTTCACACTTACATAAACGCACACATGCATGCCTCCATAGAAACATACACAATATGCATAAGTCCGTACAGGAAAAAAAGTGAAGTATTAACAGAGGAAGATGTCTCGACTGGGTGTTTCTAGGTTCTTGACGTCTGATTCAAGAAAAATTCATACAGATTATAAAACAAGACATACTTTATTTAAAAATCAGAGAGATCAGAAATATATACTTTCAAAGGTGACAGTAGGCCATATTAGCAAGAGTACTCCAGAGTCCCTTGTTATTGTTACTCGGGGCTTCGTTTATGGCATCTAAAAGGAAGAGGGTTTTGTTTGCTTAAGACTCTAACATGGATGGCTCCCTATTTTGGTTGAGCAGACTTGAGTCATACAACCTTTTATTTACTGTATGTGTCTCTTCCCATGAACCGTCTTCTTTTAATACTATGCACTATGCCTTCTCAACTATGCCCTTCCCTAAAAGTTTACCTACAGGACACATGTGTTTATTGCACATGAACATGAAGCTAGTTCAGACTAGGTCATCCCTGCTGCTCTCCTGTGTAGATATAACTGGGAATATGCTTGCATAGACACTTGAATAGCTGTTGTGCAGCTTTATGCAGGTAAGGTCCTAAGTTGCTAGATACAGTTAGGAGAGGAATGTGTGTGACTCAGGCCAAGTGGAGTCCTAGGTTACTAAGCTACCCCCGATTCCTGCCTGATTCGGAGCTACCTCCCCCAAAGAGGAAGACATAAGTCGATACACACTTATTGTGAACTGCTATGGGGAGGGGAAATTAAAACCAGTAGTGCAAATTCATCATAGATCAAATCCAACATCTACCTCTCATTAGCGGAAAGAAGTCAATAAGGTCAACCTGAAGAATGAGTAAAGCATCCACAAATACTTAATTCGTTGAGTGTGTAGGTACACATGTGTACATGTGTCTATATGTGTGTGTATTCTATAACTCCCACACGTAATCAGGCCAGGGAATACTGACTCAGATTACACCCCAACTAGCAATGGTGATAGGGCCTGAAAGGAGGAATGGTTGACCAACCTCTGTTATATGTTTCTGGGCTATTATTACGATAATTTTAAACTGGTTTTTGTCTGCTTAAGTAACAGATGGACATGGTACAAAATGGAAAAAAATACAAAGGAAACAATGCTCTTTCTGGCTTCACCATTACAATCTGCTACCTTCTTTCCTATTTATTCTTTCCACATTTATGCTAAAATTTATAGACTATATCACTCTTTGTACTTTTATATGTTATATTTTATTTCTTTGTTTCATATTGTAATGAAACATGAGTTAATACGCCCATGGTTCATGCAAACAGAAAAGAAGAGAGCTAACTTTGAAACAAAAAGGAGATAAGATAGGAATGCCTTAAAAATTAACGTGAGTTAAATCGGAGATTCACTGAGCTGAGCATGAAGGGATATGACTTTCACCTCAGCATTGGGGAGGCAGAGGCAGGTCAATTCCTCTGTGTTAATTAGTTCCAGGTCAGCCAGCGCTACATAGACCCCAAAATTGTTGCTGTTGATGCTGCTGCTGCTGCTGTTGATGCTGTTTGTTTCTTAAGGTGCGGAGGGAAGATTATTCTAGCTGACTGTTAAATACAGACTCTACACTACAAGGAGGCTTCAGACCAAATCCAATTTTGCTGCAGTCCTCTTGGTGCGCATAGATTATAAAAAGGACCTTCCAGTCTTGTACTTTCCATCCTGCTCTTCCCAAAGTAGAACTTGTCTCACCTGTGCTTATAAGTCATGCCCTTCACTAGTGTGTGCGCGCCAATGTGTGTGTGTGCATGTGTGAGTGTGTGTGCATGTACGTGAGTGTGGTGTGTGTGTGCTCAACTGTATATGTGAATGTGGTATGTGTGAGTGTATGAGAGTGAGTGTGGTGTGTGAGAATGTTGCATGTGTGTATGTGTGTGCGTGAGTGTGGTGTGAGTGTGTGTGAGAGATTGTGAGTATGATGTGTGTGGTGTGTGTGTGTATATGCCCTGTGTGAGACTGTGTGTGTGTGTGTAAGTGTGGTGTGTGTATGCTGTGTGCATGAATTTAGAGTGTGATGTGTGTGTGGGGGGGACACGTGTGTGAGTGTGTGTGGTATGTGTGTATACCCTGTGTGTGAGTGTGTGTACGTAAGTGTGATGTGTGTATGCTGTGTGCATGAGTTTAGTATGTGATATGTGTGTGAGTGCTGTATGTGTGTATGTGTGTATGTGTGTATGAGCGTGTGTAGTGTGTGTATATGTCATGTGTGAGTACAAGTGGTATGTGTGTGTGTGTGTGTGTGTGTGTGTATCTAGCCTGCAGCTTGTTCCCTTGGTTAGAGATCAAAAGGGAAGAAGCAGGAAGGAGACAGCAGGAGAGACAAGGGGCAGATGGGACAAGCATCATAAAGCCACAAATGGAGCGGCCCTCCAATTCCAGGGTGACCAGGACAAGATTGTCCACCCCTTGACCCAGACCTTCTCCAGGGCTTTTGAAATGCATCTCACAATCCAGTCTGCCAGGGAGACAAAAGCAGGACTCTTTCCTCCTCCCTGCACCCAGGGTTCATTGTATACCATTCACTTTTGGCTGTGCTTCTTAATGGTCCCCTGGCAGAGCTGTCTGGTAGCACAGATGTTAATTATTCGTGACTATTCTTAATTAGTTGTGTGAGTTATTCGCTCTGGAAACCTGACAGAAAGCCTCAGCTGGGTGGTCTCTGGGGACACACCCTGAGGGCTTTTCAGAAGCTGAGTTTACAACCCTTCCCCCACACCTCTCCCCCTCCTTGAACCCCAGTATTTCTGTTTAATCAGGCTCAGTGAGGCCAGGCTCCATGGGGACCTCTGAAATGAATGCTTAGGCAGCACATAGTACTCGAAGGCCTCTTGCCCTTGCAAGCTCCAGGCACGAAGTTGGAAATCAAGTTGCCTCCTGGAGGACCTATTGGTCTGGACTCTGACTAGTAAGATCTCTAGTTCTGGTGCTTGGTGTATTTGCCTGTGTGCTGTATTGAGCCCATTGTTTGCCTTCAAGATAGTCTAGGTAAGTAAAGCTTTATTGTGGAGTGTTGTACACACCAATGCATTGAACACTGATCTTCCTTGCATTCAACTTCACACTCAATTGGGCAGCTGAGAGGCCACAACCCACATGAAAGTGTCCTTGTCATGTGACACTCCTATAAGGAACACCATTGTTCTAGGGGTCAGTTGGAAGGAGGTTGCTGGAAGACATTGCTAATCTACTCCTTTGGGAACCTCTACCCTGCTCCCATTTTATTGGAACAGAAGAATCGGAGCAATAAGAGTTCTCTTCGTTCTGAAGACGACCTCTAGGTAGAGATAAATACAGTCTCCGGATAATAAAAGATATGCAAGAGAAAAATGACTTCTGCCAGAGCGATGGCAGGAGAGGAAATAGACCAGAGTTCATTTTCAAGCACTGCAAGCCTTGCGTCCTTTTTCTGAGTGTGATGTGAGCTCTTGGGAGAGCAGAGGGGAATGGAGGGAATACATCACAATTACACTTTAAACTATGCTGTACAGAAGAAACTGCAGGAATAAAAAAAAAAAAAACAGAATCACGCAGAAGCCACCATGGTAAGATTAAAAAACGAAGAAGAAGGATGGCAGCTAGCAGACTGTGACCCATTGGTATAAACTCTAGGTCAGAAAAACTTCATCTGAACTATGTATGGAGTTAATATGTCTATGTGTATACAGAAGGGTAATATATCCCAATATCTTGGTGTTTGCCCTGGGGAATCAATTGATTTGAGCAGAGAAGAGAGAAACCTTTTTTAAAAAAGAGTAAAGCACAAGCATATGGATGAATCAGTGTTTTAATTAGCGTAAGAATTTTGTTATTAATAAGCATATTGTGGCAGCTAAGCGAGAGCCCTAAAAGAGTTGTAAAGAAAAGTGACTTGGGTTTCATGACTTTGGAAAACTGCAGATGGAGGTACTTGGTCTTCAGGATGTTTAACTGCAGACTTAAAGAGAGTTAGTTTGTGTTGTTTGGGATTCTTGCTGGCATTTGGTTTATTGTTCTGACCCTTTCCAGGAAGACTCCCCTCATACCATAAGCATGCATAAACAAAAAAGAAGTGTTCCTAAATTCTATCTCTACCATGGACCAACAGTGGCACCAGTACAACACAGTCAGCCTTACTAAGCCTTCTTCTTATCCTCTCATGTAAAACAAGAAGCTAAACAAAGCTGGGAGAATGTGAGTCTCAGCTGAGAGAATGTACGTAAAGGCCTCTGTCTATTGGCTGGTAGAAAACAAGCGCAGAAGTAATGCCAGCTGCTTGTTAAGGTTGTAGAATAGTATGTAGGATGTGATGTTCAAAGCAGTCTATATACTATCCCCGCTCTGTTGAACTTAACAGTGGCCAAATGAGCCACTTCTACCCTAAGTCCCAGAAGACATTGAAGAGCCAGACTATAGGTCACTGCAATTCTCTTTGCTGTCTTCTGTGACACCATCCATGTAATAGGTAGGGCTGCTCTAAGAGCTTGGATCTTGGAGTAAAGATGGGCACTGAATAATGTAGCCAGTATAGAACAACCAGGATATGGGGCACAGGTGGAAAACAAACTTTGAGAGTATAATGCATTGAGCTTCTGGACCGTTTGTTACTGCAGCTAAACCTAGCCTATCTGACTGATATATGATTGTCCCCCTCTTCACATAAAGCTCAGGGTGGGTGTTTTGCTATTGCCTTGGTTGTGAACATCAGGAGTATCCCTATCTACTTTAAACAAAGTTATAGTTTATCAAAGGATAGTCAGTGGCATGCTATACATTTTAATAGCTCAAGTGAAGTTTTAACTTTAGTTAGGAACAATGATCAGTTATTTTGTGGATCTTCTCCAGGGGATCCATGACTGTTACCATCCCTGGAGTCAGGCTTTGTAGATTGCATCACCCATATTTCTGTCTGGTCTGGGGCCTTTGACTCACCCTCCAAGACTTATGGCTTTGGAAAACTAAAGGAATATGTCATAAATATCACTAGGATGGAGCCTAGCAGGTGCTTGTATCTCATATGTCTGTGTTTAGCTATGACGGAGGCTGAGGAGGTGCCCTCTGGCTTTTAATTTAGGAAGAGCCCAACTAACCAAAGCTGGGAAAATTGTTCAAATGTTAAGAGTGGCAGAAAGGAATTGAAACATATGAGGAGACATGTATAACCCAGGTTGTGGAGGTAACTCAGTGGGTAAGGCACACACTTTGGGACCTGAGTTCAAATCCCCCAAGACCAAGTTAAAAGTCATGCATGGTAGCACACATCAGCAATCTTAATGCTCCTGTAGTGAGATGGCAGGTGGAGACAGGTGAATCACCAGAAGCATGAGGACCAGCTAGCCTATTGTACTTAGTAGCAAAAAGCAGAAAAACAAAGAAGAAACCCTGTCTCCAAGAAGTTGAGAACTGAGGTCATCTCCTGAACTTGACTAGTGTTTCATGGCACTCATATACCTACATGTGTGCGTACATACACATATAAAAAGTGTCACTCGCTATGCTATAGAATTGAATTATCTGAGGCAGTAGCCACTAGTCACATGTGACTATGTTTAAAACTTTTAACTTCGATTAAAAATTCAGTCCCTACATCTCTCTAATACATTGTAAGGGCCCAGTGACTACACACAGCTGGCGGCAAAGGCCCTGAACAGTGCAGGGAATTCTTTGTCATAGAGGTACAAAGAAGTATGGTTCATTACTCTGAACTCGTGGGTACAGCACAATGAGGAAAACGCTTGGGAGTCCAGCTTCAAATGACACCACCACAATCTGTGACATTTGGCGAATGCCTTAGACTGGGTGGGGGGCTGAGGAGGACACCTGGTTTTCACATTTGTCAAACAAGAGCCCAATGAATATAATGGAGCAAGCCACCTCCACTGGTCCTCAGACAAGTCTCTCATAATTGGCTTCCTGCTGCTACTTGTGCTGAGGAAGTCCTGGATTACCAGGTGGCTCAGGGGTGAGGAAGGAAATACTTCCACATGACACATGAACCCTAGGCTGTAGACCTCTCTTTCAGAAAGGTAGCTCCCTGTCCCGTTTATTCCTCAGATTCAAAACCACAACCATTGTAGTTAAGAATCTTAGGTTGCTTTCTATTGTTGTCATAAACACAGTAACCAAAGTCAACTTGGGGATTAAAAAAGTTTATTTGGGCTTATAGTTGTAGTCCAACACAAAGGGAAGGCAGGGCAAGAACTTAAGGCAGGAGGTCAAGTGGTGGCCATGGAGGAACACTGCTCACAGGCTGGCTTCTCATTATTTCTTCATTTTGCTTTTTTATATCATCCAGGATAACTCACCCAGAGGTGGTACCACCCACATTGTACTGTGCCCTCCCACATCAGTTCTTAATAAAGAAAATGTACCACAGGTTTGCTCACAGGTCACTGGAGTCATTTCTCACTTAAGCTTCCCTCTTCCCAGATGACCCCAGCTTGGTCAACATGACAAAAAGCTAACCAGCTCATGATGTAGGAACAGTTTTTCAGACTAACGGCTCAATGGCTGAGATAAAGAGGTTGAGCAAACTACATCCAAAAAGCTTCAAAATCCAAGCTTATTTTGAGCACTGGTATGGAGCTGCAAATGCAAATTTCCAGAAATGCAACTTTGTTTCACTATACAAATTTATTAGAAACATTGCATGAAATTACCTTCATTAAAAATTATTAATATTGTCAGATATATCTTTCTTTCTCTTTTTTTCTTCAGATGTTCTAGTTGATTCTTGTTTTAGAATCCATGTTGTCCCTTTGTCTGAAAATTACTGATCTAAGATCTTCCTATAGCTAACTTCTCTTTCTTCAAAGGCTGTACTCAAACAGCACCTCTTCAGAGACCTTTCTTGACCCTGTCCCCAGTATCTAGACATCCCTTCTTTTTAGTAACCTCTCCGTACTTCATGTTCACCTAAGATTTATTCTACATGTATCTGCTCTTTTCTTAGTTATTTTATTTTGTGGGCATGCGTGTGTTAGCCATACACGTATGTGTACCACATGTGTGCAGTGACTGAGGAGGACAGAAGGAGGGCAGTGGATCCAGTAACCAGAGTGATGGAAGGTTGGGAGTCACCATGTGGGTACTGGGAACCAAGCCTCATGTATTCCATGCTGGCTTCAGATGTGCTAAGTAGCTAAGGCTGATACAACCACCATACCTTGCTTACACACTGCTGCAAATTAACCCAGGACCCCAAATGCACTATACAAACAATCTTCTAACTGAGTTATACCTCTAACATCTATTCAATTCTACCTTGAACAACAAATTCCCTTTTTCCTTTATCCCAAGGAGTAAAATACTTGTAATCTCCTTGAAAGACAAATTGTATCACCATTTTACTCATCACCCCTGGGCAGTGCATGTAGTAGACACATAGTAAATCCGTTTGCTTCGATGAATGGCTAAATAATAGTAAATGTATGTAGTATAGGTAATAGTAAGTGATATTGATCACTTACTGCCTGCGTCCATGTCTTAGCCTGTGACTTTTGGTTCTCTAGGGTAAACATGACGCCAATAGCCTTAACCCTCAGGGTTTTAGAAGGCTCCAAGTGAGACAGTGAGTGTAAAGAATTTAGTCAGCAAATGGCATGCAGTAATTACTCAGTAAATTAGCACCATTGGTATGGTGCTATATACGTGTCCCTCATTCTTCTGCTCTTGGATCCCTTTAGTGGGACGTGAAACCATGGGGAGTAGGGTTTCTCAGTTTGAAACGCCTGAGTTCTTGTTGCCAGGATAAATAATTACTGGCCTGTCTTCCTTGGGAGATGATGATAAAGGTAAGCTGGGTTTCTCTAGAACATTTTAACCAAAAACATGGGCCCACCATTGTTATCTCTGGTGATTATTTCAAGGATCTCTGAGTTCATAGGTGCTCAACAACTGAGAAAGTTCTGCTCTGGGGAGCTGCAGGCGTGCCAGGAAGGAGTCTCTTTGATGTTCTGTTGGCTCTTGGACAATTGACAGATGAGGTGGGAGAGGTTTCTCAAAGTCAGAGCAGTTTAGCATTTGGAAACAGCTGGATGGGGTGGGCAACGTTGACATCAATTTTCATTTCAAAGTCAAGATTAGGACTTAGTATGCTGTACAGCCATCTACTGCAGTAAGCATACTGACCCGAGTGGTTACAGCCCTCAAAAGGCAGCATACGGTCACATCGCCACTCAAGAAACTTGGTGGCCATGACAATTAAATGTGAATACCATGCCTGTTAGTATTACATGGGAGCTGTTATACACCTCTGCTCTCAAATAGAATTAAGACACAAAACTTCTCCATTTTGGCTCAAAGGTATTCTAGTCCAAGTGGACTTGGCCCTGGGACTGAGCCCCAGCAGCAAGAACAAAACAAAACAAAACAAAACAAAACAAAAACCAACCCCCCCAAACAAAACAAAACAAAAACCACCACCCCAAAAAAACAAAATAAAACAAAACAAACAAACAATGAGATGGTGGTGCTTGCCTGTCATCTCAGCACTTTGGAAGTGAAGGCAAGAATTCAAAGACAGACTGGATACATAATAAGTCAGAGGCTAGCCTGGACTGCAAGAGGCCTTATCTAAACAAACAAACAAACAAACAAAGACATAAACATTTGATTCAAGGGTAACCTATAATGAATTCTATGTACAAATGAGTTGGATTTAATAGGGGTATCTCTTCTCCTATACACACAGGTTAAATGGTGCACATTTTTGTACACACGTTTGTTCATAGAGGACAGTATTTAGTGCAGGTTGTAGGGAGATGTGAGGGTTACTTGCTGGCATTCCTGTACAAGCACAAAAAAGGGCTTATAGATGATGCCATTGAACTGGCTCCACAGTCTCAGACACGAACGGTGCAGATAGGCTGGAAAACTAAGATGCTCAGCACAGCAGCAGCTTGCTGCCTGTCCCTGAGTCAGCATGGCCTTGGACTGCACTTCTTGGAAAGAGCTCTGTGTTGACTGCAGTGGAATCATGGTTGTGACCTCTAGGACAAATCAGCAGTTCTCTGTGTCTCCATTTTTCTCTCTGGAAAAACAACAGGATAAATGAAATTGCCTTCTCATTTATTCCAGCCCTATACCTAATTGTACATGCAGTTTCTTGCTTATGTCAATACAAAGAGAAATAAATCTGACTAACGTATTAATCAGAATCAGTGGGTTAGAAACTCAAGGTTTTTAAGATACTTTTTTAAATTTTGGATGCCATGATTCCACCAAAGGAGTAGTGACAATGTCCGTCATAGTGTAAAGGCACTCAGTGATCATTAAATAATCGTTTAAAATAACATTTGCAAAAACTTTCAAGGGCCTGAAAGAATGCTGTGGACAGATGCTAAGTAGTATGGTAAAATGAGAAATTAAGTTGCATGAACAGAACCATTGCAATGAGGTAAATTATAGAAAATCATTACCATATTTTTTAAAATCAGTGGCTGCCTTTAATGGCTGACATTGTGGACAAACTGTTTTCTCAGTTTCCTTGTATTTATTTTTCTATGCTACTACATAGGTTAAATTTTCCTTTACATGTGTTGTATGTTTGCTATGGAGTGTATCCCCAATCTCCCCATTACAGGCTTATTTGTTGAACACTTTCCCCCAGACATGGATGATGGATTTCTTTGTCTGGCATCTACAGATTCTGTGACAAATGGAAGGGGTTTGAGAAAAAACCAGCTGGGATGGAGACACACCCTGCCATTCAACAGCAGATCAACGGCTAGTGAATCATCAGCCTTGGTATTATTAGACTGCCTGAAGAAATGGCTATCTATCTTTCTATCTATATATAAAGTTTCAGATTATTAAAATAGAAAAGATTTCTCTTAGCCAGAAATGGTTCATTGACCCTGTACATGGGTAGGAGGGAATGCTGGTATTTCAGAACATTCATTTAGGACATGATACTCTTCTGATAGTGAGGAAGGTGGGTGGTGTGCTAATTACATACCAATCAGCATTTCTTGAATGTGAGCTCTGGGCAAAGCCCTGTGCTAGTTACTGAGGATCTAGAAAAAGTATGATCTAGGTTTGTTCATCAAGGAATTCACATGTAGCACAGGCCACAGACCAAAACCAAAGAGTTATGCTACCAGGTGAGGCTGAAGATGAAGAGAGCAGACACCAGAATTATGGGAGCTCAGCTACTTTTCAAAAGTAGCAAAGAAACAATATTTTTAACAAAGCAATAGGATGATCAGCATACCCCAGAGAAGGGTGGGGTACCACATGTGATGATAGAGCACTGTACCACACGTGATGATACTCAAAGGCTGAAGCATTACTGGGGGCTTCCTTTTATGGCATTGAAGAAAAGGAGGGGTTTAGCTGTAGGGGGTGTAGTGTAGAAAATAGTCTGTATTTTGATTGGTACATTGTCATATAATAAATTTTCTTCCCATGATGCATCTGATTTTAATCCTATACATGTGTAAGGACAAGATGGAAAACTAGGAAATTGTTCACTTAAGGCCACAGTTTTGCCTTGTTACATATGTACCCAAAACTAGTTTGGGACAGATTGGCTTCACCATTTGTCATACATGGATAGAAATACTGAGGATATGTTTCAACAGACACTAAGTCTGATTGTTGCCCGAAGAGGAGAAACTTATCTCGGTGTTTATAGAGGACTGTGGTTATAGAATGATGCAGAAGGTAGCTAGATACATTGTTAAGAGAGTATGTAGTACATATAGACAAAGGATCAAGGCTGCCCAGTGCGTTATTCTGCATAACCTAAGCCCAGAAGAGTCTCGGGTTGCTAAGCCATATCCTGTGCTTGCCCACCTCTGAAGAACTCATGAGTATGTGGGAGAGGTAGGAAGAGCAGAGGAATAAGATCAGAATCTTCGGGGTCATGCTATTTAAAATTGTTAAAGGAGATGAGGAAATCACAAAGAAAGCAGGAAATTATTGGGCAGAGAGCAAGAAAAGCCAGCAATTTTTCAAAGAATCAAGAAGGAAAGAATGGTTAATATTGCTTGCTCTGATGGCTGACTTTGGTTGTCAACTTGACTGTATCTGGAATCAATAAAAGCCAAGCAGCTAAGCAGGCCTTTGAGGGATGTTCTTGGTTAGGTCGTTTGAGAACAGAAGTCCCACCCTAAATCTGGACTACACCTTCTGGTGGTAGCCCACATAAAAGGACCACCCTCACCTTGACGGTAAGTTCATCTATCTTGTTGCTGAGGCATTGCTTTGCTTGTATTTGAACCTACTTCTTTGGGATTTCAAGGTAGACTGAAGACCAGCAGCTCTCTAGGACTCCCTGGGCCTTCATCACTAGATTAGGACTGCTGTGACATCCAGTCTGGTGGACTGAACAACTACTAGATCCTTGGCCTGTCCATCAGGAGACAGCTATTGTTGGAATACTTGAGCTACAGCCTGTAAGTTACTCTAAATACACACACACACACACACACACACACACTCTCTCACGTATGCGTGTGGGCACAAGCATTTGCTAGATCCATGAGATTTATTCATTGCTATTTGTAAGAAATGATCAAACAATAATGCCACAAAGAGCACTTCAGCAATCCAGATTAGTGAGCGACTCAATGGCTTGAATCATTATAATGGGATTGATGCTAAAAGTATTTATCCTAGTAAATGTAACAAGCACCTCAGACAAAGCAATACCATTTGTGTAAAGCATAATTTTTGTGATGATGCTACCTTAAAACAAAGAACTAGGTGCCAGAAATAAGAAGGCTATACACAAGTGCTACCAGCGTGAAGAAAGCAAAGAGACAACAAAAATTAAGAATGCCATAATGAAAGCCAGACCTGTGGTGCATGCTTATAACTCCAGGGCTGAGGAGGTGGCAGGTCCCTGGAGCTCACTGGCCAGTTAGCCCAGCCTACGTGGCAAGGTTCAAGTGTCTAAGACACCCTGTCTCAAAAATCAAAGTGGATAGAGCCAGAGAAATATATGCAGCATCGACCTCTGATCTCCATAGGTAACATGCACACATGTACATGCATTCATACACACATGAAGGCACATGTATGTGTACACACACAGTACAATGGTGAACTAGGTTGACAAATTATTATGCTAATTACATAAGATTCAGAAATTAACAAATCGGTGAATTTTTACAGACTTTCTCTTATTTGTACAAAAATCAAATCCAGAAATAATCAAACCATCTCCTTGAAAGCATTTTTTTTCTAGCTTCACAACTGAAGAGAAATTGGTACTTTTTAAGATCAGACAGTGGTATCCAATTTCCACCCCAAGAGGACCCTTGTCTCCTGAATCACAGAGATTCAGGGACGGGTTTGTGCCTTAGTTTTTGTCAACTTGACAAAACCTAAGTATACCTTGGAAAAGAAGATCTCAACTGAGGAATTGCCTCTATAAGAAAGGCCTGTGGTCATATCTATTTTACATTTTCTTGATTAATGATTGTTGTGGGAAGTCCCCGCCCCATGGGTGGTGTCCTCCATGGTCTGGTGGAACTAAGCTGCGTAAGTAAGGTAGGAGCAGGTCAGGAGAAGAAAGTCAGTAAGCAGTATTCCTCCATGGCTTCTGCTTCTGTTCCTGCTTCCTGGTTCCTACCTAGAGTTCTTGCCCTGACTTCTCTAAATGATGGGCTGTGATATGGCAGTATAAGCCAAACAAACCCTTTTCTTCTTGAGTTCCTTTTGATCAGTGTTTTTTCACAGCAATGGAAATCAGACTAGGATCCCAGCACAAGCCAGCAAGAGATGGGCTTGGGCCTTTCCCTGGCACTCATAGCATAGACGTTCTCTGTTTCCATCAGGATCCTAAACCAGTAGGAAGTACCAAAGGAGTCACTGGTGACTGTGCTTGCCCGACAGCAGCTCCATGAGAATGAAGGTCCTAGAGATGGGGGGGAAACAGAGCTGAGGGAAAAACACAAAACCAACTGAACAATCAAATAACTGTGCAGTAGTGATGCACACCTTTAATCCCAGCACTTGGGAAGTAAAAGCAGGCCGATCTCTGTGAGTTCAAGGCCAGCCTTGTCTACAAAGCTAGTTCCAGAACAGTCAGAGCTACACTGAGAAAAACAGAGAAACCCTGTCTTGAAAAATGAAAACAAACAAACAAACAAAAACCAGGTACTTCGCTGACGGCATCATTAGGTCATGCCAAGAGCAAGTCCTGGATGTTTTAGTGACAACAGCCAAAGAGATTTCCCTTCTCTCTAACACTGCTTTGACTTCAAGTTTCTGTCATTTGCAGTTGCAGTCATCCATACTGGAGGAATAAGCTAGGGATCTTTGGGAATGTAATGTAACCCATGCTAAGGGAATCCAAAATTACAGAATTGTTATGTGTTCCCAAACTACGCCTATTAACTTGGTCACGGGTTGTTTGGGTTAGAGCAGGAGAATTTTACTGTGTGCAAATGAAAAAGAATTTGTTGAGCTGCTCACAAGCTCAAGAGCAGTGATTAAAGTCCGACAGCACAGTCTCTGTAGGCACATTAGTTACTTTCCTGTTGCTGTGATAAAGCACCATGACCAAGGCAACTTCTAGAAAGATGCTATTTGGGCTTTCTGCTCCAGGGGGATAGAAGTTCATTACGGCCATTGTGGGAAAGCAGCAGGCTTGGAGATACACAGGGTGACTGGTGAAGCAAGCTGAGGCCTTACATCTTACATCTGCAAGCAGCAAGCAGAGGAAGTGACCTCAAAATGTCTGGAGTCTTTAAATTCTCAAAGCCCACCTCTAGGACATCATTCAACAAGACCACACCTCTTAAATCTCCCAAGCAGTTCCATCAAATTGGGTCACAAAGTGTTTAAAGGCCCCATACTATGGGAGTACATTTGCATTCAAACTGCAGCAGTAGGTGGCAAGGCTACCTCTCTCTGTTTTCCTTACAGGGTTCACAAGGCATCACTCTGGTCCTGCTGTGTAGCACCCATTTCCTTCCAGGAGGCAAAGGAAACCTCATAAGATGTGGGGGGGGCCCCCCCGGGACAAAACATACCTGCCCCAGGAAGCATATGTAGCTCCCAAGGAGCTACAAGATGTTCAGTGCCTCTCGCTAAGGTATAAGCAAGAACTATTTCTAGGGAGAAGAGATTCTTTGACCATCAGTTGCCTCCAAGTCATGCAGGGGAGGCCCAGAGATGCAGTGTTTGAGTGATCACCTGTACTGGGGCAGACCTGTTGGCTATATAGGTGCTTTTGAGTCACCTGTAAGTGACTCCACATCCATTTTCCTGTAGTTAATCCCAGTAAACTCACTGATTCACTAGACTGGGCTAGAACTGTTCTTGTGGTCTGTCATCAGTGCTCTACTTTGGTTAAATACTCATTTGTTCCCATCTCTTTAGGACAAGTCACAGAGCATCTGGTCTCTTACCATTTTACTTCGCCCTAGAAAGAACCACACTAAAGAGATCTAAAGAGATTTCATCTATCATTGGCTAGTATGGCTAGATTAATTGTTTGATTTAGTAATCTTTATGTTACTATGAGAGAACATCTGATATCATCAACGTCAATGTGGAAAGATTTGCCTTAGCTCACTATTTTGGAGGTCTCTCTCAGGCGTGTGGGAAAATGGCTCACTCACCTCAACTGAGAAGATGGAGAGGGGAAGGAGGAAGAGAAATAGAAGGGGCAAAGATCCGCAGAGAAGAAGGAGGAGGGATGAGGGGATAGGGGGTTCCTGGGTGGGTGAGGGATGGGGTAAGGGGACAACATATGAAACATAAATAAAACATCCAATTAAAAAAAAGAAGAAGACGACGACAGGGAAGAGAAAGAAGAAGATAAATGTGGAGGAAGGAAGGGAGAGAGGAAAAGAGATAGATGGAGGGAGGGAGGGAGAGAGAGATTCGTGATAAGGCATGGTCTTCAATAGGTAGATACTATCATTGCCTGTCTCCAATGATTCTATCTTCCATCCAAGAATGGAGTGGGCAGACATTGACAGGAAAATAAGAGTAACTTTATCCATCACAAGAAATAACAATTTGAATTGCTTGGAGACCCTTAAGGACAACAGGATGCCAATTGAGAGTGACTGGTAGTGTTCCCACTTAGACGTTATCAGAAGGCTTAGGTGTGCCTAGCTAAGAGGTTGCAGTTGCTCCAGCCCCATGCTCTTGGTGGGCTTCAGGGTACCAGACAGGAGATATTATGTTACCACATAGTATCCCCAAAGCCCTCAGCTGGCCTCGGGGTGCATGGTGAGTCCAGTCTTTTGTAGATCAAAACTTCAGAAAACAGATGTTGCTGCTTGAAAGCTATGAGAGGACCTTGGAATTCTCAAACAGAACAGTCCTGTGCTGGGCAAGTCTACAGGTTACCAACAGGAAAAGCAGAAGCAGCAGGTGCCCTGTCTTGCAGGTTGGAAAGGCTAAAGTTGCAGGTCTCTGATGGCCAAGTCAGGCATTAGTCTCTCTTCCTGCAGTAGCCGGTATATACCTGAAGATAAGTTACTGGCCTGGGTCAGAAGCCTCAAGTACCAGGAGTTTTAGACGACCAAGCTGTTTATGAGATGTACTCTGAAATCTTTGGGCTTTGTTCCTCCAAAGAGCAAGGCACCTGAGGACTAGGCCCCCAGGAGCTCTCACCATTGTGCCTTCTCTTTATGAAGCCCCAGGGCTGACAAATGTATTGAGGACCAGCTGAATGACTGGCAGATTGTACATATACAAAGAGAATGAAAGATGGAGTCAACCAGGGAAGAGCTATCAAACTGTTAAAGACTCACCATCTGTTCTCAGTTACTGTGGTAATCTTTGCAGGCTTCTGCCTCCTGTTTTCCAGCTTGCTCATACTTAGGGCTCTGGCTCTCCAAAGCTAAAGAGATTTTCTTTTCTTTGTTAGCTCCCTTGCCCTCAGGTTTTGAATTTCCCACCGGTTAGACAGTTCCATACCAGTAAGAGAGCTCTCCCTCTTTCTCCTGGGATAAGGACTATTTAAGATATGTATCTCGGGCTTTCTTCTCTCCCCATGAAGATGCCTCCAGTGACCCACTTCCTATAGCTGACTTCTAAGTACCCCATTCAGAAATGATCTTATCAGTGGATTAAGTCATTGATCCCATCTCCCTCATGATCCAATCTCCAACACATGGGTCTTTGGGGAGCATTTTATATCCAAATCATGACGGTACTTGAAAATAGAACTGACTTTTCCTCTTTTAGTCCTAAAAATCTGGCTAGAAAGAGAATGTTTTGTTGTTTTGTTGTAGCAATGAAGAACATTACTGTTTCCTAAACTTATAAGTCAGAACATCACAAAGAACGCAGGATGGATAACACAGTAGAAAACACCAGAGTTTCTACCTCATGTAGGGAAAGCAAACTGATTCAGTGGTCCTGTCTCCCAAGAGCTCCAGACTCTGTTTCGCTATGCTAGAACTCTTCTTGAGCGTATCATATGTAAATAGCAACCTCCATTCACAAACTTTAAAAATTAAGTCTTTACATTGCATATAAGAGCTGTGTGTAGTGGTGCAGTGTTGTGACCTTAGCACTCAGGAGGCTGAGCAGGGAGGATTGAAAGTTCAAAGGCTGATTGAGCTACATACCAATGAGTTCCATATCAACCTGAGCCACCCTAATAAGACTATCAAACAACAACAGTAAGCTTTAAACACAAACACAATACTTTAAGCACTAGTCCAATGTGCAGGGTTAAGGCTGGATGCATTAAAATAGAGCCTCATGTTTTCTCATAATGTGTTTCTGGCATTTGGGTTGTTGTGGTGGAGCCAGTTTGTTGGGGAGAGCGCAGTGCCACAGTGGTGTGTAAAAGTGCATAAAAAGGCTTCTGAGGGAGGACACAGGCATTGGCTCTCAGGATGGACGTGCTTCCTCCCATCTTGCCTTGTGCTATCTCTGCTCTGTGTTTGTTTATTGACTTCTTGTTCCACCAACCACACTACCGCCAGTCCAGACAATGGTACCGCTCAAATATTTCTTTCTCTGTCATGATCAAGAGCTTGGAGTTTGTTTGCTTGCATGTAGACCATTTTTTTTCATGTACTAAGTACCACAAGCCAAATTAAAGATACTAGCAAGGGAAGAATTCGAAAGAAAGGAGCCTCATACAGAACCATGGGCTCAGTTTAACCCTGAAAAGGTCAGGTGGGAATAAACCCTCATGAGACTAATTAAAATCTGAACTGTGAGGTCATATTATTAAGTGCTTGCCATGCGGCTAGAAGAGAATTGGTATTTGAAGGGGTTAATGGTACCTGAATCTCAGACCCTCAGAAAATAGATAATGAATGAAAAGGATTCATGGCTCAAATATAACAGAGCCATTGTAAGAAGGAAAAGAAAATGGATTTCATTGTATTGAAGATAGCAGAGTAAGTTGGCCTACTGGAAAGTTCTAGAAAGGAAGGAAGAATAAGAAAATAAGCTGGACCCATAAATCACTTTTTCAAATTATTATACAGAGGAATAAGAAAGAAAGAGAAGCACAGAAAACCATGGGACCAAAAGAAGCAGAAAGTATGTCAGGTGAGACAAGATGGAGTGGCCATGATGTCTTTCAGTAAAGGGTTTTAATATAAAGCGATAAAGAAGATAGGCCAAGGAGGCTGGAGAGATGGCTCAGATGGCTCAGCAGTAAAAAGCACTGACTACTTTTCCAGAGGTCCTGAGTTCAATTCCCAGGAACCACATGGTGGCTCACAGCCATCTGTAATGGGATCCAATGCCCTCTTCTAGTGTGTCTAAGAGATGGACAGTGTACTCATATACATAAAATAAATAAACTTTTTTTTTAAAAAAGAAGAGAGGCTGAGACTGATGAAAAACTCACCCTATTTTTTTGTGTTATGAGTGTGTAAGTATCCATGTGCCTCTGTGTGGGGTACCTTTGTACATGGGTG
>NW_021604665.1:6230787-6290787 GCF_004785775.1 Grammomys surdaster | reverse complement strand
CGTGTTAGACTGATTTTTGTTATTAAGAAAACCTTTAGTATTTACCACTGCCTGTAAAGTAATAACCATTAATGTTATCTTCAAAGAACAGAAGCTGTTAGGCCAGATGGACAGAGTGTGGATCTTACCCCTGTTGCTAACAAGTTTAGATTTGTTTGCCCTCTATGGGCCTTTGTTTTCCTATCTGCCAAATGGGAATACTCACTGTGTCAGGCACTGAAGTATTGCCAAGAAGCCTGCATGGATGCTTGCAGATTTTAATTGTAATGTGGCTAGTTCAGTGTTTGACAAACAGTTAATGGTAGCTATTTATGACTACAATAATTTTAATAATTATCATTAAGTTTCATCTTGTGAAGGATCATCTTTGAAAGCCAGGAAATAAGAGTACATATTCTCATCCAGTATTTCTCTTGAAGATCTATTGACCACCTGTAGGCCCTCAGTCTTCTGGAAGACTAAGAAGTAAAGATTAACTGTGTTGCTTTGTGCAATCTGCCTAGTTTCCTGAGTCAAGCATGGAGACTGAAGTCTAGGTTGGAGGAGAAAACATGCAATGAATAAACTAAAGAGCTTTTCCCCTTGCTGTCCTGGGGATGGAATCCAGGACCATGTGCAAGCACTTCATCACTGAGCCAGCAAGCCAGCTCGGGAGGGCTTGTTCCTATTGCTCAAGCTCACATATTTGAGTTTGAGTGGTCAACACCCATAAGATTTCACTACTTCACATTTCTTTTTTTTTCCTTTTTTCCATTCTGAAATTAAAATATAACACATCATTTCCCTCCTTCCCCATTCTCCCTCCAACACTTCTCATGTCTTCCCTTTCTTGATTCCTCTCAGATTCATCGCCTCTTTTTTCTTCAATATATATATGATATAATTTATATATTTATGCATATGTGTAGTGGTTTGAATATGCTTAGCCCATAGACAGTAGGTGTGGCCTTGTTGGAGGAAGTGTGTCACTGTGCGGGTGGACTTCGAGACCCTCCTCCTAGCTGCCCGAGGAGGAGCCAGTCTGGTCTTCTTTGCCTTCAGGACAGGATGTAGAACTCTTAGCTCCCCCAGTGCCATGCCTGCCTGGATGGTGTCATGCTTCCTGTCTTGATGATAATGGGCTGAACCTCTGAATCTGTAGGCCAGCCCCAATTAAATGTTGTCTTTATAAGAGTTGCCTTGGTCATGGTGTCTGTACACAGCAGTGGAGAGCTTAACTAAGACAATATGTGTGCATAAATAAATAAAACTAAGAGGTTAGTGTTGCTTATGTGCACATGATTTCAGAGGTAACCACTTCATATTGAATAACCAATTAGAGGGGGATCTTCTCTTGGAAGGCTAATTCTCCTGCTTTAAGTATTCCTTAGTTTTTTGTAGTTTTTTTGTTTGTTTGTTTGTTTGCTTGCTTGCTTTGGCTGTTTTTTTTTTTAGGGGCAAGTGGAAGCTGTTTATGACTATAATTATTTTAATAGTTTTCAATAAGTGTCATCTTGTGAGAGATGGGGTTGGATCCCATGAGAATTCCATCTCCCATATTAGCATGTGTATTTGTCTATTTTTCTTATTCTGGTCTTGTTTAGGCAGCCATATTGCTATGGTATCATGGGTGAAGCTTCCCTCTCATTTCTAAGAGACACTATCTCACAGAAGACTTCTTGGTCCTATGATTCTTTTCCTCTTTCCTATTATACTCCTTCCAAGAGGTTCCTAAGCCATTTGGTGCAAATGTGTTGGAGATGCATCATTTGAAGTTAGGTATCTCATGTTTGTCCTTCATTGTGACCTGTTTGCTTCTTTTCCAATGGTCTCTATCTGTTTCAAGAAGACATTTCTTTGATGAGTGGTGGAGGCTACATTATTTGTGGGTATAAGAATAAATATTTTAAATGCAGTTAGGAATTAGTGGTGATGGTAGGTTCTCTTCTAAGAACAGTGATTTCCTGGTTAGTTGGCTAGGTTTCTAGTACCAGGTATGTTTTTCCTAGCGTTGATCAGGTGTTAAGTCCAGTTAGACATCTGCTGGCTACTGCCAAGATATAAGTGTGCTGGCTAATTTCATGCCAACTTGACACCACCTATATTTATCTGAAGGAAAATAACCTCAATTGAAAAATTCCCTTCATAAGATCTGGCTGTAAGGCATTTTCTTAATTAGTGATTGCTGGAGGACCCAACCCATTGTGAGTGGTTCTGGAGTCCTGGGTTCTACAAGAAAGCAGACTGGGTAAGCCATGAGAAGCAAGTCAATAAGCAGATCCTCTCCATGATCTCTGCATCAGGTCCTGCCTCCAGGACCTGATTTGAGTTCCTGTCCTGACTCACTTCAATGATGGACTGCAGTGTGGAGCTGTAACCCAAATAAACCCTTTCCTCCCCAACTTGCTTTTTGTTCATGGTGTTTCATCACAGTGTCATAGTTAGAAACCCTAACTAAGACAGTAAGTATCATTATTGTATTGTATCCCAGGCTAGTTCAAACTTACAGTATAGCCAATGACAGCCTTAAATGCTGATCACCTTGTCATCACATTTGGGTGCTAGGATTACAGGAATATACCATCATATATAGTTTACCTGGCACTGGATATAAAACTCAGGCCTTCCTGCTTGCTGGGCAAGTACTATAATCGAGCTGGGTCTCCAGTGTCTTGTTTCTTTGGATGTTGTCTGTAAAGTAGGCTGGGTCTCTGAACATACAATTGAGATGTTCATAGTTCCTTCAGAGAGTAGACTACTTGATACAGAAGGTTGACAAGTCAAGCTCTATTGCCATTAATGTTTGCCTAAGGCATTTATTTGGTATTTATTGGGTATTTATTTATTTGTTTGTTTGTTTAATGTATTTGAGTGTTTGGCTTGCATGTATGTGTGTGACTGATGCCTCTGGAGATCAGAAAAGGGTGTCAGAGCCCTTGGAACTGGAGTTATGAATGGTTGTGAGCCACAATGTAGGTACTGGAAATAGAATCTAGGTCCTTAGCAAAGGCAGCAAGTGCCCTTAGCCACTGAGCCATCTTGTTTAATTTGACTGTTTTGTATCATTGCCAGTAACACCAATGACAAAGGTACCAATTTTGTAAAGAATCAGCCTATTTAACTATGGTTCCAAACCAGCTTTCACAACTCTATTAGCCCTGGTCAACATGAATGTCACCTCCATCACTTAATGTGCTTGGGAAATTTCTCCATCATCATCCCCATTATGAGACATGCTAGATCAAATCAGTCCCAGGGCTTCAGTACAGCAGTCTTGTCAAGAATTAGAGGGCAAAGCTTTGGGAGAGATGGGACGACAGTAAGACAGATGTGAACTTACCTCTGGAGAAACAGGGCTTTGCAAACCTAGCTCACAGACATGATTTGTTCGGTTCATATAGGGTTAACATTGATTTTTGAATTGGCTGCCACCTTTTGAGTCTGAGTTTATCTTCTAAAAATCAGAGTCTCTGGCTTCTTAAAAGTCAAAAATTTTGGCAATTCTCTACCTTTGTTCCCACATAGTCCCATAGCTGTAGCTGAGCAGATGAACTTCTAGTAGGTCAATGTGACCTTTGTTCCCACATAGTCCCTTAGCTGTAACTGAGCAGATGAACTCCTAGTAGGTCAAAGGCCGTTCTCTGCTCTACCGCATTTCCTCCAGTCCTGGGAGCTTTGCTCTCCTCTGTTTACGTTACATCCATTTGTGCTTTGGTTACAACTGCATGTTACTGTGTATGCAACATGATTGTGTTATTTCATTGTTATAAACTTGTCGTTCCTTCTATAATAAAGAGAAAAATAAAAATGTTCTGCATTTCCAGTTCTTGATCCAAAGCAAGGAATCAAAATGACTACATGATTTGGCACTTGAAAGAACATCTTATGCTCATCTTCCCTTCATTCATGTGATATTTGGCTGACAGACTCTTCGGGGACAGTTCCAACTTATAAAATAATGAAGCATTCCTATACAACATTCCTATACAGCATTCCTATACAAAGCCAATGTCCTCAACTCTTGTGTCCTGAGTACCCAACTGGCTCAAAATTTTATCCTGAGACCTTAAAACTAAGGTTCAGTGGCTGGCCCTAGCAAAGGGCCCTTTAGGACCACACCTCTGTGCTGGGTGACCATACATACATCTGGTAAGCGGAGAATGATGGTTTATGTGTTTGTCTCATTTCTACAGAAGACATGTTATCTCTGACAATATTCCACAGTGATGGCGAAATTCACAGTACTTGGCTGATTTTGTCCTCCAATACTCAGGCAATAGCTGCTGCTATTTGGAGGTAAAGATAGTGGAATAAATTTGAAAAAAAAAATGTCCCAGGAAGTGGTATGGCAATATTAGAAGAAGGGGGAGCCCATGAATCCTGGCTTACAGCCTCTCAATTTAAATGCATGTTACTAGTTAGCCTCTAGCTCTTCCACTGATTTCTGTTCCCATTTCTTCCAGGTTATCATCTTGGTCCTTATATGTAAGGGAGTCGTCATGGCTCTACTTATGTGGAGACTCTGCATCAGGCTAACTCTTACTTACCTTGCCTCTTCCAAAGTCAGTGTTACCACTTACTAAACATTCTTGAAGGCTGATGAGGTATCTCTACAGCAGGGGACTTCACTCCAGCACCATGTACAAGGGTTTGTTTGCTGAACACACGTACTGTGTACCTATTCCCCTCAAGTTCGTAGCACAGGTCATGGTACATGGTGTAAAGTCAATCATTATTTGCTGAGTGAATGGATACTTGAATAGATACCTTAGAGCCTTCAGTTATGTTAGCACACTTCTGGACTATAAAGTAGCAGGAGTTATGGGTCCCCAGATTCTTGTTACTACCAGTGTTTGTTGCTCTTCTGTGAAACGTCCTGCATGGAACCTTCTTCAAAAAGAAAGAACACATTTACAAGCTACTGCTCGTTTCCTAGATGGAAATCCAAAAGTACCAGGAAGTTTCCATTTTACCCAGGAAGCTCATGACAGGCTGTTGCCCCCAGGAAGAATCATGAGGTGTACCTTTCCTATGGATCTACCTACAGAATTAAGGCTGGACTAGACCTGAAGGAGCTTCCACCACATCTAATTCCATTCCCTTTCCTGTCTTACTGCCCTTGTCTCTCAGCAGCTTCTCCTGAAAGAATCTTACTCTTGGATCTGGCTGTCTGTCTGGAAGAATTCAATTTAAGAAAATTATCAGGTAAGCATTTGCGGCTGAGGCCAGAACGTTATTATCAAATCCGACTGCCCAGCAAGCTGCCTTGTGTTACAGACACGTTGGGGCACGCCTCTTGGGACAGTATAGCCCTAAGAGTAACCCAGTGAAGCCATCTGACACCACTTACTTATGTTTTGTCACTTTTAGAATAAAACCACAACATAAATATAAACCATTACAAAATAATAAAAGTCTATAGGAAATCAATAGCCTTTCTCTCCGAAGTCGCAGAGAAGGTTCCAGCTCAGGGTTTCCTTAATGAGGCTTCCGTTGGAACTTTGAAGAGCTATAATTGCATGGACTTCCCTAGGACCTAAATAAAGGACTTATGTTGAGAGCTCAATGATGGAGTCTGACTGCTTGGAGGCTTAACTGAAGAAACAATTGATTTCCCCATTAATATTTTAACCTCCTTAAAAGATAAGAAAGTAAAGTCTAATCTGGTTTTTAAAATACTCTGCTGAAAAACTGTCAGGCAGGTACACATCAGATTCAGTTGAGGCTGGTGTTAAAAATAATAGACCTGGGTCTGGGGTAAATAGCTGTGTTAGTAAAGTGCTCACTATTGCAAGCATCAAGACCTAAATTTTATCCCCAGGATCTATGTAAAAAAAAAATGCCAGACTTGTTGATACTCAAGCATAATCCCAACACTGAGGAGGCAGAGATAAGTGGATGCTTTGGAATCCTGGGCCAGCCAGTTTAGCCTAATGGGTGCGAGCTCTAGGCCAATGAGAGACCCTGTCTCAAAAATAAAATGGATATGGACAGCATTCCTGAGGAATGGCAACTGAGGTAGCCCTATTACTTTCACAAGCATGTACACACACATATGCATTTGCACGCACACACGCAAACACACACACAACGTGAATCAGTATTCCTCAACAGTGGTAATTTTGGGCATTTTGGCTGAGTTATAAAAGATCTGTTGCATGCCATGGAGAATGGTTAGAAACCTCTCTGTCGCCTACTGCCCAGATTTCAGCAGGGCACCCCTACTTGGACTGTTGTGTAAACCAAAATATCTCTAGACACCGTCAGATGCCTCACAGGGAAACAATTGTTCTTTCATAAGAGCTGATGATGAACCAGAGGGCATGTAGAAGGACTGTGGCTAGGAATCAAAAGGACAAGGGTCAGAGATTGTTATCTCTGTCCTGTGAGTTTCATTACAAAGGGGCAAGCATGTTACCTGGATCCTGAAATTATTAATGGAACCCTCTAGAAATTGGTTCCTAAGTGAATCGTTGAAGTCTATTGCAAGACCATATTGTGTGGTTTTACAGCATCTCCCTCCCTGTGAAAGTGCTTAACCAGGAGGCTCACATAGTTAAGAAGAACATTCTAAAATGTGTGCCAGAAATTACCCTGAAAGATTAAAAAATTACTGGGAACTAGGAAAGTAATCCTAATTACTTGTAATTGCTGAGCTGATTAAATGGATTTCCCCTAACATGTGAGGATCAGCATGTCATGACTGACTCCAGGTCAGGAATATCTGGATTTAGTCCATGGAAACGTAAAGAGATTCAAATAAAAATAAGAACAAAATAAATTGGCTTTACCATCTATGCCCTAATGGTTTCTCGCCTAGAGTTATTTGCACTAGGGAAGAAAAATGGAGAGGATGAATCGTCGGAATTCCTAGAGGAAGTCAGTGATGAACATTTTGTGGGTCACTTCAACAGCTGAAATCAAATAGTTTGAAAACTAGGATTCAGAGCACTATCACAGTATTTGGGTGACAAGTGTAAATGATATGCACCACCTATACAGCAGTCCGTGCTGTCCCATGCCTACAGCTCTTCATTTAAATGCTTTACTTCAATAAATATAGCCCCATATGAGTCAACAGAAATCCTGGCTTCTTATTAAAAACTTCAGAAGACAATCTAAAGGGCAAGTGTTCTTGCCGTACATAATTTTGATTCATTAAGCAGTATAATGAGTAAATTAGGTCATCCTTTTTTGCCACCAAAAACTAACAAGAGGGCAAGTTTGTCCCTTGTCATAACTGTCACATAGTTAACAAGGCTTAACAAGGGTTTCTTTTGACTTTTGCATAACCATTCTCTCTGCCTTTTCCTCATCCCAGTTGAACATGGGGCATCTGCTTTCTTGTTAGATTATGTTCTCTCAAATGGAGAGTGTATGCACACACACACACACACACACACACACATACAGAGAGAGAGAGAGAGAGAGAGAGAGAGAGAGAGAGAGAGAGAGAGAGAGAGAGAATATTACCATGCTATTGACACCAAATGCACAGGTGTGGCATTCTTTACTTACTCAAGGCCATTATGAAATTCTCCCTGTGCTACTGAGATGGACCATTGTGTGTCTGAATACTTGCATGATCTGTATTGCTTGGCCCTTTGCATTTGGCAATGAGCTTCTTGAATTCCATTATGCATGGTTAAATGATTAAATGTCCACTCTGCTTTGTTCCTACTGAGGAGGACTCTATAGAATTCATCAGCTCAATTTCAAGTCAGACCAGCAGCTAAGTGAGCTGCCTGGTGGTTGTTATTGTGCATGACCTTCAAAGGTCAGGTTCATGTCTTTACATTATTCTATAGTTGAGAGATGGGAAACAGACATTAAGCAAAGAATTACACAGATGGATGGGAAATTCTCATCTCTTTGGAGCAGGGCTCCTAGACCATTGCAGCATCGTTGTTTTGAGATAGGTAAATCTTTTTTTGTTGAGTGGCTCTCCTCTGCATCATTGCAAGTGTCAGGGAATCTCTGAGCTCTACTAGGGGTAGCAGAAACCTCTGCACCCCTTCTCTTCAAGAGTAACACCCCAAATGTCTGTTTGTGAAATTCAAAAATTCAAGGAAAATGAGACCCAGGAAGGTGCCGAAAGGACAGAGGCCATAGCATCACTTGAATGTATGATCAGATGATTGGATGAAACCTGAGAAATCCTAAGAAAGATTTCCCCAGGGCTAGGATCTGTGCCAAAGCCCCAATAATTCATGAATTAACGAAGAAAATAAAAAGACATTCATTCATTACATGAAGAAATTCCTAATAAATCCCTACTAGGTGCTGATGTTACAGCAATAAGGAAATGAACCAAACCAAAGCAAGCCAAACAACAGTAACAACAAAAAGAAAAGCAAAAGCAAAACAAAAATACATGCTTTGAAGCTGCCCTTTTACCGAGGAAACACAATTAAAACCAGATAAACAAGCAAGGCAGAGAATGTAGGGTTTTGTTCCCCTAGGGCAAGAATGGAAATTTATTCCCTGATTGTTTTCTTGGTCCTGGAATGAAGAGAAGGAGGTAGCCCATGCCAAGAGCCTGGATGAACTGAATGCCAGGTAGGAAACACCATAATACTGTGCACATAAGCTACCTTAGAAAAGAATTTGATAATTCTCAGACCCAAATCTTGGTTACATTCATGTGGAATCCTGACCATAGCATTAAGAATGAAAATGCAGATTTATTTATGGCTCAGTGGCTACTTGAGTGACAGCCATTTTCTGGAATTTATTTAGATCCAAGAAGGCCTGCACTCAAATCACCTTCCACACAGCAGAAATCAAGAGATGCATTGTTAGTAGAATGAGCATCATTGTGGTTTCCAGGACACTTCATCCAAAATCATGGAGATAGAGTGCTCTAGAGAAGCATTCATTGGCTATGTCTTATGGCTAAAAGGAGAGACTCTTAAGATGCCACGGGCTATAAATCTACACCCTTTTTCTTGAAGATCAAATTTGCCCATGAGATAAACAGCCTGTAATTTCTGTTAACAGCATCTACCAGATTGTTTTATAATGAGATAGGCAATTGACAAGATCATTTAAAAAGAAGTAATGTGGAAATATATCCAGGGGCTGTGCTTTCTAATAAAAAAAAGGTTGCTCTCCATGATAGACAATATTTAGCAACACACCCTGTCTGCATTTATTTTTATTCAAATGAAAGCAATCTTCAAATGCTGGCTCCTCATACCTATGCTGATAATTCAGGGATCCAGAGGTCACCAGTACTAGAGAATTTTAAGCTGGAAGTGTGAAATATTTAAGAAGTGTACACTAAGAAAGAAACTGAAGCTCAGAAATGTTAAATGCTTCGTGGGATTTCAAGACAGAGGAAGGGAGTGCTTTATGTTTTTCTCAATTTCTCCTTATCCCTGCCTCTAGCAAATTGTCACACTCACAGATATTTAATGCAGTCTTCACCATGTAATGGTTGTATTTACTCTAATTTAAAACCACAATGCAAGTTGCCAATTCCTTCAAAAACTGTTGTTAGAAGCACAGTTGTAGAAAGCCAATATCTACTTATCATATTACAGGAAAAAACTTTAGTTGGTACAGATTCCCTGTACAGGATGGTATTGGGTTTCATAAGGACAGTTCCATAGGACTGTATAATGTGTTTGGAACCTATTCTCCTATGCTCCAGCCCGCCTCACTCCTCCTTAGACCCTTTTATTTCCCTAGGTTTGATTCTACTTTGATGTCTCAAATATATAAAGCTTTATGTATCTATATAAAATGTAGGATCCGTAAAGGAGAAAAAAGTCATACTTTCTTTCTGAGACTTATTTAATTTACAAAATTATCCACTTTCTACAAATGACATAATTTCGTTCTTTATGACTCTATTGTGTATATATATACACCACTTTTTAATTAATATTTTTCAAGCCTCATTCTTTTGAGGAATCTCAAAGCAAGACCTTTTAACCTTCTCTTGTGAAAAATATCACTTTAAACAGTTTTCCTTACCTAAGTTTTCCAGTAGACTCCACAATGCCAGAAAGATCAAGAATCTTGGACTGAGAAGAAAGTAGAAAATGTTTTCTATCTTGGTTCTGGATAATAAGAAAAAATTAGCAGTTTCAAACTTATTGTCAATGTTTTCAGTAAAATTAGCTCTTTGTTTAAATAGTTTGAAATACAATTATTCAGACCTTGAAAATGAGCAACTAAAATGAACAAAGTAAACTGAAGGACATTATCAAGTGGTTAAAAATTAGCTAGATTCATATCTATCACCTTGGATATATCTTTATAAGGATGTTACTAAATGAAACACAGGCTAAGGTGTGAAATAACTGAAGCACGTATTTTCAAGTACAGATTGTTACACTAGGAGCTATTCACGGATACATGTGACACACAATATAGGATAGATTTGGACAAATTCTTGCTTCTGGTTACTTTTGGAAAGTTGGAAAAATAATATTGGGAATAGGAGACCAAAGGAACTTCAGCTTTCTATAATGTTTTACTTTGAATAAAAGCAAAGAGTAGCAGTATGTCCTGAGTGATAGCTGTGTGTGTGCTTGCTATGGAAAAACAAAACAAAACAAAACAAAAAAACAACCCTTTTCTGCAGAAGAAACAGAGGAAGTAATCTCAGATGCATCATGGTAGTTCTCAGTTTTGAAGTCTCCTGGAAAAAGGATCTTCACTTCCTCCGGAGAGTCCTGGAGCCTGACAGGTTAGCAGTGTGCTTTGTTTGCTTTGGCAGCACAAGCAAGGGAGCTGCAGGGCTCAGCCCAGGGCTGAGTCTTTACCTCGCTGGCTCACAGTTTGTTTCTCTCTGGCTGAGCCTTTACCTCGCTGGCTCACAGCATGTTCCTCTGTCACTGCTGCCCACCTACTTCTCCTTCATGATAGAGTAGTCAGCATGCTACCTCTTACATATTTTACTTTTCTCTGGAACTGGCCAGATTCCATAAGGGAGAAGAAATGTGGGAAGTAGAGGCACAGAAAGTTCTTGAAAAGACATGACTGGAAGTGGAATCGCAGTAGCCTTATAAACATTAGAAATGATTTATAATATGTTATCATGTGACCAAAATGCCATTCAGGGTGAATTGTATTCTTCAAAGCCGATGAATATTGTGGTATTTTTTTTTAAACAGTGAACAGTATTTGAAATCATGTAATTGGGAATATGACTTAAATCGTAACAAGAAAATAGAAACAGATGTTTATATTGGAAAGGCCCTAGGCTGAAAGCTAAGCAGCCATGCTTAAATTTCCTGTGATATTATTTTATATTCTTAGGCAAATTACCTTCATATTCTGAGCTTCACTTTCCCCATTTGCAAACAGAAGAGTTTGGGATGGGCCAGCAGTCAAACTGGAGCCCCTGAGTCCTATCAGGACTACACATAGCTTTTGTTTGACTAATTATTTTTAAATAGCTTCAGATTCATTGCTAGCATTTAATAATCAGACATTTTTAAGAAATAAAATCCCAAATACACTGTTTTAATTGGATTGGGGTAGCAGAGACCCTGCGGGCATAGTACATACTTCCCACTTTGTGGTGGCCTCTGGTCTGTCATCCTGACCTCTTGGTTTAGCTGTTTCTCTTCTTATTGTGACAAGGTAACAACTTGACAACAAAGGGTTACCTCCAGCTTACAGTTGGAGGAAACACAGTCCACAGTGACAATGAAGGCATGGAGACAGGAACAGGAGGCGGTGGCCCACATTGCATTCACAGACAGGAAGCAGAGTGACCATGAAATGGGGTTAGGCTACAATATCTCTCCAGGCCTCCTGGTAACCCACTTCCTATTGCCGCAAGTTTCCAACAGAAGGCCATCATCCCCTGGGGACCAAGTAAGTGTTCAAACACACAAATCTCTAGGGGAACATGTATGTCAAATTCAATCACAACACCTGTGCTCCCGGTGATACTCTTTGCTTAGTTCGAAACGTCTGAATTAGTCAACCTTGGGCACAAAGTTCTCCCAAATCCTTCAGGTTTTATCAGATAAAGGGTATTGGCATTAGTCAACAAGACATCCCAAGTGAAACAGGACCAAAGGAAGAAGCAGCAAAGCCACCCGCAGATTGGAAGACCCCTCCTCGCCATGTCAGAAGTTGCAAGAGAACTCTATTAAGCTGATGAAACTTTTAAAGACCACGCCCCCTTTTACATTATTATGCATGCTGCTTGCATCTGTCACTTTATACTTGCATGCTTACATGCTGCAGAACAATGCATTCGAATATGAAATATATATATATATATATATATATATATATATATATATATATATATGAAACCA
This sequence comes from Grammomys surdaster, assembly GCF_004785775.1. Lineage (NCBI taxonomy): Eukaryota > Metazoa > Chordata > Mammalia > Rodentia > Muridae > Grammomys > Grammomys surdaster. The sequence goes on along the minus strand of NW_021604665.1, from coordinate 6,278,521 downwards.
TGACAGATAAGCCATTGCTACAAACTTCTGCTTTGCTTCCTTTTTAAAGGAAACTGTAAATGTTTTTGATGAAATACTCCCCCCACCCAAGCATAAAAAGAGATCATGGTGTTTGTAGAAAACTAGTGCAAAATTCTAGAATAACATTAGGCTCTTCCCTACTACTCTCTGTTAAACAACCTTTTCAGACTTCGGTCATCTACAACAGAAAGGATTGTCCTGGAAGACACAATCAAAGAAGTAAGCTGGAATCTGGAGGATAAAAACACCCTATGCTCCTGCTCTTCTGTGAGATCTACGTATACACATTGAGGGCTAGAGCATATCAGTGGTTGGACATTTGCAAAGCATCTGTAGAGACCACTTTCATGTCCAGCACTACATGAGAAGCTGCAAATACACGAGCTTGTATTGCCTCGGGTAGGCTTAGTGAGTAAAGGAGCTTGTAGCCAAGCCCGATCGCCTGTTCAATCCCTGGAACCCATACAGTGAAAGGAGAAAAATGACTCCCACAAGTTGTCCTTTGACCTCCACACATGTAATGTGGCAAGGCACAAACCCGCTACCAAAGTAAATAAACGAATGTAATAAAATCTATGTGTCTTAGTGCTAGAGAAGTTAATGATGCTTAAGCCACTAAGCTTTGATTAAATAAACGTTCAGGTGGTTGGGTATGGTTAACAACCCTGTGCTACGCAGGTCAACAAGGCTGTAAGGGAAGATTTTGAATGTCCTCATTACAGAAATCATAACTGTTTGAATATGCTGATTTCCACGACTTGATCATCATACGTCATATTCATCTATGGAAACATCATTTTGTAACCATAAATATGTACAATGATCACTTGCCAATTAAAAATAACATTTAAAACGTCTTCCTTTAGAACTAATAGAATGGTGTCAAATGATAGCCTGGGTCTGGAATCTTCTCTCCAAATAGACCCAGCACACTTACCAATCAATACGCTTAGGTTAGAATCTCCAAGTTTTGACCATTAGTCAAAACAATCAATTAGTCAAAGCCAAACAATCACACAAAATCTTACTACAGGGCCAGAACTAATGCTAGCCTGCCTCGGCATGGGTCCTGTCAATGACTTCTCTGAGTCGCTCTGCCTCTGTAGTTCCAGAACTTTGGGATCAGGTAACATAGCCTCAGAATAGTAAAGGAATAGTTATTTATGTCCTGTGGAGTGTCCTCACCCGTTGGGAGGAAAGACGCTGCTGCCTGTGTTCTCCGATGTCACATTTCATCAGATCCCTGCTCTACTCTAAGGCTAGCCCATGTGCTGGATTTCTGCATTGGCTGCTCTCCAAGGCATTTCAATCAGTTAATGCCAAAGGAGCATTATTAAAAAGCATTTTCACGTGTGAAGGGCATAGTGATAGGCCCTTAAAAGGCAGTTACATATGCACTTCTGTGAAGTTTGCATTTGGTTACTTTACTTGCATAATTTGGAAGCAAGGGAGGGGAGCAGCCACATGGCATATGTCCATGTTCACAGCTAAGCTGCCGCAATAGCTTCGAATTACACTGAACATTATGGAATTGCCAGTATTGACCCTGAAAAGCAATTTCCTATCATTTAATGCAATAGCCACCCTGCTTTAAACAGCATTATTTAAGCTTTTGTATTCTGCTTTAATTTCAGGGCACAATAGTTCACACACTTAAAACACTAATTTTGTTTATTCATATCACATCTCATACTCAAAAATTAGAAATAATATTTTAATGCTATATTTGAGTATAAAACACAACAGCCCCAGAGGCCTTATTGGAAAGAGAAGATTTGGATTCATCTTGCTGTATGTGAAAAGGCCCTGGGGTTAACAGGAAGATGAAGCCATTATGACAGTAAATATCTCTCATAGAAGCAGCAAGGAGCAGATTAGCCTTGACAATTACAATGTACATTTGGTGTCTTTGGGATGGAGAGTTTGTGTAGAGCTTAAGTAGAAGTGTATGATATCATGGTGTTCTTTAAGACGGGACAACATGGTCTGGAGTATAGCTTTGGATGGCCATGATCCTCATCAGCAGTTACTGCTAATCAAAGAATATTCTAGAAAGAAAATACAGCAACTGGCCTTGAACCAGAGTAACTCCAAGAACATTTCTAATATGGCCAATATCACTAGATTCTATTTTAATTTTGAGACAGGATTTCATATTACGGCTCAGGCTGACCTGGAACTCTCTCCCTAACTTAGGGTGATCTACAATGTATATTTCTTGAAGGATGGGATTACAGCTGTATACTACCAAGCCTGACTCAATATATGATGTTTAAAGAACCCCCCCCCAAACCAGTGGAGAGTTGCCTAAGCCATTGCACTAATAACACTAATAACAGAAGTGCCCCCAAATAGTGAGGTCCACAAGCATGGTACCCAGATGCTGAGTACCCACCATGCTGAGTCACTTAGACGGAGAAGCCAACTAAAGTTGACTTAACAGCTCACTCACCTTGAGCACATCACATCTCCTCCCTGGTTCTGAGTCCTCCTCTGTCTCCATGTCTAGGTTGGAAACTGTAGGACTGAGTGCTTCCTCGGGTTGGTAATTAAATGACCTCCCTTACATGCAGGGAACCCAAGTGTGGCTATTCTAATTACATATAAATGAATGCTTGCTCACTTGCGAGCCTCTGGCTATGGAACATGTGTGCTTTTATCCCAAATTTGAGTGATCAGCAGGAACTCTTTGGAAAGCACAAACTTGCTGAAATTAAAATCTTGCTGCAGGGATGGTATGCCCTTCTTTTAACCTTGTCTTTCAAATTTTACATAAAGCAAACAAAAAAATCAAAGAAGCCTAATTGGTTTGGTTAAATAATACATGGCACATTAATAAAACACTTGATTTATGTATGTGCCTTGCAGATATATTTTTGAAGTCTGCAGTATAGAGGTTAAAGGTTCTTATTCAGACCAGCGGCCTTGTGGTACTTTTCTACTCCCATGCTTACTTTGTTGTATTGTCCAAAAAAAAAAAAAAATTCTCTAAAAGAGAGGCTGGAGAGACGGCTCAGCAGTTAAGAGCACCGCCTCCTTTCCCAGAGGACCTGTGTTCATTCCCAGTACCTACACTATAGCACACAGCTGTCTGTAACTCCAGTTCCAGAGAAGCCAGTGCCCTCTTCTGGCCTTTATGAGGACCAGGCACAAAAGCAGTAAGTAGATATATGTGCAAACAAAATACCAATATACATAAATTCTTTTTAAAAATCCAATAAACACGTATCTACCATTAATCAAAATAAATGAATACTTTAAAAGTGTTTTAATTTGGATATTTATAGTACACGTCTTTGTTAACACAGTAGCTCGATTTCATGACACACATACCAAAATACCAAAACACTCCTTTATGCTGAAAGAAAAAAACAAAAACAAAAAACAAAAACCCTAATATAGGGCTGGAAACAGAGGTAGGAAAAGTCTAACAATTCTACATTAAAACTATTCCTTTTTGTGTAATAGAGCTATTATTAGTGGAGCCTTGATTTTTTTTTTTAACCTGAAGATTCTGTATTTCAGGTTCCCAATGTTTGTGGCTGTCATTTTGACCACAGATATCTGCCTTGCATATATTAAATTACAACTTCCTGCAGAATACATCTTTTATTCAATTCATTGCAGTGGTATTTTTCACACTGCCCAGCATGGGGTTACCTATTTACTGGTGTACATTGGTGTCTTTGGGATGGAAAGTTTGTGTAGAGCTTAAGTAGAAGTATATGACATCATGGCGTTCTTTAAGACGGGACAACATGATCTGGAGTATCAGCTTTGGATAGCCGTGGTCTTCATCAGCAGTTACTGCTAATAAAAGAATATTCTAGAAAGAAAACACAGCAATTGGCCTTGAACCAGAGTAACTTCAAGAACAGTTACTCAGTCTACAGAGTGAAGAAAGATAATGAATATGCAAACACGGAGTTAAGAAAGGGATTACGTTAGGTATTGTTTCAAAAAAGAGACTCTTTCTTGGACAATCTATTCTCTAGGAGATGCTGTCATAAAAAGGAGAGAGGAATGGAAAAGGAGTAAGGCCATTGAAACATGGATGATATTTGTTTTCAAAATTCAAACAAGATGTAAATCTTTGTCTAATTTAAATAAGTCAAATGAGACAACATCTAGACAATAGTAATATTAGAGTTTCAAAACCAATAATCAACACCTCCTGTAGTCTTTCAAAGAGTTTGGTCTGGCACGGTTGGAAAGGCATGGAGGAAGCCATAGCAACATTCATTGCAACAGCATATCACCATGGAGCAGGAAACAGAATTGGGAGCCAGACTCCTTCCTTCAAAGGCTCACTCACCCCTAGTGACTTTCACCAGCCAAATCCCACCTTCCAAAAGTTCTCCTGGTTTTTACAAAGTATCCCCACCTAGAAGGAAACAAAGTCTCAAAAACTTTAGCGTTATGGGGGATATTTTTATACTGGTGAACGCACTGAACAGAAGTTTTGTAGAGAGGTTTCCAAATTTACAGATGGGTACTTCTTCTTCCCAGGGTCCTGTTCTCAGGCTGGTCGTCTGGTCTCTAGTCTTCATGTGCTTCCTCAATAAAATAGCGGTTCATAAACTCAACTGACACGAAATGTGCTCCCGTTATGTGTTAAAAGCTGAGATAGTCAGAAGCAGACCTGGCTGCAGGGAGCTTCCTTATCTTCCCAGGCCTGGGGGTGGGAGGTGGGGGTGAGGGTGGGGTAGGGGTGGGAAGTGGGAAGGAAGTGAGATGGTGTCAAGCTATAGGCTTACACAGCTCAGGTCTGGGAGGGCAAGTAATTACCACTCAGCAAATGTTAGCTGTTCATTCGGTATTTTCTATTTAATGGAAAGCAAACAGTCCATTCAGCACCAGAGGAAAGTTTAATTAAAACTTACACCAGGCACGCACAATATCTATCACACACCAAGTCACCTCAAGTGTCTGTCACTTCAGATATTGCCTTCCCCCTATTAGGTTCCTTTCCCATCAACAGCACTGATATCAGGGCCTGGAAAATTAAGGTCCTCTCTCTGCCTCAGTCTGTGTAGGACTGTGATCTGTTAAGAAGAAGGAACCGGGCAGAGGAGCAGGAACAGAAGAAAGAAGACAAGAAAAGGAGAAAAGGGGGAAGAGTAAAAATCCAGTATTGCAGAGAGATTAAATATTCACAAGTGATAAGTCAACTAACTGCTCAACAAAACACAGAGCTATGTAATTTTGTAGTTGAAGATAATTAGTTTTGTAATGGATTTACTTTGAAAATGAATTAACTGCAAGTATGCAGAGAAATGAGGTATGGGGGGGGGGAGGATTTAAGCTTTAGGACCTGCTTTCCTCAGCCCAGCCATTCTACCTGTCAACTCATTTGGATAAATCTTAGTTGAGGTCTTTCTTGAATTTTCTCCTTTCCTTCTCCCAATCACTTAGCGCAGTTAAGGTTAGCATCAGCTCAGACTGTGACCTCTGCTTTGTCACTATTGGTTGTTTGGAAGGGATCTCTCTGAGCCTTCAAAGAAATCGCAACACAGCACCTCCGAGTCAGAGAATTAAATGTCATATCATACATGTCTACTGTGGGACAGTATCAGACACCCCTTCCTCTTTCTTCTTTCATTTAGAGCCATCTGATTGCAGGAGTCTAATATCCAGTCATTTCTCCAGGAGTCTAAGATCAAGTCCTGAGGGAACCTTGCTTCTCTCACCGGCTCCCTTATTCTAAGGTCCCGGGATGCATCAATCCAGGAAGCACAATAGAGTTCCATAGCGTTTCAAAGTTAGGGTGATGCAGAGAAGCTAGCTTTCCCATCGTCTCCTAGCTGCACCCCCAAGATTCTCTCGAATTCGTTACTCGCCGCCTGTGCGCGCGCAGAAGGCCAGGCGAGCTGCAACTGCGGGGCCGAGCGCCCCCTCCCTGCTCCGCTCCCCCTCCTCCTCCCGATACAATGACTGGGCCGGAACAGCGCATCCGCCGAGCCTCATTGGCAGGGCCGCCCTGGCCCCCGGAGAGGCGACGGGCGGGGGCAGCGCCGAGAGAGCGGTGGAAAGCCGGTGCTGACAGCGGCCAGAGGCTGGACTGAGGGAGGTGGGGACACTCGGAAGGCGGCTCGGGGCTCCTCTGCGGAGCGTGGGTATCCTGGTGAGGATACCGGGCCAGGGGATGCTGCGGGCTTTAGCTGCCCAGCTAGCCGCAGCGGAGTTGGGTTGCGCGGCTCCTACGCTGAGCCCAAGCCTGGGCGGAGAGGAGGAGGACCGAGAGGAAGACAGCTGCTGCGGGGGAAGGCGCCGCGCGCCGTGGAGTTGCGGGACTGGCGCGGAGCGGGTTCCCCGGGTCCCGCGCGCTGCGCAGTGCAGACAATAAAGTAGCAAGGCGACAGCCCCGCTCGCCTGAGGAAGGAGGCGGTTGAGCAGGTAGGTAGGCGACTGTCCCAGGGTTATCAGAGCGCCCTGTCGCTGGAGGAAGGAGGCCCAGGTTCCACCTTAGGAGCGCAGAGTGCGCCCCCAGCGCTTCTTGCAGGTTGGGGACCCGCAGAGCAGGTCCCCAATCTCCTGCCACTGGGAAGCCCCGCCCCAAGGCTCCCGGGCTGGTTTAGCCTGGACTGGAGTTCCTAGGCACTTGGCGCCGCTCTTTGGTGGCTCTGGCAGTGTGGTGACAGGAAGTTTGGCGGGTCTGAGGCTTTGACGCCGGTGGGATATGAGAGTGCGCCGCATTAGACCACGCGCTTTTTGCCTTGGTGGGAGGTAGGGAGTAGAATCGTTGAATCCCAGACTCCGTTGCCTGGAGAAGCTCCCCGAAGGTGGTAGAAGGAGCTGAGGGGTCCCTGGCGTTAGACGAGGACGTCCAGGGCTGGACTTGGCTACCCTTTGTAAATAGGCGTGTCACATCCTAAGCGCGCTTGTATTGGAGAAGCTGTTTGCGTGTGAACCGCTCCCTGTCATTTTTCTGGAGTATTTCACTTTTCCTTTTCACCGGAGAAGGCACATTTAACCCTAATTTGAGAAATGCTGTTTTGTTTGGACTAGAGCCCAACGTCTTCCTTTGCAAAGGGCATCCTGCACTCTTAAAGATGCTCCTGATTAGAGCTAGGTCCCTTTACAAAGAGGGAAGAGCTGGGCTCCCGTCTTTTCCCTGGTCTGAGAATTCAGTGGCAGGAGGAGGTCTCTCTTGCTCTCCTTTGTGTGGCCGCTTCCTTCCTTCCAGATGTGAGAGGGTTGGGTTGGGCGCTTCTGGGTGCGGTAATAATTATCCTGAACATTCCTGAGATCTGCTAGGACTTGTAAACATACCAGAGCCAACTCCTCTGAACTTTGCGGGTTGACTTGATGTGTTTGCTGGTACCCAGAAGGCTGTGTCTGCAAGGTTGCCCCTCGGGGAAGGAAGACGCCGCCGCGGTGCTGACAGTCTCAGTCTCTAGGGAAGAAGCTGCATGATTCTTCAGGGTTAGCCTGAGCTTGCCCCAGAAACATACCAGCCAACTCAAGAGGATATGTTTAAGATTACAGGGCAATCCCTGACATGCTGATTCATGTCCCAAAGGGAGTGGATCTGTGGAGCTTCCAGATCTAGTGTCTGGAGGGGAAGAAAAGCTTCTTCGCCTTACTTAACCTTCTCAAGCCGCTCTTTGATCTGTCATACGCCTGCTGAAAAGAACTAAGGGGAATCTGTGTCAGGCAGCCGGATAGGCAGTTTGCAGGCGTCACGAATAGTCCCGGAGTTAGTAAGGCAAACTCTACATGGAGGGTAAAGACTGTGCCATTGGAGTTTACAGGCAACTAGTCTCATGTTAGACTCCTGGCAGAGAAGGGTCATTAGAAGGCACCCCAGTCATGTGCTGTTAATGATTATGAAGAAAAAGAAATAAACAAATCAACAATAGTAGCCACCTTGCAGGGTTTTTTTCCTCATAAATTTAAGTTGATATATAAAAGTTGATGGAGAATCAAGTTGTGTGGTGTGTTGTTATTGTTCCCAAATTCAGTGTTACAAAATAGCCAGCAGGTTTTCTGTAAACAAAGGCACACACATATACTCATCTTGGAATGGTACATATATTTCCTAGAACAGGTCAAGAAAAACTTGGGATTTTTTGGGATGGAGAAGACCTGTCATTTCTTCAGGACATTGCACACATAATAACCAAACACTTTATTTGCAAATATTTGGAAATGCAGGTAGAAAGTATTCTAATTAGACAATCGCAGAAAATGAAGAAATCTACCTAAAGCACATTGACAATGAGGTTTGATTTTTGTTGTTGTCCACAAAGTTTGCAGAAGATCATTCTTTAGGGCATACAAGTACTTGTCCTAAATGTCACTCTGTTTGCAGATGCACAGATTAGCTACAGAAAAGTTAAGGGGCCTCCTATAGCAGGTAAAGAATTACCTTTGAGGCTAAAGAGTCTAGAAGAGTGTGGCAGGAGCTAACTTCACAGCCAGCCCAGAGTGTGGGAAGAGCATCTCAGGTCTCAGAAGTGTTTACCATTTCTGGCCTCTATTCTAGCAAAACTCGGGACTCCTGCTTGTCCGTTTGATGGCACAGATTTAATTACAGCTTTGCGGTCCCTTGGAGGGAAGACAAAGGAAGTTTTGGCTAACCGACAACACAAACAGAGTGCATGAAAGGCAGTTAAAAATACATGGCCGTCATATCTTGTCTGCAATAATTTTCAAGAGTTGCACAGTTATCTTTGCATTGGAAGTGAAGGCTTGGAGCTTATACTACAATTGTCCTCTTTCTCTGTCTGCCCATCCCCCTTCCTCTTACTCTTCCCTCCTTCTTCTTATCATTTTTATTTTGTTTTAGATGAACTTGTTTCGGTGTGTGGGTAATGAATTCATGTCTAGATCCATAGGACTTTCTGCTACCCCACTACCCCTGACTAGCTAATGTGGTTTCTGGGCTATCAGGAAGATATCCTGGGGTAGAATTTTTCTGTTGCCAGATGCTTGATAAAAGCCATCTTGGTAATTCAGAGACCCAACTTATTTTCTCTTGTAAACTGCCTTCCTGTAATCATAATATCATTAAAAACACACACACACACACATTCTTCCTAATGAAATCAATTTCTAAACATTTATCTCACAGGATAGTGTTTCTCAAAATGAAGATCATAAACTCTATTTTATGGTCATAACCGATATTAGAAGGCTATCTGACAAGACAAGAGACTGGCATCATGATAAGTTGGTAAGAGTTCTGTGGCTTCATGGAACTTTGAGCCAGATTTAGGGGTTGGGGGTGATATATACATTTAGATTGCTGCATAACATGTCATTTCCTTGTGAGTTACTGTCAGAAGTTTGAATTGCACAGAGAATGTACATCTATTAGTACTGTTTTGACAGTGGGAAATAGAGTTTTACATGGACTTGGGATACTTTATAGACATCACAAAAGCTCTATGTCTTTTCCTGTGTGTGTGGGGGTTATGTAATTAACAGGTAGAAGGTGTACTTTGCTTAGAGATGAACAACTTCCAAGTCTGTTTTCTTCTTGCTTTTTAAAAGCCCCGCTTTTCTGTCCTGTATACTGGGTTCTTTTTTGCATGGTAAGAAGACTGTATAATATGTGCAGTATAACTATTGTTGGCCTACATGGATATGGTTTGTCCTCCAAAGCCTCATGGGCTGGAAGCCTGGCTTCCAGTGTAACCAAGTGGAGAAATGAAGAACTTTGGTCACAGTGCACCAGCTTAGAAAGAATTAATGTAGTGTTTGTAGGACCTGGGTCAGTTCCAGAGAGAAGAGATCACGTGTGATCTCTTTCATTATAAATCCCTAGCCACAGACTCAACAGAAGGGGGTCATGTGATGCTGAACTTTTAGCCTACCAAACTGCACACTTTCTTTGTGATGTTTCCAGAGAAAATGTGAGGCTGGTTGACTTCTCTGGAGGAAGCTCCTGTAATAAATGACTTCTGGAGGAGAGAAGCACTCAGACCACGTGACCTATCATGAGAATACCGTTGCTGGGGAAGAACATTATACGCTAAGATCAGGAGTGGGTGTTTCAGCAGAATTCAGGGGCCTAATGAAGACAACTTATTCCTATTCTCTTTGATGTCCTGCATAATGCAAGTTGAGCTAAGCTGTCTGTATTCCCATAAAAAAGGTTATCAATAGAGTTTCTCATGTGTGTCAAGAGAACTTCAGCTGCTTCTGAACACGGTCAATATTGGGGCTTATGAGATCAAAATGTAAAGCAAGTGAAACTGATCAGAGGTGTGCTACTGTCGATGAGACCCTAGAAGGAAAAGTGCAGATCCATGGACAAAATATCCACAGCATGCCCAAAACCTCTTCTCGGTAGGACTGTGATCTTTTCTGCAAGTGCGGGCAAATCCTGGAAGGCATTATTTTAAATCAATGCCTTGTTCTAATGTGATGTAAGTTATTTAAATTGGTCTTAGTGGGGATTATTTGGGGAGTATACCCCCTTAGGGCCCAGAGGCAAATCAGTCCTCCATTGTGTAGCTCTTCGGCCTTGAGCTATTTATTTGGGTCTGTGTTATGTTGCCCTTGGGGGAATGCACTGCTTTTAATTGTCTCCTGTCACTTCATATACAATTAAGCAGTGGGAAGAGAGCCCTAATTGTGCCTGGCTGCAAGAATACTGCTTACTCACAGCAGAGGGTCCATGGAAGTAGGTTGATCATGCTGACTTGCCCAGGGTCAGTCCTGATTAATATCTGTGTCTCCAGTATGGACGGTAAATTATATGGTCACCCTGCCTAGGATTCCATTTAAGAGGGCTATGATTAGGGGTTGTGTGATAGTTTAAGTTACTTGATAAAGTGGTCATTCTACTCAGGGAGAGGTAAATGATTCTGCTAAAGGGTGTGTGGTCATATAGCAAAGAAGAAAAGGACACACAAGACATCACCATAAAAATGTTGTTGTAGCTCCCTACCAGGGATAATTCCACCCCCTGCCCCCAAAGGGACATTTGTCAATATCCAAGAAATTTGTTGGTTGTCACCAGTTTGGAACAATGCCAGTGGATTCTAGTGGGTATTGGGCTGGTCTCTCAGAAAAGTCTACAGTACACTGGATACCCTATACCAAAGAACTGCCTGGCCTTGGTGTTTATGGTATATGTAATCCTATGGTGGAAGATATTGGAAGGAGAGGGAGAATATAACATCATTTTCAGTTGTCAACTTGGAAGTATCTGGAATCACCTGGGGAGGAATTCTAGGTAAAGAGATTAGGTTGGCCTTTCTGTGAGGGATCTGCTGAGTTAGGTTAATTGAAGTGAGACCCTGGATATGGGTCATGCCATGTCATTGAAAGGCTCCAGGCTGAGTGAAAAGGGGAGAGTGTGCCATTGTTCCGTATCTTTGCTGTGGGTGTGATGTAACTGATTTCCTCCCTGTAACACTGTATCGGAACTGTAAGCCAGAAAGCAAACCCTTTCTCTCTTCAGTTACTTTTTTTTTTTTTGTCAGAGTATTTGATCAAGCAACAGAAAAGCAACTGCAACACAGGGGAAGTGCTTGAGGCAGAAGAGTGATGCTATATGGGTATCATTTTGAGATAATTAGTAGGCTATGTATTTGTATTCCTCAATCTTTTTCATGTGTGAAACAGCTAAAAATAAGTTTTAAACAAGATGGACTCACCAGCACTGAAGGACCAAACTCTGATGCCTGATGGTATAATTGTAAAGGCTCAGTAAGAGAACTCATCTCGATGGTATCAGCTCATGTTCAGCCACACTGAGAATTACTCAGCAACAGGCAGGAAATGTTTATACCTTGTAGCTCTTACCTTTATTTTCCTGTTTACTGTTACTGTAGCAAAATAGCTGAGGCTGGGTATTGTATGAAGAAAAGTTGATTCAGCTCAGCATTCTAGAGGGAGAGTATTGTGTGGGCTTATGCTTAGCTTTGATGAGGGCATTATTAGTGCAGACAGCAAATGATTGTGATGGGAATAGCTGTTTTTAAAGGGGGGATTACAAGGCCAGATAAGAAGGCATAAAGGTAGAAATTCATGTTTTTATAGCAACTTGTTGTTACAAGTGCTCACTCCCTGAGGCCTTCTAAGCACCTTGACTCCAGGGACCTAATTTCCTTTAGCCCCCATGTCTTTTCTTAATAGTTTTATCATATCTTGGAATTGTCAGACTTGGAGCAAAGTGTCCAACACATGAACCATTATGAGACACACTTAAACCATATTCAAACCACAGAATCCCCGCTCTCCACCTTATATGACCAAGAAAGCTCATTCTGAGGTTATGACTGGACTCAAATCACCTAGTGTTTTTGAGTAACCAGAGTCTTTGCTGCACTACTGTGGTCTAAAGCAGCAGGGCCATTGTCCCAAACCATGGTTCTTGTGTCACATGGCCGTCTGGCCTAAAACAACCAACTCCCAAATCTAGCTCTGTTGCTTATTAAATGTGTGTCTTGAACAGGCTTAACCTCTACACCTCAGTTACCTCCTCTGTAAGAAGGAAGTGAACAGAGTTCTTGCTGTATCTGGCTACGTTCAAATGATAAAATCCTGCCTGATGTTGCTAGTATATGGAATCACTACCAAGTTAAGGACAATGTCTCATTCATCCCCATGAACCCCAAAATTTTCCACACTTTACAGAGGTGGACAACAGGCCTGAAAAGCTCCAGAAATTTTTCACAATCACATGGCTAGTGAGTGACAGGCTTTGGGGTATGTAAACACTGCCCCTTGGCTCTAGGAGACTCCCTACTTTATCCCCTCAACATTTACAGTGCAAGAACCTGGCTATTTCTCCAGAAGAAGCTGACACAGACCTACCAACTTGTACATGCTTAACCCTCTGTTGTTACTAAAGATTTTTCTGTGTGATTTGGCAGGAGAGTATGTAAATGACCACCAATACTACTGTTAATACAGCACTTGGAAGAAATGAGAAAAAAAATACTCCTTTCTGTTTTGCTGAAAAACCCCTTTAGCACAGTGGAGATTTCAGCCATGCAATCTGACATGGGCAGTAAATATAAAACCCTCCCAGAGCATCCCTAAATATTTGGCTGCCATAAGAAGGCCCCTGGCTTTGAAACTCACCAAACAGCCTCGACAGTTATTGGAAATAATTATGCCTCTGCCGCAGCATGGGGCCCCATCACAACTCTCTGGATTCAAAAGGTCTTTCTGGAAATACCAGCATCCATCTTCCAGCTGGTGCCTCCAACAGCCAACTGTGTCTGTGGGGGAGCAAACAATGGATGGGGGTAGGGATTGCTTTTAGCCTTTCTTGGTTGCACCTGACTGAGTCCATCCCATCAATTCAGTCCTTGCAAGAGAGCAGAAGGGCCCTTCTGTGACTAGAATGCCAGGCACCCACAGGCACAGAGCTTGATTAAACAGCTAGCGGCTGATCTTGCTAATTTACCCAAGTTTAATGCTGGGACAGAATCCTGCCAGAAGGTGGAGCTGGGGAGAAAACAGATGAGTTGTGGTCTAGAATTGGCATTGGCCGGAGGATCAGAGTAGAGGATCCCATTCAATAGTAGGGAGGGCACTTGCCTAGCATGCCCAAAGCCCTGGGTTCTAGTCTCAGCAACACAAGAAAGTGAGAAAACAGTTCTGGGAAAAACAATAAGGCAGAGTTCACATCCCACAGTTGCAGTAGAGTGTCTTAACTAGATTTCCAAGTCCATCAAATGTGTGATGACACCTACAGCCTGGCATACATCAGAAGAGATAAGGGCATCTGAGGCCATCACACATGAGCAAATTGGCTCCATTTAAGTGTGCAAAGTAGAAACCAGGGTCCTGATAAACTAATGAAACCCATGTGTCCTAAACTGAGAACACAGAACCTTGTCCCAGCGAGGCAGTAAGACTTAAAGTGACCACATGGCACAATTATTTGCTCCAACTGTGTTAAATTAACTCAATTTGTATTTTGGAGGGAGGGAGAGAGAGAGAGAGAGAGAGAGAGAGAGAGAGAGAGAGAGAGAGAGATTGTTTTTCATTTACCTCTGTGGCTCCAGTCTTGCTAACCCTCCAGCATCTGAAAGGGTTGGGCATCCAGTTTCCTGGTGACAGAGTATGACTCAAATGGATGAAGAATAAAACAGTTTCTTGGGAATGATCCGGCTACTGTAGACAGTTCTAATCATGAGTTCTTCTCACTGTATTCTCAAGTTTAATCTTCCTTGAAAACTCATATAAGAAAAATACTCTGTGTAGATCTCAGAGAAAAGCTGCAAATATTGTCAAGATAAAGGACATTACAACTGACTGTCTGTCAGGCACGCATGCGCCTGATGAACAGACGCCTTTGCCATACTGTCCTAGAGAAGTACCAGTTCAACTTCCTTCAGACTGCACAGTTTTTTCTGCTCTGTATGCAATTTCATCTCCATTACTGACATCCAAGAATCGACAATATATTTCACCTAGGACATTCTTTCCAGGTCATTGAGAGCTTCTTCTTTGTAGTCACACTATCTTTCACTATTTGGTTGGATTGTTTTCTAACTTGGGGAACATTACTGTGGCTCCATTTCTTCCTGCACATGGCTTTATTAGGACAGACATCATCTACAATTCCTTGTCATCATCCTGTTCTTTGACAGCTGAATCGTATGGGTTAAATGCCTCTTCAAAAATCGCCACTGACTTTGAGCCATGGATGGCAGCGTTTATACCTACCATCCACTCAGGAAGCAGAGACAGTATGGTCAATGTGAGTTCCAAGCCAGCTTCTACTATGTCTGTGGATCCTGCCTCAAAGATAAATAAGAGGGCAGTGGTACAGCTCAGTTTGTAGAATGCTTGCTCTGCGTTTATGAAGCTCTGGGTTGGATTTTTCAGTGCCACGTAAAACTTCAAGTGTGGTGCCTGCCTGTAATCTCATCACTTGGAAAACAGAAATATCAGACAAAACTTTTCCTGGGGAGATGTAACACACATTTCTCACACAGATAGGGATCCCACAGCAAACCAAAGTATGCAGGGACCAGTATTGGCACAAGACACTCCAAGACTAAGTTCTCAGCACAAAGAGATTTATCTGCCCCAGAGGGACAAAGGACAGGGAATAAAAGACAAAGACAGGAGACAGAAGACAAGCGAGAAGGGGAAGGGAACAAAGGAGGGGGGGAATGGATATTTATCTGGGGGAGGGATAGTCACAAAAGACTGTCTCTAGATAGAGGAGACAGATATGACCCATAGGCAAATGGCGGTTTATAAAGGTAGAAGGGAAACCCTGTGTTAGAATGAAGAGTTTAATTTTGATTGGGTAGGTTAATTAGGAAAGCCCAAAGTGGGCTTTTTGTTTGCTGGACTTCAATTCTTTGCCAGCTGGACCTTGGTAGTCAGCCTCAGGAGGAGGAAGTGTTCAAATAAGGAAATAGACCTTGGTGGCTAGCTTCAGGAATGTAATGAGCAAATTGTTTTTAGCAAGGGAGAGGGAATGGGGGAGAAGGGCAAGGCTTGTCAGAACCATGTTTCCCAGACTCTACCTGGATAGAGTCCCTTTAGTGCATATTAGCAAAGTCCAACTTGGTAAGTCAATGAGTTGTATTGAGGTTACTTACAGAAGTACCTGCGGGGATTACTTAAAGGAGCAGAAATGATTCAAAGACAGCTGCATCTCTAAGGCCCACCCCATCATGGTGACATCTCAGAAAGCTGGGAATCTTGGTGCACACTGCACAGCCTGCTGGTAGCTCGGCTGTTTGGAGAGTGTCTTTTCCAAGCAACACTGATCTAAACCTCTTCTACACAGCTAGGCTGTTTTCTGCTTCTTACAGGCAACTGTCTCTGTCTTCTTTGCAACCTTGCCTCTCCAAGTGCTGTCTAACTGTTTCCTCTGAGGTTGAAATATTCTATCCTGCAGGGAAATTCCTTGAACTGAAGACACAAGTCAAAATAGCTTGGGAAGTTCCTGAAACTAATCAACTGAAGCTGAGAGTTCCTCAAAGGAGGGGAAGCCCAGCTGCAATCGGAACTGCAAGGAAGACTCTGCACCCAGATGAGCCACTTGGAAGAGGTTTAGAACAACTGAGGCATCTGGCAAATCTCTCTCTCCAAGCAGTTGAGCTGCCTGCATGCTGGGCAGTGTGTTCCAGGTTCTTAGTTTTGTGAGCTGTCATCCATGTTCGGGTGGGCTTTGATGACATAGCTATCTGAGTCATTGCTGCTCCTGTAACTCCTCCCCTCTATCCCTGTAAGTCCCCCCAAATAAAACCCATTGGTTTACTGAAGGGGAATTTCATGGTATCTCTACTTTGGTCTGTGTGGGCTCCCTGTCTGGGGTTAGTAGATGTGCGTGTTGCATCCCTCCTCCCCCGGAAAAGTTTTGTTATTCAACACCCAGTGAGTTTGAGGCCGGCCTAAAATTCATGAGACTGTCAATAAATGTATAACAAATCCACAGTTTGCTTGCCACTAACAAAGCTCCAGAGACTAGTTAGAAAATGCCTGGCAGCTTGCTTAGACCTTCATGCTTAGGATCTTGGCTAAGTGGTCCAACACAGGGAAATGAGCACCACTCTTCCTCCTTGTCCACCAGAGAGAAGATAGAGGTAGAGCAGATAGAGTGGGGATTTGAACCTGAAGCTGAGTCCCTAACTGCAGGACTCCTCGTGCTGAGTCTGAGCATCAGCTAAGTTGCTCTTCTCTGCCCTCTGAGTTCCCTTGCTTCTCCCTTTGCCTTGATAGCATTCAGTGCCAGAAGAGCCTGAGATTAAAGCTCTGCATCCTTGATGTCTGCATTCTTGGCATCTTTTTGCACAGGTGGGGTTCTGCTGATCCCTGGGTTCCTGGGACTCTTCTGCACAGTTGCACTTTCTAAAAGTCTAACATGTGAGTTCAGGCCTGGAGCCCAGGGCTTTGGGAGGATTTTTTAAATTTCCCTCATTATGCTTAAGAAGCGTATTTGAGAAACCTGCAATCAGAAGAATGCTTGGTGAATCTATAATGCAAAAGTTGGTAAACCTTTTTTTCCCCCCCCAAAAGGTCAGATCTTAAATATATTGGACTTCTCAGGCCATGTGGCCAAGGCTGCAATTACTTCTCAACTCTGCCTTTGTAGAGCTAGAGAGACAGTAAGTCAACTAAGGGGTGCAGATGCAGGGGAGATGGCTCGGCTAGCAAGTCCCTGCCTGGTAAGCATGAGGATCTGAGTTTCCTTTAGAACCTACGAGTCTCAGTTAGGGTCTCTATTGTTGTGATAAAATACCATTGACCAAAATCAACTTGAGGAGGAAAAGGTTTATTTCACTTCTACAACATACTCAATCACTGAGGAAAGTTAAAGCAGAAACCTGATGGTAGGAGCTGATGCAGAGGCCATGGAAGGATGCTGCATATAGGCTTTCTCCTCATGGTTTGCTCAGCCTTTCTTATACACTCCCAGGACCAGCCGAAGGGTAATACTAACTGCATTAGACTGGCTCCTTCTACACCAATCACTAATTCTTGCTCCTAGGCCGGTTTGCTGGGAGTATTTTCTCAATTGAGATTCTTTCTTCCCAAGTGTGTCAATTTGACATAAAGCTGGCCAGCACACCATGTAAAAATCTCTGACGTGGTAGGGTCTGCCTGTATCCACAGTGCTGGAGAGGCCCTATGGCTAGATGGGCCATACTTGGTAAGGTCTAAGACAGTGGAGACACTGTCTCCAAAAAGTTAGATAGAAGGCTAGACAGATGGCTCAGTGACTAAGAGGAACTATTTCTCCTGCAGAGGACCTGAGTTCGATTCCCAACACCTACGTCATATCGTTCACAACTACCTCTAACTCTAGCTCAAGGGAGTTTGATGCCTTTAGCCTCTGAGGGCAGTAAGACTCACCTGGACAGATCCACACCTACATATATAGTTTAAAAATTATATAAGGCTTAAAATAAAGTGGAGAGCAATTGAGAAAGATCCTGATGGCCTCCACTGACACTGACATGTGCTCGCACACACACACACACACACACACAAGCACTTATGTGCACACACATGTATAATTTATTCTGGTGGATCTTTATTTATAGAAATCAAATAATGGGAAGAAGTTGACCCAGGAGCTATATTTTGCCAACCCCTCTTCAACAGAGAAAAAAAGGACTATTCTGGGTATTAAAGTTTATATGGGTATGTTGTTGAGTGGCAGACTCCAGAGATGACAACTTAAGTTTGTCCCTTCTAACTACTCTAATTGAAGCAGATGCTTTAAACACATTGTACCTCAGCTTCCTATCTTCAAACATGGAGAAAAGACAGGTCTCACCTCACTTAGGGACTTTGGGAGTTGCTAGATTTGTGCTCACACTTTACTTAGTGATGGAGAAGAAATCTGAGAAATGAGTCATTAGGTAGAATTATCCAGTATACATCTCAGAGTGTACTTCCACACACCTCGACGATACAGGTCAGTTAGTGCTGCTTCTTAATGCAGTCAGTAGACGCAAGAACTATGAGACAAATGGGACCATTGCACAGTAAGCCTTTGCACATGCATATGAGCGCATGCATGCATGTGTTTGTGTGCATGTGGAGGTCAGAGCACAACTCCAGGTATTGTTCGACTTTGTTTTTCTTTTTTAGAGAACATGGGCTCTCATTGACCTGAAGCTTGCCAAGGAGGCTAGATTACCCAGGTAGCGAGGCTCAGGGATCCTTCTATCTCTGTCTTCCTCTAGCATTCCTCCACACTTGGCTTTTTCTATAGGTTCTGGAGGTGAATTTCCATTCTCTGTGTTTGAACATCAAGCACATTAGCCACTGCCCGTCTCTCCACCCCCCACAGTAAACTTCTCTTTTTGTATGTGTGTGTTGCATGCACCCATGCACATGTATGCACAAGCCAGAGCATGTGCGTGAGTGTGTGTGGAGGCCCAATGTCAGTGTTGGCTTGTGGCTCCAGAGTGTAGTGGCCAGAATCTTAGGTGACCGTAATGGATCTGTCATTGATTACCAGCAGCCTGGCCTTTGGCAGCTTGTGAAGTCCTAGCATCAGTGGCAGCTAGTGTCTACTCCAAGTGTGACTGACACTCCCAGGCCTTAGGTACCACACTGATGCCTCTTAACAGTAGCTAATGTCACAGTTCCTGATCTTTAGTCCTTAGGGTTGGGCCAATCCCGGGAATGCCACAAGCGACTAGAATTTGTAACATCTTGTCTTTGGTTCTTCACAGCCTTTTCTATATGTCTGCCATCCTTTGTCCCCTCTGCTGTCTCTGCCCTGGTGTCTCCATCCCCTCTTGCTAGTACTGCCTCTGTGGTATTGTTGGACTTGCTGTGGCTGCTGCTCATTCTCAGTGTTCGCTACCTCAGCCTTCTCTGCTGACAATAGAAATCAAAAGTAGGCAAAGACAAGGCCATTCAGGAAAGCCTTTTATTCGTTCTAATTGTGTGACTGAGGGTAGTCCCGGAGGTTGAGCCCTGGCTGACTCCACACAGAAGGGAAATGAACAGCCTACTTATGGAGTCAGCGGAGAGCTGTGAAAAAGATGTTCCCACAAATCATGGGACCGTCCATCATGCAAATGAAGGACCAACTTTCAACACATCATAGGTCTTCTCCAGAGCATCCAGGAAGGGCTTCCTCATTGGCAGGGGTGAAAAATGTCCAATAAATAAAAGTTAAAAAAAAAAACAGACAAAAAAAAAACCCAGCCCTTCAAGATGGGAGTCTTCTGGAGTCAGAGTGGTGGCTTGGCAGCAAGTAGTTGTAGTTAAAATGTAGCTTCCTCAAGATCTCCATGCAGTATTCAAAGCACAATGTTAGGCAGCTTGGTTCAAGATAGTCTGCCTAACAGCTGCCAGGAAATCAAATTCCCCAAGACCTTCAATGTCTTAACTCATTAAATAAAAAAATAAAATGAAGTGGGATTCTGGATACTTATAGTAAAGGCCTACCATTACCATTAACAACTCTTCAACAGTGATTGACAGGGCTTCATAGTACTGATCTTCCTGCCCTACTGCTCCAGGGAGACTTGGGTCTCTTGGATATGTCCTGTAAGAAGTGCACTCAAAATAACAATAAAAGGTAGTGCAAACCTGTAATCATAGCACTTGCGGGCAGAGACAGGAGGATTCAGAGGAGTACAAAGTCATTCTCAAGTACAGATTGAGCTGGAAATCAGTCTGGGCCACATGAAACCCTGTATCAAACAACCAATCAAAAGAAGACAAAAGGACAAGTGCGAATAAAATTTACAGTACACATACAATATAGCAAACACCTGAGACAGTAACAGGTGCTGTCGCAATCAAATCTTAGGCACTGCACACAGGTTTAGTGACTACCCAGCACCACAGTGTTTGGTTATCCCAGAATCTCCACACACATGAGAATACAGTGTCATATCTCATTATGTCATGGCGTCACAACCCTCTATGTGGTGAGGGTAGTCCATGAGGGCATTACATCACAGCGTTACATCATGGTGGTATATCATAGCATTACATCATGGCAGGCTGTGACAGTGTTGGGTCAGTGATGCACAAGATGTGACACCATGGAGCTCTGTTCCCTATGTCCATGATGACTTCAGACAAAAGGAAATTTTCAGTTCTGTCAAAACCTATGGCCTCACCATTGGACGTGCTGGCTACGGTCACCTGATTGTCATTTGCGTGACAGATTGACACAGACAGGTGGCCTGAGTTTTACAGCACTTGACTTTACTGTGCATTGCTGATGTTATTTTCAAGAAGTTGAAGGCCTGGAAAACCAGTACAGGATATATTCCAGGAAGGCATGCTCACTGAGTAACTGTGACCCATTTGGGTAGTTCCCGTTGTTCAGGGTGTTATTCCGTTTAGGTGACCCGTGACCAGCAATATTTGATGTCACTATTGTAATTATCTTATGGTATCTCAAAGCATGTGGATAGGAAATTTCAAACTTGACAGACAAATGTCCACCTTCCAGGTGCCAAGAAAGGTACCCTGTACTCTCGGCTCTCACTGGGCATCCCTATTTGATGAGGCCAATTAACAACCTACCAGTAGCCTCCTCAGCTATTCTCTTGAAATCAAAAGCTAAAAAATGGTTGAGCTTCATGAGAAATCCATGTCAAAGACTGAAAAGGAAGTTAGGTGTAGCATCTCAAGCTTGTCACCCTGAACTTTTGAGACTTGGACAGGAGGATTAGAGTTTGAGGCCAGCCTGGGCTCTTGGTTATTGGAAACCTTATCAAATAACAAATGAGAGTGACAAAGGTTATGCGCTTCATGCCAAACAGGTAGCCAAGCTGGAAAGCAATGGAGGAGGGAAAAAGCTTCTCCTGTAAACACAAAAATGATAAAAAAGCAAACTACAGGTAAACAGTATTGAGGAGATGGCCCAGGGGTTAAGAGCATACTGTTCTTGCAACCAGCTCCAGGGAATCCCTCACACTCTCCCAGACACTGCACAGACAAAAGATCCATACACATCAAACAAACAAATAGATAAATGAAAAAGAAAGCAAATGTTTTTAATTGCTGATATAGAGTTTATGTGGTTTGGATAAAATATCAAGCAATCACATGGCCTCTTAGCCGAGGCCTAATCCAGGATAACACCATCTTTAATTCTTAACAGCTGTGCCATGTAAGAAAGCTTTTAGAAGACAGAGTTGATGTTAGCAGAGGCTAGCCCATGGGAGTTTAAGAAAAGAGACAGTTCTGTGACATGAGTCAAGGTAAACGGAAATACAGTCTTTATACTCAACAACGCTAGAACTAGCGCTCATATTAGTGATATGGTTCTAATCAGTTGTTTTGTTTATTTACTTGGGTCCTGGGGATCTCAACTCAGGACTTTACCTTTGTGTAGTAGGCATTTACCTGCTGAGCCACTTCCTTGGCCACCTTTCTAAATTTCTAATAGCAAAACGTGAGTTTTGGCTTTTCTTTTCATCCAGGCCTGTGCCTTGCTGCTGGTTAGACTTCGGTTAACACAAGACTGTCCCTTGAGGAGTGACTTGGAAGACAGGGAATCCTTATCTTTCACACACACACACACACACACACACACACACACACACACACACGTTTACTCACTAGCAGCAGGCACTTGGCAGATTTACATCCCTGTGTGGGCTCGTTTTATGTCAACTTGACACAAGCTATCTGAGAAGAGGGAACCACAATTGAGAAAATGTCACCATAAGATTAGCCCATATGCAATTCTGGGACATAGTGTCTTGATTAATGATTGGTGGGCCTATCCCACATCGGGTAATGCCACCCCTGGGCAGGTGGTCTTGAGCTGTAGAAGAAAGTAGGATGAGTAAACCATAAAGAGCAAACCAGTAAGAAGCAGTCCTCTATGGCTTGTACTCCAGCTCCTGGCTAGAGGCTCCTGCCCTGACTTCCTTCAGTAATGGAGGAAGCTATTAATCACAAGCTATTAGCCAGTGATTCTCAACTTGGCTAATGCTGTGACTCTTTGATACAGTCCCTCATGTTGTGGTGACCCCAATCATAAAATTATTTTCATCTCTACTTTGTAACTGCAACTTTGCCACTGTTATGAATTACAGTATAAATATTTGATATGTAGGATACCAAATATGTGACCCTGATGAAAGGGTCATTCCATCCCGCAAAGGGGTCACAGCCCACAGGTTGAGAATCATTGCTTTAAGGCAAAATGAAACTTCTTCTCCCCAAGTTATTTTTTGTCATAGTGTTTTATCACAGCAATAGAAACCCGAATTAAAACAAACCCTATGGTGGTTTAAATATGCTTAGCCTAGGGAGTGGTACTATTGAGAGGTGTGGCCTTGTTGGAGTAGCTGTGGTCTTGTTGGAGGAAGTGTGTCACTGTGGGGGTGGACTTTGAGACCGTTCTCCTGGACATGTGGGAGTCAGTCTTTTCCTATCTCCCTTCGGATGAAGATGTAGAACTCTCAGCTCCTCCAGCCCCACATCTGGCTGGACCCTGCCATCCTATCTTGATGGTAATGAACAGAACCTCTGAATCTGTAAGCCAGCTCCAATTAAATGTTGTTCTTTATAAGAGTTGCCTTGGTCATGGTGTCTCTTCACAGCAGGGAAACCCTCACTAAGACAACCCTGTTCTAAGAGGATCTCAGCCCTCCTTCAAAGGTAAAGCAGAGGAAACACTGTGTTTCTGGGTAAAATACACAGTGTACAGGTGTTCTACCCCAGGACACCTTTCATCTCTCTGCTGTAGGTTCATCTATTTTTGGTGACATTGTGTCATCATTGGAGATGTGTAAAAATCTTTGCACCCAAGTTAGAGATGTGTGTCCTAGTTGAATGAGAGAAAATCCAATCCACGCTCTAAGGGGCGAGGAAGGGGGAGGGGCGCAGGAGTTGTAAATAGCACAGGTGTAAATGGCACCTAAATGTGGGACTCTCTGAGAACTGGGAATCAGTTGTGTGGGTACAGAGCACAGTGTGAAGGAGTCATGGGAATGCGGTTTAGCCTGACTCTATGCATCAACCCAGGAAATGTAAGACCCGGAAGAAAACATGTGAGGCCCACAGAAAGCTAAAGAGTAGACTACCTGTGCTGGAATCTCATCTGTCTCAAAGAAACACCTTCATAACCACATAGAGGTGGGAAAGCTTCTTGAGCCTCAGTTTTCTTATTCGTAAAATGGAGGTGGGAAGGGAAGGAGGCCAACTCTGTTTGGCAGCTGTGCTTGGGAACAATGCTAAAGTCACAAAGAGATCGTTTCACTTATTACTCTGCAGCCCTGCAGGATGTGTATAAGTGGCTTCGTTTTACAGGTTGGGAAGTTTAGGCACCAGAAATCTAGTGATGTCTTCATTTCCCCTCACCTGGTAGTGAAATCTAGATGAATCTATTCCACAGCCAGTTTATTGTGATGTGTGAATGTGCGTGTTTGTGTACCTATCAGCCTGTTCCCATATTAAAGCTGAATCATAGCTTTTTTCTTTGGCTGTGATGTCTTATTTGGGATCAGAAGCAGATCCTGAGAGTGACTTCATTTATTTGGTAAAGAGGAAACACCACTAATGAAGTTATGAAATGAGATAAGGAATGAAGGTAGCCCACAACTCATCCCACTTGCACTGTGGGAATCCTAGAAGTAAATTCCACCAAGGAAGCTGAGCAGGAGCAGAGAGCATGCGTGGCAGCCTGTTCTACTGAAATGTGGGGTGGCAGGACAAATCCGACACTGAGGGTGACTTTGAAGGGGTGAAGCCTCCAATCTTGGGGTTGAAGGGCTTGAACTTGTGTCCTGACTTCGTCTAAGTGTGATTCTGGGAGCAAGAGAAAGTCCTTGACAGGGAAACACTAGGAAACAGAGGCAGGGGGTATGGGAGCATTACCAACAGGTCCTACTGTGGCGGATCTAAGAATCTGAGGCCATGTGACAGTGGCTGGCTGAAGGTCACCATCCACAGAAGCTCTACCTCAATTTTTCAGATATTTGAAGGACTTCTGAGAGAGTAGCTTTGGTCTTTGTGAACTCTTGCTGGACTCAGAATTGCTCCCAGGTAAATGCCTGGCAAGCCCCTTCTGTGAGTTGTTACCTGGGATGCTTTTTGTATGGATATACCCATCTGATAAGCCACCAGCACACACTTATCATTATATAATTTGAGTCTAGAGCAAAGAACTATCATGGGTGTTTTGACATAGACTCAAGCCCTCCCTGATAGCTCAAAGCCTAAGACCTATCCCCAGTGCATGTGTGGCATAGTCGGCAAGAAGTTTTGTTTGTCTCCTTTTTGTGTGTGTTAGATAGAGTCTCATGTAGCCCAGGCTAGACTCAGACTCACAATGTAGCTTAGGATGTCCTTTGGTTCCTCCTCATCCTTTTGCTTCCACCCATAAATGCTGAGATTTTAGGCATGGATCATTACACCTAGATGAACTTTTGCTTCTGTTTTTCTTCCTATTCCTGTTCTTCCATTTAATTATAGATGAGAGAGTGCTGTATCAGGCAAGTCTCAGGCTATCCCATCACCACCCCATTCTGTGTGATCTTAGTACAGATGTACTGACATCTTCTTAAACAAGAATGGCAGATTGTTCCTCCTCAGGGGACTCAGTGTGAAAATGTATCACGAAGTGTTTTGTCCACTAATACTCATTCCCACTCCTTGAAGAGTGGCCTCACCCTTTACCTTTTATCTTGGCTTGTGGCTCTGACAAAGAGACCGGATTTCCTGTGCTTCCCTGTGTATTCCCTTTGCTATATCATGAAACTTTAATGTGAGGGAAGTGATACATGCAGCCTCTGAGTTATTCCCTTTGAAAGGAAACACCCTCTACCTGCTCCTTGAGCCCCATTGGAAACACCCTCTACCTGCTCCTTGAGCCCCACTGGAAACACCCTCTACCTGCTCCTTGAGCCCCACTCAGGTTCCCAATTTCCACTGGGCAAGAACACAAGGAGCAAGAATCTATCTTCAGGCAGAGGAATACAGATGGTAATCTAACAGTTACCAAGCACCAAGGTGGAGAGGGCCCTGGTCCATGCCTTTATGTGGAGCTGAGATAGACCATGCAGCCCCTGGCTTCCATTACACTGGCCTCCACAGGGAGTTGAAGCAGACCATTGAATATCAAGCATTCTTCCTTGCTCCTTGTCAATGCCAGGAACCCACGTTTTCATAGGCATGAAGTCTGAGCCCATGACTGAGCCTCAGTTACTTCGGGCACATTAAATTCTCATTGTAGGGTTAGAGAGATGTTCAGAAGCTCAGAGCATGTACTGGTCTTGCAGAAGACTCTCATTAGTTCTCAGCACATACATTAGAATTGCCTGTATCTCCAGCTTCAGTCTGGCCTCCATGGGCACTGGCTCTCATGTGCATAAACCCATACTCAGACACACAGGCCCACACATAATTAAAATTTTGTTTAAAGCTTGCATAAAGATAAATGATCATTGTAGTTAGGGTCATAAGGCCTAACTTTAAGCGAATTAGATGTTGAGTGTTGCAAGTGTACATGTGCTAGGGTACCCTTGTAGACATCAAAAGACAGCTTTGGAGAGTTGATTCTTCCTAACTCAGGTTATCAAGCTTGCATCATTGGGAAGCAAATAGCTTTACTTGCTGAGCCATTCCACTGGCCCAGAACACTTGACTTTAATGCCAGCACCACCACTTACCTGCTGCCTATATAGGAACCTTCATGGCCACATTTAATTAGTCCCACACAGACCTTGTAACCTGGCTACTGACGTAAGCCTCCCAATGCAGTGCTTGACATCTGGTCCATGGTCAGTGGAAGATACAGTTGATGATATTTCTATCACCATTAATTATTCCTCATGCTGAGTTGTGGCTGACCAACTCAGCAGTATTAGCTACCGTAGTAAGCAACAGTATTAAATCAGAATCTACTGCTCTGACATTTAGAGTTAGCTTTGCTAGATCCGAGGAAGGTTGGGTCTCCATGGCAGGTGGGCAGGTGGATAGCATCCCTGTGGCCTTTCAGCTACTCTCCCACACTTAGAGCAGCATCTCTCTACCTCAGCTAGTAGACACAGCATCATTAGGTGGAGGAAAGATAATACCTAGTGATTCAGTAGACAGTTGCCCAAGCCTGTTACCTCTTGATCCCCAACAGAGCCAAGCCCTGGGGAGGATTGTTGAGCTAGCTTCTGAAGTGGATGGCGGTAAGTGAGAGAAGAACCTAGAGTGTTTACTGTCAGTGCTTTTCCTGACTAATCTGAAGCCACACCCTTACTGCTTGTGACTGACACTCTGTCTATTGGTAATCCAATGCCTGCATTCTTAAGAATCCAACTTCAGTTTCAATTTAGATATATATATATATATATATATATATATATATATGTATATTTTGTGTGTGTGTATGTGCACGTGCAAACGCCGGCGTGCATGCACACACATGCATACTATATAAATTTGGCTGTTACCAATTTCTGGCCAGCAAGGTGAGATCTAGAAAGAGCATTCTTTCTGGGAACTGACTTAGGTGAGAGTCATATGATTTAATCTTTCCAGGTTTCTCCTGCTACCTAGAATACAGGCAGGATGCTAACTTGTGAATATCTATGGGTTTTGAAGTCAAAGGTATAGGATCAGTCCAGGATGTTATTGTTTAAATGCAGTGTGTGTGTGTGTGTGTGTGTGTGTGTGTGTGTGTGTGTGTACCATAGCATACATGTGAAGGTCAGAGGACAGCCTGCTGGAGTTCCTTCCATTGTGTGGGTACCTGGCTTGGAAGCAGGCACCTTTACCTTCTGAGCCATCTCTCTAGTGGAACACATTTCTGAAAATAATT
The DNA here is from genome assembly GCF_004785775.1 of Grammomys surdaster. Classification (NCBI taxonomy): domain Eukaryota; kingdom Metazoa; phylum Chordata; class Mammalia; order Rodentia; family Muridae; genus Grammomys; species Grammomys surdaster. Next base: position 6,251,313 of record NW_021604665.1, on the reverse strand, counting down.
TTTTGCATTTATTTTTTGCTTGTTCAGTGGCTATGTGTACCACAGTGCATGCCAGAGGCCAGTTTTCTGGAGCTGGTTCTATCTTGCCACTATGTGAGTTACTAGGATTAAACTCAAGTCATCAGGTTAGTGACATCCATATCCAGAGTTATTTCGAAGGCCCTCACAATAACACTTGAATGCTACCTAACACCTTTCCCCATCCTTTTAACTTCATGTAGGTGCATGAGTTTCAGCATCATTTTCCAATGATCTTTCTAATAGTTCTCGAGGTCTGAAGCCCAAAGCTCAGGACTACTCGGCTACTTCTTTCATCCCTTTATAAGGGGCTGGCTTAATTTCTATAGCCTTCTTGTAACAGCCTGGAATGTAGCTTCGCAGTCAAATTACCATGATCACACCATCTGTCATCTGGGCTTAGGGTCAGATGTGCACAGAGCTGCACATGTTGGCTTTAACCATTCTTTGATATTCTCTTGCTTTTAAATGGTCTCTTTGAGTGGCCAGAATGTTTTTCCAACACAGTCACACTTCTTGTACTTTGCCTTTCTTAATATGCAGCTGGATTCCCAGGGCTTGCTCTGTCAGAGGAGAGAACCTTAGGAAAGGCCATAGAAAAATAACCTATGGTTCAGACTGAGGTCTGCAGCCTCTCGGCCTTCTCTGTGCAGTGGAGAATTTGGATTCTGTACTGGTCACTTAGCTGGCAATTCATCCCAGGCCCATCACTCTTTCTCTGAGCTATGACCCAGACTAGAAGTCTGCAAGCTAGGCTGCCAAATCTCCTTCTGACTGGCTTCTTGAAGGGTCTGCCACCGGAGATGCTGAGATGGGGGTGCTGAGAAGGGAAGAGGGGTCCTTGTGCCCCCCGAGGCTTGCACCACTCAACAGCAGTATGCTTCAGGAAGCTACATCTTAGAAACACAAGCCTGAGTGGAAAGCTCACCCCAGACCCAGAGGACAGGGACATCTGGAGCTGAAGGAAGAGGTTTGGATTACATGGACCTGAATTAACTTCCTGGGTCCTACACAGCTGGATGATGTTGGGTAGCACCTCTTGCTGAAGCTTGGAGGGTTGGTGGCAAGAGGCCGTGTTCTAAGCAATGGAATGTGCTAGAAGGGTTATATGAGGTTTCTGGCCTGGTCAATCAAGGCTGCCTCACAGGGCCAGGGAAAAGACCTATAGGGCAGAGTGCTTTTCCAGAAAGCATGGGATCCTGAAGTCTATCCCAGAACCCATGTACAATAACCTGAGTGTGGTAGTACACAGCACTAATCTTACCACTAAGGATGCAAACTTAGGTGAATCCCTGGGGTTTCCAGGCCACGGAGAAGCCCTGCCTCAAAAAAACCAGAGTGGTCAGAATTTGAAGAAGGCCAGCCAAGGCTTCCCACGTGCATACACACCTGCTTTCCCACAAGGACTTACACAAAGCCCTTTTGCTGTTTCCCCTTTCTCTGCCCTCAGCTGTCTCCTGAGTGTAGAGCCCTGTGGACCAAGCATCTGATCTGGTCATCAACACCATTGCTGAGCTCTTTGGTCCTAGACATGTAGATTTCTATCAATTCTTCCAGGCATGTTTGGGGTGCTGGCAATGTTTCCAGAGAGGGGCGTGGGAATCCAGCAGATGAATGTAAAATCTGTCTTTATCTTTGGTTCCTAGCCTTAGCAGTGCCTAATGCTTTATCTGTAGTTATTTTTACCCAGATGAGGATGGATTTATTGTCCTCTCTGCTAATAAAAATGATAGGAGAAAATACCAAGTGAAAAAAAGATAGAAGCATCTGTACCTTATCAACATGACAGATTGCTTACTAGTTTATTATATGTGGTCTTCCTACATTTTTATTACAACTTATTTACAGATGTGTGTGTGTGTGTGTGTGTGTAAATGCACATCGTGATGTGCGCATAGAGGACAAGTTGGAAGAATTGCTTCTCTCCTTTTGCCCTGTTGGACCTGGGAATCAGACTCAAGTTATCAGGCTTGGTGTTGGTCGCTTCTACCAGCTGAGTCATCTTGCTGGCTTCTGTGTGTAGATTTCTGGGCTGACTTCATTTCAAATTGTTATTAAGCCATGGTGTTTGACCTATCATTTTGAGGTTATGACATTGGCCTCTGGCTAATGCTTTAAGGATTTTAGTCTAATTACAAGGGCAGTTATTAGCATTACTATCATCACTGTCCTGAATGCTTTATGGAAATGCAATTTAACCCCATAATGGAGTAAGCAAAATTCTTTTGCAAGAATAGCCCAGAGAAAATGGAAATCTTTCAAAGGGTAGCTTTTTGCTAAACACTTAGGCAGAGCTCTGATCTGAAAGGAAGGAATCGCCTTATTTTGAGCCCTCATATTTTCTTTTATGGAGCATTATAGGCTACTTGCAGTGTCAGAATAGGGTGTCAGATATTTGCCATGCACATATGCATGCTTATGTTATTTCTTTCTGCATCAGCACAGGGCCTACCCTTCTGTGACCCTGGAAGAAACCATTTTGTTATGGATTCACTCCTCCATAATTTACCTGATTTGTAATTTCAGGGTTTCGGGTGTGAGGGCTCCACTGTAATTATGCTGGGTGCTCTGTTCAGTCAGATCACAAAGCCCACAGTCTCCCCTTCCAGCATTATTTCGGGCCTTCTAGTGCCCCTCAGCTGCCTTTAAGTAGCTCTTTACACACTGACTGGCAAATGGTCCAAGCTACATTTGAGTGCTCTCGGGCTTGTAACTACAGCATCCATTTTACATTTTATGTCTGTTTCTAAGGGGAGGGGTATTTCCGAGGAAGCACTTCTGCATCCTCAGGTTCAAGGGTTCCATTAGGATCCTTGAATGATGAGCTGAAGGGATCATTGAGGCTGGAGTCCTGCAAACTTAAATTCTATCTTGCAAATCAACTATGAGCCTTCTTCAAGTATGCACAGAAGAGCACCAACTGTGCTCACCCACATATGGCTGTCAGCTTAATTTCCATCTTAACACTTAGATAAGGAGAATTTTTAAGCAATTAAATTTACTAAGTCATCAAATTGCAAGGGCAGTGTGGAAGACAGGGATCTAATCTTATTGCTATAGATATTTGAAAGGCTGAGTCTATGGTTACAAACTTCAATTGATGGTAAGAACCACAAGGCAAATATCATAACTGTATGGTCAAGGCCAAGTAGAAGCATCTACAGTTGAGAGGTGCTGGGACAAACTGGAGAATCATTCTCCACCCTAATTATTACTCTTTTAAAATTGTTTTTTTTTCTAACCAGACAAAACACACTCATTGTTACATGTAGTCTAAGACTGTTGCCTGCTAAACATTCCTGTTTATTGGAATCAAAGATAGGTACGAGGTAGGAAATCATTTTAAGATCTCAGAAGTTTGAATAAGTAGACCCCTTTGGTTTCCGATACTCAATTCTCTTTCCTTGCGTTTCAAGTTTGCCTCTTTATTTGTTCACACTCCCCTCCCCCATGTCTCTCTCTGTAAGCTTTATGAAGGCAAGGGCATAGTTTGCCTTTCTTGTGGTTGGAATCACAAGGATTGCCTCAGGCTGAGCATATACCCAGTCCTCATAAAAAATTGCTGGATGTATGAAGCAAGGATGATGCTCAATCTGGTCATCCGTTGACATATGTTATTCATATCTGTGCCATCAGCTGTACATATAATAGTAATTAAGATGAGTATGTCTTGGATGAAATTGGTGATTATGGTCCACCGCAATGGTTAGCCACAGGGAGGTGGTTTCCATTGGGTGGGGCAACAGTCTAGAAATAGACATAGTTGCTAAGCTGGGGAGATGCTTGGACATAAGACAAATGAGCAAGGAAGCCTGAAAAGACAGAAAATAACAAGCTTTATACACACTAATAAGATATGGTTAGTATCTAGGTAAGGTGCTGGGGTCAGGGGTATCTGATGAGGGCTAAAAATAGGGCATCCAGGGAGGGTCCATGTGTCTGCCTGTGGTAAGCAGCTGGCACTAGAACTAGTGCCATTGGAGCTGAAGGCTGAGTTCCCAGGCATGCTAAAGGGGGGTATGGGAGAGAGTCATCAATAGTAAAACTGCTAAGAATGCATCTAGGCAGCAAAAGTTGACTTTATGATCCTACAGTTCCAGAACAGACACTAAAGTATAGACCTGGCCTTAACTTGTAGGCTGAGAGTCCACGCTGGAGCCTAGGTCAGGCCCAGACTGGTACTGCTATTGGTCAAGGCAGAGTTGGCAAAGCACGGCTGTGATTACCCTTGTCAGCTACAAGGAGAAAACATCCAAGTCTTGTGTTTGGTCTTGAGACTAGTCCTAGAAGGTTTCATTTCCAGAGTGGGAAACCTATGTGGGTTAACCTTGTCACATGTCTCTGCAATCACTAGAGTAACAGAAATATCACTCATCTACCTTGAGGAAGCGAGAGGAATCTATTCCCTACAGTAACACAACATGCTCAGGCAGGAGCATGGCTGTCCTCCAGGCTGCGATTGTTCTGTGGCTCTCTGTTCTGCTGTCTCTGTGGTCAGCCTCACTCCAGTCTGTTAAAGTTGGTCTTTCCCTGAGAGTCAGCACAGTCTATGGTGTGTGCAACCCAACCCTAAGATGCTGTGAATGCAATCCAAAATTGTCAACTTACTTTTAAAATATTATGAGATTAACAGAAAAAAAGTTGTCAACTCAATTGCATGGCTGTAAAGCATGAACTTTGTAGATGAAATCTTGTCTCCATGTAAAAAGGTTAGCCATGCTAAAACAGGATTGGTAATTTCCTAGCTGCCTTTGCTTCCTAACTCTACTTCTTTCCCTGACAAGTTCTTCATTTGTAGGATGAATATTACCAGTAACCCTGACCTCTTGGGTGCTTATTTGGATTAAATGAGAAGATATGTGTAAAGTAAAGCAGGCTTGATGCCTGTAAAGTGCTCAGCTACTATTGGCAGCCATAGCTACAAGGAGTGAGTAGTTCCATCAACTCTACCATGGGTAGCATCTAGTGGAGAGCTCTTCCTACTTCAGTCTGTGGCAGAGACACCATCCACATGAAGGCTGGGATCCTGTATTAAACATGAGGAAACTGAAAGACAAAGTAGCGGGGCCTAGATGACTTTGCCACAGAAACATGCCTCTACCTTCTTCTCCTCTGCCAATCCCTCACATTCCAGGGTCCCATTCTCCTTTCTGCCGCTCACAAAAAGCAATGTCGGGAAGAAAAGGTTGATTCCAGCTCATAGGTCCAGGTGGTAGTTCATTCATTGGGCAGGGAGCTCCAGAGGCAGAAGCAAGCAAGTGGTCACCTGACATCCATGGTGAAGAGCAGAGGGAAGTGAGTGTATGTACCACACTCAATTGCTTGTGCTCAGCATGATTTCTCCCCTCTTTTGTAGTTCAAGACCCCATGCCTGGAGAATGGTACTCCACAGAAGCCTGGGTCTTCGAATATTCATTAAATGAATTAAGACAGTCTCCCACGGGTGTGCCCATGGCCCAATGAAGGAGCTACATGGCAGAAAAAGAGAACTGACTTCTGCTGACTTGCATGCCTGCGTATCACACACACAAACATACTACACATGCTAAATAAATGAATGACTGAAGAGAATGGAAGATACACTTAAACTGAGGACTGTTGTTTCATTTCTTAAAATTTACCAGTAACTGACTGCCCAGATTTCTCCAATTAAAGGCACACCCAAATCAGTATGCAGAGAATCTATGGCATGGAGATGGACTCTTAAGGTTGGTTACGCATTCTAGTTAGAAAATATTATGGACTTGACCTAAATAACCAGACTAGGTATTCGAATAAAATTTTACTCATAGCATTTCCTCTGGCTTAGTCAGTAAATGTTCATTTGCCACATTATCTTATTAGCTATTACTTATAACAAAGACAAATTGGATTTGTAAAGTTGGGATAGAAAGAAGCCTGTTACAGATGGTGGCTTTAGTAAATGTTGTAAAACTGCCAGAAGCTCAAATCTGTTTCACTATTTATGCAAGTTACTATGAATGCTTTAAAAAGCAGTCCCTACTGAAACTAATTCAGGGATTTTGAGGTTCTCCAACAATTTTTAAAGAAAAAGAGTTGATATTCTCAGTGTATGGATTTCCAGAGAGCCCTCTTCTAGTCTTGGTATGACCTGAAAGGCACTGAACCATCTAGCTGTGTTGATAGATTTAGGGGTGGCCCATTTACTCAAGCTCATCCAGTGGAGTTTTCAAAGGTGCAAAGTCAGACTCAGCTGAGGGCAGAACAGGAGATGATATTGAACACAACTGAAATGTTTCCCATTATAGAGGAAGGTGCCCTGCTGAACTTCTTCTGTTACTTCCAGAATCAACTGCCCTGGGTGGGGTCCAAGGTCACCTAACTGATATTGAACTCTAGTTCCTGGCAGATGGCATGCCGGGGCATCTCCCAAGGTGTTACTTCCAATATTGCATCTGTACCATTCTGGGAAACAGTAGCTGGGGAGAAGGCTGCTGAGAATGTTCCACAAGCAGCCAGTCAGCCTCGATATGTTCTTATATAATGATCTGAGTAAAAACAGAAAGATGCCTGTGGTTTCAGATCTTAAGTCAGAACTGAAGACGGCAAAATCTAGTTGGTGTTACCAAGTGCTCTTCAGCAACAAGAATCGATTGGCAACTTTGACTACCCAGCCAAGGCTTCCATGCTTGAACTTGTTGAGTCTTGAGAAGGATGATAAGGGCTATAGGAAAGGTATATTCCTTCAGACAGACAACTCTAAATGACAAAGCTTTCTGAGTGATTCGAGTACACTGGGTTCTCTGTGTGTGCATATGTATGTGTTCGACTGGGTGTAGGTATGTGTATGAGGTGTGTGTGTATGAGGGGGGTGTGTGTGTGTGTGTGTATAAAAGATCAGAATATAAGCCGGGCGGTGGTGGCGCACGCCTTTAATCCCAGCACTTGGGAGGCAGAGGCAGGCGGATTTCTGAGTTCGAGGCCAGCCTGGTCTTCAGAGTGAGTTCCAGGACAGCCAGGGCTATACAGAGAAACCCTGTCTCGAAAAAACAAAAAACAAACAAACAAAAAAAAAACAAAAAAAAAACAAAAAAACAAGATCAGAATATAAGAGTGCAATAGTAGACACTGGGCTTAGATATCTGTTCTAAGGACTGTAAATGTCCCAGTCTTTCTTTCTATTGCATCTCATAGCAAAACGTTTGCTTTTTTTTTAACTATCTAGTATGCAAGATAAAAATACATTATTACAAATAAACAGTTTAGTCTTCACGTATTTCTTTAATAAGAAAACTTCAGACTGGAGACTTATTTTTATTAGACTGAGAAATCCAAGGATCTAGGAAACAGACTCTAGCTTAGATCTTCTGTGGTACTGTTTTATGGTGCAAGGTAGAAAATCCTAGCACTGTGAAAGGAGAAGAGGAAGAGGATGTGAAAGATGAGGAGGAGACAGGAGGAGAGAAGAGGAAGATGAAGAAGAAAGGAAAAGAGGATAGAGAAACCTTTTGTTTTTCTTCACCAAACATTCATCTCTTTCTTTGATCAAATTCACAGTTCTGGGAGCTAAAGCGATTAAGCAGAGGTTCTAAATGTATGGGTTGTGACCCCTTTGGGGATTGAACTGTTCTTTCACAGGGGTTGCCTAAGACTATCAGAAAGTACAGGTGTTTACATTAGAATGCATGATAGTAGCAAAATCACAGTTATGAAGTAACAAAGAAATTAATGTTATGATCGTAGGGTCACCACACTATGAGAAACTATATTAAAGGGCCACAGCATTAGGAATACTGAGAACCACTGCTATAGTGACTCATTGGCTTAACAAGACTATGTCAGACCCTTTGCTAAGGTAATTGGATAAAATGGTGTGATGCAGACAGGACTGTGACATTCTCTTGCAGAGGTGACTGAATTGCCACATTCAATTACAATTACCTGTGAATATACAATTACAATGAGTAGAACTAAGGAAAGTCACAAAGACTGCTAACACTGTTTAACAAAGATGTAGAACATTTGAGAGTGGCAGGGAGGCTGTGTATAGTCACATGGGGTTTTGAAAGGATTACTTTGAGCCAAGATGACTTGAGAATTGGTTATGTTTACAGAAGAACAGAAATCTACTGACTAATAAAGGGAGTGAAAATAAAGGCAGAAATGTGAGGATCTGAGAAATCTTTGGTGGGTAAACTTGACTGACTTTTTTGGTAAAGAACTGGATAGGCAAGGAGAAGAACCTGATAGAATTTTAGGAACTTGATAGATTTCATTCAGATAGAATTTTATTCTATCAAGTATGAAATCTTGGACTTTAGAACTCTTTTCCTAATCCTAGGTCTGTCCAAATTCAACAATAAGAAAAAGCAAAATGTGTATCCGCAAGAATAAGCAAAATGAAGGCATCAAAAAATAGAACTTGAGAAAATGTCCCGTCACTAATCCTTGATCGTAATTCCCTGTCCACCAGAGGATGAAGAACAGAATGTAATATTTTTAGCGCATAATTCATGACCACAGTTTTTATCAGCATATAATGTACAATATATACCACTCGAGGACACATTTTAATCACCCAGCCTTGGAGTCCATCTAGCTTTAATATCAAAGTGTTATACCGTGTATGATTGTCCCTATGCCCCCTTCAGAGCTGTTAAAAAAGTCTGAGACATGTCGGGTAACTGTGTGCTTCAAGGAATGAGCCTTGTAGCTTAAGCAAGAAAAATCTGTATAACTTTAGCTGTATTTAGTATCTTTTATGACTCAAATCATTGGAATGTCTTAGGTAAGGGTATATTTATACACCCTCTGTAGCTTTTAAAATTACAATAGAAATAAATATTAATGAAGTTGATATTAGGCTTATTATTAAAAGCTTGTATTGATACTCAGGACATCTTTCAACAAGGATTTATTGAGAATTTAAGGTATGTTGAGAGGCAATGATATGGTCAGATGAACTTTCTGCTCTCAGGATGCTTATATGATGTTAGGGGAACTAAGACAAACAGTGGATGTCAGCTTATATAACAGTGATGGGTGGTCATAGTGGACAATGGCAACTTGGCCACATTGAAAGATGCCTGGGGTAGGGGTGGGGAGAGAGCATGCATTCTGTGTCAAGTATGTATTGGTCAGAGGAAGACCTCAGTTGTTGGTTTCCACCTTCTACCTTGTTAGAGACAGAGTCTCTTTGTCTCAAGCTTTCTACTTAAGGACTGGCTGGCCTTTGAGTGTCCAGTGATTTTATTCCAATTTCACCCCCCATGTCCCCAGAGAGACATACTGGAATTACAGACATAAGGTACTGCTATGCCTGACGTTTACATGGTCTCTTAGTTACTTTCTTTTGTTGTAACCATGACCAAGGCAACTTATAAAAGAAAACATTTAGTTGGGAACTTAGACTTTAAAGGGTGAATCCATGTCCCTCATGGTGGAGAGCATGGCAGCAGACAGACAGGCATGATGCTGGAGCGGTAGCTTACATCTAAATCCAGAAGGAGACAAAAAGACCAAATCTGGATCTGGCATGGGCTTTTAAAACCTTAAATCCCACCCCTAGTGACATGCCTCCTCCAACAAGGCCACGCCTCCTAATCCTTCCCAAAGCACATCCATCAACTAGAGACCTAGTCTGTGAGGGCCATTCTCTTTCAAAACAGGACTCAGATTATCAGGCTTATGCTTTGAGGGCTTTATTCATTCGCTGAGCCATTTCCTCTGACACCCAGGGTTTTCCTCCAAGCATACTTGTAGGTATGTCTGAGGAGATGTTTCCAGAGTAGTTTGACATATGAAAGAGCAACTGGAGAGCAGACATACCATGATTATGGGAGGCTCCATCTGATAAATTGGAAGCCTGGCAGGGGTAAAAGAGAAAAGAGACAGACAGACAGACAGACAGACAGTACAGGAGCGCTCTCTCATTGCTCTCTCTTGTCCTGACTGTTCCACTCTGCCACTCCTTCCTTCCTCTGATGGACTGATATCCCCAAAACCAGGGAAACAAACCCTTCTTAAGTTGTTCATGTCAAGTATTTCTTCAGAAGAGTTTTAAAGTTGTGAAAAAAAAACATAAAGAAAGACCACTGAATTAAATAATTCCTTTATAAGAAGATACTTGGAGCTAAGGCAGAAGGGATTGTGAGGAGATAAAGCACCCAGGTCAGGGAACAGCAGGTGCAAGTGTCCTGAGGTAGAAAACAGCTTGATGGCTTCTCCAACTGAAGAAAGTTAGTCTGTTCAAACTGCCCCAAGGCCAGAAAATAGGGGTATGATCTGAAGACCTACAGCTCTCTGATTCTTGAGTTACAGTGGAATTTGGGGTTATTGTATCTCTAGCAGGAAACCATTAAGCAGGACATTCTCTTGATGTCTACAGTATTTAAGATCATTCTAGTTCCTCAGTGGAGAACTGACAAGCTAACTACACTAAGTTTAAGGAAGCCATCAACAAGCTGGAGACTCTGGGCCAGTGCTCTAGGGAAGGGACTAGAGAAGTGGGTGAGTCGTGGCTGTCTTTTGGCAATGAGCTGACAGGGTTTTCTAGCAGACTACACATAGAGCGCTCAGACAAAACTGTGATGGGGCAACCTCTAGGTTTTTGATCAAAGTCCTGAAATGTTGAAGCTGGGTAGAGATGAGTCAACCCAGCTGCCTGTAGTCCATCCATTTCTCATGAGAGGCAGATGTCTTCCTGTCCTGCTGAGAAGTTTTCCTCATTAGACTGTTACTTTATTGTTCTGTCTTCAGGAAATGGGAGAAAAGGAAGGGGGCGGAGTCAAACACAAGTAAGGCCCTTGTATTTGACTAGGTAGCATCTGTCTTAGTGTCCAGTCCTTTAATTTAACATTTTAAAAAAGTATGTATATGCATGCCCAACAATGTGTATGAATGTATATCATGTCCAGGTGCCCTCGGAGGTCAAGAGATAATATCAGATCCCCTAGCTCTGGAGTTGCAGGGGTTTGTGAGCCACCCCACGTGAGTGCTGGGAACTGAACTCGGGTCCTCTGTAAAAGCAGCAGATGCTCTTAACTGCTGAGTTGGTTCCAGCCCCCAAGTTCCCTAATTTAAGGAAGACAAGGAGTCCTGTTAGTCCTAACAGGAATAGCTGTCTGGCCTTCTAGTCCACTGCTAACTTTAGTCTACAGCCCACTTCCTGGATCTGGCTTTGTGACTTCACCAAGATTATGTGTCTGTGCTCCAAGAGCACATGGTAAGAGATTGGGCTCCAAGAGAAGGGTCTACTCTGAGGTCAAGGGTGTTAGAAGGTCCCCAGAGGCCACAAGATGACAGCCTGGCCCCCTTGGCTCACTGCCTTCTGCTACCAGAGCAAGCCAAGCTCCAGAAGCCAGAGCTGAAAGCTGGGTCACCACTCTGGTTTGGATAGAGAGCACAGTGGAGTGTAGCTGTCCTGCAGCCTGCTCCAGTGTTGGTTTCAGACAAGAGACTAAGGTCAGGCATGTGGTTGAGATTACATATGTGTATCTGGCAGAAATAATATCAGGACTTAGGAAAATAGACCTTATAATGTTAGCTGTTCTTAGTAATGCAGTCCCCTGGCTGAAGATGTGAGGTGGATCTCTCAAGTGTTTTCTCATCATCCTCACTCCCCAGAAATGCTACTCTCTTGTTTGTAAGTAAAGCAGAGTGTCAGTCAGTGTGGATCTCAGCACAGAACAGACTCATCACGTATCATTCAAATAACTGAATCAAAGAGATGTCGATGGGGCTCGGGGAACTAATGTGGAATAGGAAGAACCATCCAAGGTTAGCCATGAGGGCAAGCTTTTTAGCATCCGGAGGGCAGAGGGTACAAAGGGGGGAACAGAGCTTGCCTGTACCAGGTCACGGCTGGAACTACAGATTAGGCATCTCCGTCATGCTGAATCACACAGGAAAGAGTTTCTGCCAGGGACATGGCCCAGCAGTGGGAGAGAGCATGGAAGGGACACTCATCCCTTCTCCTGGCCAAGGGACGTTGGCCCAGCAGTGGGAGAGAGACGGAAGGGGAAGGGATATTCTCCTGTCACCTCCCACGGGAAGGAGGGTGAGTCAGGAGAAACAGCAGGAAGAATCACCAACACAGGGGGAGGTCATTGTCTCCAGTCCCAGTACTGGCATTGTTTCTAAAAGCACACACACACACACACACACACACACACACACACACACACACTCATGCATATGAGTTAGTCCCCACAGAGACCAATTTTGCTTGCTTTAATATTATTCTGGAAGTAATGTTGTATATACTTAAGACATAGTTACTGTTTTGATTCTGTGTCCTATCTGTTTCAAAAGAAGGCAGGCAACACAAAATTTGCATACTAATTGTTACATGTTGCTTAATGTTGTTCCAGTCGCCATAAATGTAACAGTGGTCTGTCTTATGACAGTGCCTAGTGATTATGTTGCCCTCTTAGTTTGTGTAAATAGCCTCTGAGATTTGCAAAGTAAGAATCATCTGTATCCTTTTCCTTAAATGACAGGTGACTGGACTTGTAAGCTGTGTGTGCTGTGTGTATATTAGTGTTCTAATATACTGTAGCTGTGTGTGCATTACTGTTCTAGTATACTGTAGCTGTGTGCACATTACTGTTCTAGTATACTGAATCTAGTGAGAGTATTGAGATAATTTGTAAAATCATAGACTCTTTCTTAGCCTCTTTAGAGGGTTATTGTGAGAATTAAATGTTTGTATGTAGAGTCCTTAGAACAGTACCTTACAAGAAGCCAGGAAAAAATGTGAGAAAAGGGGGGGTAGGAATAGCATAAAACATATCTCCAACATAAGTTTTACAAGTCTGAAGGAAGTCCAATACAGAAAATGGGAGTTGAAGGGTTTCCTTACTCCCACAATGCCTGGCTCTCACAGAGTGACCACTTCCCACTCTTCAGACCACCAGCTAAGGAGGCAAATTTTGCTGTGAACAACCATCCCCTTGTGTTTCCCTGGGGTAAAGTGCCCTATTCCAAATTTACTGCCCTCATCTGCAAAAATGATGGCAGTTTACAGCACCTTGCCTAACTCTATTATTGGCTCTTTATGGCTTTCCATCCATTTAAACTAATAATAAAATTAATGATTTTTATAGCAGGTTTATTGAGATATAATTTATAGATCATAAGATTCATCCATATAAAGCTTATAGGTCAACAATCTTTAGTGTATTCTAAGCAATATAGCTGTCATCACCTGATACTAGAACATTTTATTTTTACAAAAAGAAACCTGAAACCATCATAATTGGTCAGATCCCTACCCCTGCCAGATCCAGACAATCTTCAGTCTGCACTCTGTGGGTCTTTCTGCTTTCTGGGTTTATCAGGTTAGTTGGATCCTACAGTAATGTGAGCCTCTGTATCTGTCCTACTTCATTTACTATTATAAAAAATAAGGGGCTCACCCATTCTGGGCACTCAAAATTTACTGCTGAGCATTTCATATTAAAGATCAGCTAGCTATTTATTTATTTATTTATTTATTTATTTATTTATTTATTTATCGCCAAGCCCTCTAACCTAGGCTGGCCTCAGACTCCCCAATAAAGCTGAATATTCCCTTGAATTGCTAATCCTCTTGTTTCTATCTCCCCAGGGCACTGGGACTTGAGGACATAGCTATCCCGTTTATGGTGGTGATGATTGAACCTAGGGCTTCATGTACAGCTAGGGAACTTTCTACCAACTCTGCTGCATCCTCAGTTCTGACTATATGCTGCTTATTCCTCAAGTAATGGTGGATGTTTGGGCAGTTTCCAGGCTAAATTATTGTTATAAGTTAATCTTTGCACACATCTAATTTAGTTCCTTCGGATGCATTCCTGGGCTTTGAAATAATAGGTCAAAGATCGTGAACCTAACTTCTCGGACTCTGAATACAAAGCATGCCTCATCTAACCTTTATCACCTGAAGGGCCGTTTGTCCTCTGAAGAGTCACTGCTGGCCAGCCAACAGCCAGTGAACTATAAAATGTTGTGTCCCTCCCCATACCTGGAGATGTTTGTAACAGAAACCTTCTGAATCACCACCTCAAAGGAGTGTGCCCCATTTGGGGTGCCATAGGTTGTGATGGACAATAGGATGCCTAACAGACAAAAGTAGGATATATGTGTGTTCAGTAAAAGCTTTTAGTCTGGGGTTAGTGAAAATGGTCAGAGAATTCTAAGTAGCCAAGAGACTCTCTGAATTCTCATTCTCTCTCTCTCTCTCTCTCTCTCCCTCCCTCTCTCTCTCTCTCTCTCTCTCTGTGTGTGTGTGTGTACACGTGTGCGTGCGTGCATGTGTGTGTCTGTCTCTCTCTGTCTCTCTGTTTCTCTGTCTCTTTATCTGTTTCTTTCTCTGTGTGTGTTTGTGTGTGTGTGTGTGCCAATGTGTGTCTGTCTCTCTCTGTTTCTCTCTCTCTGTCTCTCTCTGTGTCTCTGTCTTTCTGTCTCTCTCTGTCTCTCTGTCTCTTTATCTCTCTCTCTCTCTCCCTCTCTCTCTCTCTCTCCCTCTCACTGTCTCCCTCTCTCTAGCTCTCTCTGGTTCTCTCTGACAGTCTCACTGTAGCTCTGATTGGCCTGTAAACACAGCCATGTAGAGCAAGCTGACCTAGAACTTAAGGAGATTCACTGGCCTCTCTACCTCCTCCTAGGTCTTAGGATCAATGCCCTGTGCCAACATGTCCTATGTCACCTTTTTGTTTGTTTTATTTAATGCATGCTTCTACACTCCCCAAGGTGGATTAGTACCTACAAGAATCACTTTTTACAATGGCATAATTTTGACCCACAGAGGACACACTAAGTACCATTAGGCTCTCAATTGATGTATCTGCAAATATGTTATGGTTGAACTGACTTTTTCCTACGTTAGGAAATTTGAAGATGAGGGTAAATTTGTTTTCCACATGCTGTGGATTTTAATCTGACATAGCTGTTAAACTTGTGGGAGCCTCTTGGGTACAGTCTCCTCACACTTTTTCTTTATTACATGAGAGGATCCTGTGGGGAAGGCAGCTGGTGGATGAACACCAAACCTAAGGAGCAGTCTCTGGGAGTCCTGCAGTGTTTACAAATAGCATGGTCTCTGCAGCAACCAATGAGCCGTAGATTAGAGCCGCCCCCTTGACAGCTGGCTCCAATCTTTCCTAAGCCTGAAAAACATTCCCAGGGCCACAGTGACCAGGATGGCTGCTGTGTCTCCTTGCCTCTGACCTCTACTCCTCCTCTACGAGCCTCTCTGGTCTCAGATAAATGTGTCCGAGGGACTGGCATCTCCCTGCTTCTCTTGAGAGGAAGACCACCCACTGCTCCTCCTGGCTCTCGGTGCCCTCGGTGCTGATCATTGTGTCATCTCGGGAACATCAGCATGTCATGCTTGACTTTGAGAGGCATGTGATAGACTACATCCAGTGTCTTGTTTGTCTGGGTTTTGTCTGTGTGTTTTTGAGAGGGGAGGGTACGTGCAGGTGTACATGGTGGGTGTCCACATGCACCTGTGATGGAGTGTGTATGGAGGTTCCAGGACAACCTGTGTGTCTGTGTGGTTTCTTAGGTGCTTCCCACTTTGGTTTTTCTTTTGACTTACCATTTTGGAGATAGGGTCCTTCACTTGCCTGGAAGTTACCAGCTAGGCCAGTTGAGTCCCAGAGACCTGCCTATGTGTACTGCCCCGGAGTAAGGATTGCAAACATGGGCTCCAATCTGTCTTTAAAAAAAAAATGGGTCCTAGGGTTCAAACTCAGGTTCCCATACTTACAAAACAAGGCCTTTCCCAACAGCTGTCCCCCTGACCCTAGGATGTCTAGTTTTAACCCATGAACCTCACCATAGATGCCAATAGGCTCATTTTAACGATGAGAAAGTTGAGACACAGTTATGCTAAAAATGTATAAAGGAAACTTTTAATGAAATATAAACCCCTAAGGCTGGGACTACAGTAGATGTTGGCCTACCATGCCAAAGGCTATGGGTTCAATCCCTAGTACTGCAGAAAGTTAAAACAAAACAACAGCAACAAAAGTCAGACAAACAGATGAGTAAATACACTTCTGATCAAGAGGCTTAAAAATGCATACATCTCTAAGAGTAAAAGAAGGTGATTTTACTGCTGTATACTGGTGTCTTAGCTGGGAACAGTGTGCACTGTGGTGACCACACCCCATACTACAAATGCTGCGGGTCCCCCTGCTTTGCAAGGTGGCATCAAAGCAAACATCCCGCAGCAGAAGAAAGGTCATTGATTAGGAAACTCCAGAAATGTTGGTTACATTTACTTACAACAGATTCCAGGCTGGGAGACTGTAGTATAGACGTCAGCCTTGTAAAGATACTGAGAACAGAAAAGCATTAGTGCTTTGTGTGTGTGCACGCGTGTGTGTGTGTGTGTGTGTGTGTGTGTGTAATACTGTTTAGCACATGCTAAAGGTCTATTTTTTAATATCCACAAACAAAATGAATTGCATACTAGCCACGCTTTTTGACTTAATTTTTAAAAAATGAGTGAGGTACATACATATGCCATGAGCTATCTGTTTACTTAGTAGAAAATGTATCTCCCTCTAGCCTCTGCCGCTGAGATTCTCTCTTAGGAAGAGAGTATGGATTTTAAGTTCTCCGACAATGTTTGTGTATGTGGCGGCCTATACATATGTGCATTTGTAAGTATATGTGTGCCTTTCAGTTCTGGAGAACACTCAGAGTGTTCTCAGATTGAAAAGAGATATTAAAAATCATGTGATCACTGCAAAAGAGCTGTGTCATTCATCTTCAAATCTGAACACCATTCTGTGGTGTGGATGTGTCAGGTCCATTTATCTAGTACCATACTGATGGTCATTTAGAGTATTCATAAGTTTTCACTCCTACACACAGACCTGCAGTGGTTGGGGCCTCTGTGTATTTATCTTAGTTACCATGGTGTGTCTTCTATCAGCCTTTACTTTATTGGAAGCTTGAATAAGGGCTAGGGCTTAGTTGAAGAGTCCCTACCTCAAATGCTCAAGGCCCTGAGGACCCACCCCAGTACCATAATACAAGCAAAACACAAAGCCAAAAGCAAAGCAGAAGTTTAATGTCATGATATGGCCCTGCAAAGCCAGGAACAGCCCATGTTTACAGTCTGCTAATGACTATTTTAATCCAGGAAAGGGAAAAAATCTGAGAAGTCATAGACCAGACCCAAGTCTTGGAAAAATGTTACCAAAGAGTACTTAGAACAGTGAGAAAAAGAGGCTATAATGTAAGATTCTTTTTTTCTTAGAGCCCAGACTCTTGAAGGAAATACAGATCTTCAGATGAATGACTGTGTACATGTGTTCCTTTGCTTACTACACTGAAACGGAAGGGATGGAGCCCTGGGAAGCCAACTTCCCACATAAATATCCTTTCTCCTACTTGAACACTTGAAGCAAGCTGCTCGGTTCACCCAGGGTCAGAAGCCTTGGTCTTGCTTCCTTGTCCTCTTGGACTGCATTTAATTTCTGCCAAGTAACATTTAGCTGTCAGGCTACAAGAGTCACTCCTGAACAAGCTGTCTTGAACACATTTCTTCTACTTTGTGTACTGGATATAAACAAATAGTAGGAAGTCACTTTTTGTGTGTCTTGGGGATATTTATATAGTTCTTTGAGGATTTCATACAATGTGTTTTGATTATATTCGTCTCTCCACAACTCCTCTCAAATCCCCTTCCCTACCCACCCAACCTTAGCCCACACTCCCTAATCCCATGGAACCCTATTTGTGCTGTTCACATGTTCTCTGATGTATGGCCTTCCTCTGGAACGTAGCCAACTTACCAGTGACTACGCTTTAAAATTGGCTCTCCCTCCCCCAGCAGTTGTCAAGTCACCAATAGCTCCTCTGCTGGAGAGGGACTTCATGCCTACTTCCTCTCTCCATGCATGGGCTTCATCTGGCTTGGCTCTCAGGTATATTTCACGAATGCTTAAGTCCATGTGTGAGATGGCTCTTCACTATCCATGAAGACATAGGTTCAAAGGTAGAATGAAGCTCTGAGTAAAACTGTAACCATCTGATCCCTTAAAACTTTCCACTAGTTCTTTGAGAGTGTTGTACAACGCTATTTGATCGTGTTCACCACTCCTGCTCCCAGCTCATCGAAGATCAACCTTCAATTCCCTACTTTATTTGGGTAACCTTGTGTCATTTAAGAATATATCAATACTAGTTTGTGCTATCCAAATATTCTTGGTGGTGTGGTCTTCCGCTGGAGTGTTGTCCACTTGCCAGAAACTACATGAAAGCTTAGAGAAAACTCTCTCCTCTCAGCAGCTAACAATTACCAATAGCTCTGTGTCTAGGGATGAGCTTTGTACCCAGCTCCCCTCTCTATGCTGGGATTTGATCTGTCCTGAGCTTGCACTGGTCCTGCCCTAGTAGTCACAACCACGTGAGGTCATGTGTGTAGCAGCCCTGTTGTATCTGCAACACACTCTTTCCTCATAGTCATCCGAAATTCTTTCTGCTTCTTCTGCTGTGATCTCTGAGCCTCGGGAAAGAGGTACAGTGTTGTTTTTTATTCAATGAAACACAAAACTTTTCTTTGACTAGGTAAAATTCTATAGTGAAGTGATTAATATAGTGAAAGAAATTAATCTTTCCGTATTTTGGTAAGCTTCCTAGAAAATACTCCTTGAGAGCAATTTGCAGTCAGTAGTGTAGGCTCAGCTATGTTTTGCCCTATCTGCTGCCCCTTTGGTGTAGTGTAGAGCAATAGATTACAGCCAACACAGAGGTCATCAGTCTGACTCAGGTACTCTCTATACAGCGGCTTTGTATACTCATAGTCATCTGTATGGTGGGCACCTCTGCTAATCCCACTTCTCACCATGGGACACTGACAGACTGGACAGTGAAATAAATTTCCTCAAGGTCTCCAGTGCATATGTGAGAGAGCTAGAATTTGGAGCCATCATTTTAAACTGCGTCCAAATCTAAGTTGGTTTCCTTCTCTGAGCTCTGTTTGAAATCCTTCTTAACCTATAAAACATAACTACTACAGGCAAGTTTTGTCACATGTGACTGCTCTGGACTGTCCATACATAACCTTTGTTTGTGCATGTGCGTGCATGCGTGCGTGGGGGGGGGGGTGTCTTCTGACTCCTGTATCTCAGCAGCCCCACCTCAAATCTTTCATCTCTCTCCAGGCTGGAAACAGAGTGACAGAAGGGCAGGGTAAAGGAAAGAGATCTATCTACTCACCTTTCCTGGGACAGAAGTGATGTCACCTAGAGTGACATCTAATCATAGCTTTGTGTCCTCATTTGAGACCAGTTTGTGATAAGTAGCTCTGTCACCATGTGTCACTACTAATGTGAGGCAGAATTTATGTTTTCCTCTTTCTATAGATATAAGCCACTCCGGGGGCTGGTCTGTAATATGCAGAAATGGCCTGGTTGGGGAAGTCCAGAACATATGGTGACAAGTCCCAGATTATTTCTTTGTGCCAAGAGGCTGGAGGTGAACTTAGGTAAAACCTATGTGGCTGGCAGGGTACTTAGATGCCTGTAAAACAGGATCTGGACCAGAGATGCAGTCCTAACTCAAGTCTAGCGCTGTAGACATCTGGTCACCCACATTTGCTCAGAGACTGTGTAAGCTCCTTTCCTACTGGAACATCTCAAAAACCTTAAATACAAGGGACTGACGATAACTGAGCAGCTACTGGTGCCAAGAATAATTAGATACTCATATTCCTTCAAAGTGGGATCCGGGACTGCTGGCCCCAGCTCACCTGCCAGGCTCGCATGAGGAAAAGTGCCAAGACTGGGATTCCGTGCAGGCATTGCAGTCTCTCACTTCTGTATGCGGTCTCAGGACGTACTCTGAAGTCCTCAAACACTCCAGATGTAGAAGACAGAGATGAAAGGGAGCCTTGATTGCCAGGTTCACCTCCTGCCAGGGTAGGATGTAATTGCAGGGATAAGAAGAGAGCCCACGATCAGCTGATATCGCACTTGTTCTTGGCAGAACTTTTGGGGACATGTGGAGGTGGAGTGGAGGAGGGGGAAGTGGTAGCTTAGGTGCAAGAGGCCTTCTGTAATCCCACATGTCCTCCTGTTTGAACACGAGGACATTCCTGCTCCTAAATATTTAGTGGCCTCTGAGACACAATGCTGGTCATTGCTGTGCGTACTGCAGACGCAGTGGCAACAGTCACTTTCCTTGCTGCCCCTGACCTTAATCTTCATTCTTCTTGTGAAGCTGGCTGGAGACTTTTGTGTCATCCAGGGCTCTGGATCTGATGTCCCCTGTGGTCTAAAAGGTAAACCATCATAGCGTTTTGATGGTTATTTCATTTTATTGCCTGCTGTTTATCAATGCTATCAATATCTTAGATTTAAGAGAAACTGAACACTAATCAAATGGCTTTATATTCATAATGGTGCTCCTCTGGGTCTCCCTCTCCTCTCCTCTCCTCTCCTCTCCTCTCCTCTCCTCTCCTCTCCTCTCCTCTCCTCTCCTCTCCTCTCCTCTCCTCTCCTCTCCTCTCCTCTCCTCCTCCTCCTCCTCCTCCTCCTCCTCCTC
>NW_021604665.1:6211952-6230687 GCF_004785775.1 Grammomys surdaster | reverse complement strand
CCTCCTCCTCCTCCTCCTTCTCTCTCTCTCTCTCTCTCTCTCTCTCCCTCTCTCCTGTCTCTGTCTCTGTCTCTATTTCTGCCTCTATCTTTGTTCTTACAGAGAAGAAATTCATGACCGGGCATGTAGCTTTACTTAAACATTTCTTTCATTCCAATGAGGTGTCAAAGGACTGAAACCGGAACCAGCCGGCAGCTTTAGATTCTCTCCTTAGCTCTTTCTACTGGAACAGGGTCTCACAGAGTCCAGACTGGCCTCAGACTCGCTGGGTAGCAGAGGGACTTCTATCTCCAAAGTCTAGGGTCATAGGTTTGCATCACTAGCCTGCTTTATTCAGTGCTGGAGATTGAACCCAGGGCTTCTGGTACCTTTGGCAGCATCCTTCTCATTAGCTTTGTATGCAGAAAAAAGTGTTACGTGAAGAAATACTCATTTTTAGAAAATGTATAATTTCCCTTCCTTTCCTCCTCCTCCCTTCCTCCTCCTCCTCTTCTTCTTCTTTCTCTTCCTCCTCCTTCTTCCTCCTTCCTTCCTCTCACACTAATTTAATATTGAAGGGACCCAGTGCTCTGCAGCTGCTGTCACAGCCTGCTATAAATCTTAGGGCACACAGAGCTCTGCTGCTCTCCTCTTTGTCCAAGGGTTCCTCATTTTGTCAGGGGGGGATGGGCTGACTGGAGCTGCCTCATTGAGAAATAGACCTGCCCTGCGTGGCTCCTAGACACCCATTGTCTCAGCTCCTCTGGGACAGGCTCAGCTTTGATTCTCACATATTAGAAGCGCCAGTGAGCCTTTGTCACTTGCTTTTCTCCTTGAGACTGTAGCTTTCATGAAACCGTTTTCACTGAGCTGGGCTGGACAGTCCATGAAGAAGAGGAATGTTTTTCTGAAATTGAGTTCTTGAGAGCTTTTCAATACCAGTGTCAGAGTTGTTGAGGAAATTCTTACTTGCTCTTGACATTGGTGTGGGAGGGGGGCAGCCAATGGGAGTAGATTTTTAAAGAAAAAGTACTATTTTTGTCTGTGTGTGTTGCTGGGGATAGAAGCCAAAGTCTCACACACGTGTGGCAAGTGCTATAACCATGAAGCCATGTCCTCAGCCCCACCTCCCAAACCCACCACCACTATCTCAAGGTCAGAAGCAATCACATTTTTGTTCCTTACTCAATCTAAAAGAAAGTTAGCCAACAACTTCTCATTCCAGGCCTGGTGCCGTGGGCTACCTATGACCGAGCTTCCATTCTCAGAGACATTTGGCTGTGGTGAGGCAGACAGGCAGTAGACCAGTATTTAAGCAAGAAAGCAGACATATTACGCAGATGTGAGTTAGAGAGTATTACTGAGGCTACTTGTAGATACTTACACACCACATACAGATACAGTGGATGCAGGTAGTGACTGGGGGCTCTATGAGTGAGGGAATTCCGGATGCTCTCTCGGGAGTTGTACTTCAGTGAGGAAGAGGAAGTGGTGGTGCCAGGGAAGCTTCCCAAGGACAAGAATGCCAAGGCAAATGCCTAAGAGACTGTGTGAGACAGGAGTGTCAGCTGCTCTGACAGTCAGAAGCTGCATCATGAAACAAAGAATCAAGGTATTTATGGCAAAGGGAGAAGCAAATGCAGAGGTCCTACAGGATGCACTGCAGAGGTGTGGCTATAACTAGTTTTGTGAACTTCAGGCAACACATGGTGCATGGGTTCTTCAAGGTTTATATTGAGATAAAACTTACATATCTCTTATATACTTATTTTTCTTTGTGATTGTGATCAAAATAACTGATGAGAAGCAACTTGAGTAAGGAAGGGATTGTCTTGCTCACAGTTTGAGGGGATACAAACCATGGCAGTGAAGATCTGGCTGCAGAATTAGGAAGCATCTGGTTACATCGATTGTATTACAGTAAGGAAGGCAAGGTAGGTGAGGCTATAAACTCGGTGACCCATTCCCCCAGCAAGGATCCACATAAAGAATCCAGAACCTTCACAATCACTGCTATAATCTGGGACCAAGTGTTCAAACACATTTGCCTCTCTGGGACATTTCTTGCTTAAACCACAAGAATATCATCACATTTCAAGTCTTCCTCACTTAAGACACAATTTAATGGCTTTCAGTATATTTATATGGTGGCAAACATTCCAATAAACCCATTTTAAAATATGAGATTAATGGTCTGCTTCTCAGATATACTTAGTTGAAAGCCTTGCCCTCGGGTATTTGGACCAAACTCAAATATTGTAATATCATCAGAGTCAGATGCTGTAACACAGACTTTTAATCCCAGCACTCAAGAGCAGAATCTGGTGTTCTAGACCATCTGTGCCAAACAGTGAGACCCGTCTCAAAAGCCAACTAAACAAAAATTACAACAGTCACCAACTACACACACTAGGCTAAATGTAAGTCCTACAAGGTGCTACAAACCCCTCTCATAGTCTTGCATTTGGCTTTACATTTGCTGCATTAGGACTTGAAGATTTGGACCTGTGTGCCATGAGGTCCTGTGAAGGCCAAGCTGGTTAAGCTGAGTGAGCGTGTTAAATACTTGAGGAAGCTGTAATTTTTTAAACAGAGCCCATGAATCAGAAAAACTGGGAGAGCAGGGCAGCCTCAAGTAGGTGTTGCAAATTCAGCAGTCATGTTCAGACAGAGGATTGCCCATCATTTCCAGATAATGTCAATGTAAATGGTTGATGGGTCAGCATGTTTGATGCCAGAGGCCTGTATTTCTGTCTCCAGTGAAGGATCCTCAATTGTGTGGTTAAAACAGATCTTCTCATTCATACGTAATGAGCTGAACCACCAACTAGTGCCAGGTAATGTTTGCAGACACTACAGAAACCACTGTTATTTACAGAGTACAGGCTGAAATTCCAGTAACAGCCACTACCTTTTCTGTGATCTCAACAGGCCACAAGACCAGGGTATGAAGACATGTTCTCATGGGAATGTTGACTTTAAAAAAGAAAAAAGTTGCTTTATGTCTTACCAATCAATAGCTGGGAAGTTTGAACTATTGACAATATTAGGCTGTACCATATCCAGAGGTAAATATCTATCCATTTAGAGATGTGAAATAAAATTTTTCTCAAAAACAAAATCATTTTTTAAAATGAAGTGAGGGAATTCGAATCACAGGGACAAACTGATGGTTGGATCCAGAATGTTTTCAGCAGCCCCCAGGTATCCTGTATTCTGATAATTATGAAATATGGATATTTCTCATCTTTTTTTTATCCATTTGTCAGTTGGTGGCCATTCAGGCTGCTTTCATTTTTTTTCTCTCTTTTATGAGGAACACTTCTGTAGTTTTTGTTGAGGGATTCCTGTAGACATACATTTTCTTCCTTCATCCATGGATGCATAAAGGTGGAAATTTTGGTCATGGGGAAGCTCTATGGTTAGCATTTTAAAACCCTACCAAAGTGGTTTCCAAAGTCCTTCTACCATCAGCAATATGTGAAGGTTCTCGTTCGAGCCACATCCTTGCCAACACTTAATATTGTTTGCCTTTTTAATATTTCCATTACAGATCATTAAAATGATCTTCTTGGCCTGGTGACATACACCTTTAATCCCAGCACTCAGGAGGCAGAAGCAGATGGATCTCTTTGAGTTTAAGGCTAACCTGATCGACAAAGTTCCAGGCCAACCAGGGCAAATTAGTGAGACCCTTTAAAACAAAAGAAAACAAGGTATCACTTCAGTGTGATTGGAGTTTATGCTTCTCTAAAGATGCTGAAATTTTTTTTATGGGTTTAGTAAAACGTTTTTATGTTTTATTTGGAAAAAAATATTTATTCACATCTTTTGGCAGTTTTTGTCATTGAGCCCTAAGAGCTCTTTAACATCCTGATTTGTAAATATTCCTCCAGATTAGGCTCTGCTTTTTTGCATTCTTCATGGTATCCTCTGAAGCACAAAAGTTTTAACGTTTGCCTGGAGTCTTATTAACATTTTCTCTTCCGCTGGTTGAGTTTTTGATGTACTATTTAAGAAATTGTTGCCCAACCCAAAGTCACGAAATTTGTCATTTTTTTTCTTCTGGAGTTTTATATGTTTCATTCTTGTACTTAGGTCTGTGGTACCTCGTGTGTTGTTATTGTTGCATTTCATGGCATGAGCCGGGTGGGGGGGCACAGCTCAAATTTTTCATGTATCTGTCCAATCATTGTGGCAGGTTTGGTTGAAGATTCTTCTTTCCTTGTCAAACATTCTTGCCCATTTTGGACAAAAATTATTGACCACAAAAGTTAGTATGCTTAGTATACTAGTACTAAGCATACTAGTAAAAGTTAGTATTCTTGATTTTCAGGTGAGTGCATTTTTAATTGCCATCTTTCTGACATAGTGTAGAGTCTTTATGATGCTCACCTCTGGGTACTCATCAATTTTAAACAATTACTGAGCTTCATCTTAACTCTCCTGGGCAAGGCAATATCTACTCCCAAGCCCTTTTCTCTTTCATTTTTACTATTTGTGATGATTGATGCTGGCTGTCAATTGGACATGATCTAAATCACATGGGAAGGGAATCTCAACAAGGAAGTATCTATGGCCTATGAACAGCTCTGTGGAGATTTATCATAATCACATTTGTTGAAGTGGGAAGACATGCCTGCCCATTGTGAATGGTACATTTGCTAGCAAGGAATCCTGAATTTGAATGAGTAGGAAAAGCAAGCTAAGCATTAGTAAGAGTTTTATTGCTGTGAAGAGACACCATGACCATGGCAATTCTTAGAGAGGAAAACCCTTAATTGGGGCTGGCTTAGAGTTTACAGGTTTAGTCCATTATCATCATGGCAGGAAGCATGGCAGCATGCAGGCAGACATGGTACTAGAGAAGGAGCTGAGAGTGCTACATCTTGATCTGCAGGCAGCAAGCTTAAGCTACTGAGACTTCAAAGCCTGTCCCCACAGTGACACCTATCCTCCAGCAAGGCCACACCAACTTCACCAAGTCTACACCTCCTAATAGTGCCACTCCCTAGGGACCAAGCATTCAAGCATAGGAGTCTATGAGGGACATTCCTATTCAAACCACCACAGTATGCATGAATTAACTAAACAGATCCTCTCTGCTCTTGACTCTGGATACAGTATGACTGGGTACTCCACATTTTTTTTTCTGCCTTGATTTCTCTACAATGATGGACTGTAGTCAAGAACTGCAAGCCAAGAGAACACTTTTCCTTTAAGTTCTTTCGTATATTTTCTCACAGAAACAGGAAAAACTAAGACACAATTAAAACATATGCTAGGAGACTGGAGAAAGGGCACTTGCTACTCTTGCCAAGGACTGGGGTTTGGATCCAAGCACCACATGGCACCTTATAACTGTTTGTAACTCTAGTGCCAGAGCATCTATTGACCTCACCCGACTTCTGGCTTCATATCAATTTTTAAGTCTCCAAATGCTCAGCCTATGAGATGAAACACAGGTGTGTTGGCTTATTATTTCAGACTATGGTGCCCATTTATTTATCAAGCCTTCTATCTAACTTCAGAATAGGAAGGATAGTTTTGGGTTTTGCTCTTTTGAGACAGGATCTCCTTCATCTTAGACCTGCCTTAAACTTTTAATTGTGTCTAATTGTGCAAGGTGCTGGCATTATAGGTATCCAATACCATGTCTAGGTCAATATGAGTTTTCTCATGAACCAATCGGTCCAGTATTTCCTGAATATTTCTTGAGACTTCTTGCTTCATTTACTGCCCACATGTTGATATGCTACTCACTCCCTCTCCCCTCTCCTTATGCAACTCTCCTTCATTTCTGCATTAAGATTCTGCATAATCCATTTATTGGTGCTTAGTCCAGGGCAAAGTACTGCATTTAAGTCCTGAGCCTTAATGATTTGATCACAAGGCAAAGATGAAAGATAAATAGATGTATCTCACTTGCAGAAATATTTTCTTGTACCCACATAGAATTTTAAATGATTCCATTTTTGTTGCATTACTTTCTTTAGTGTGTGTCATTGTAGGTGTGTAGTGCACACACACATACTGCCTATGCGTGGAGGTGAGAGAACAAATCTGAGGGACTTGGTTCTCCCCCTCTACCACATGGCTCCCAGAAATTGAACTCAGGTCACCAGACTTGGCAGCAAGTGCGTTTACCCACGATACCATCTCACTGGGCTTTAAACAATTTTTTTTTAAAAAAAATAGTTGCCAAGAATTAGAAAGCTGACGTTTGATATTAATAAGCAAACAAAGGCAAACAAAACATACATTTACAGCTAAGCTGCAGAAGTTGGGGCAGGATATGAATCTCCACGTGCCAACTACAGGTGACAGATCAATGGAGCAGTAGTCCCATCTTACTAAACATGTGCATTCTCTACATACCACTCCTTTGTGGCCCCTTGCCCCAGGCCACCTTCTTCACACGCATTTCCCAACTGGCCTCGTAGGAATCTGACTGGCAGTGATACTGTAGAGACCTACAGGTACCCCTTTGTTGTCTTGAACTGCTAGCTCACCTTTGCCTTCACTTGTCTTCAATGACCATGACAGTAGAAGTTCTCCCACCTCACCACCCTGGAGATCCTGTGTTCACACGGAGTTAAATGAGTGTACCTAGTTGATTTTTAGTTTCCTATTACTCAAAAGCTTTCTAGTTAATAATTGGTCAAGACCTGTTTCATAAGGAAGAGAGAAAGATATTCACATTAAAAAAAAAAAAAACTAGGCCAACGAAATGAGACATAGATAATAAATATGGCTGCCATGATTGCCTGGTCTGCATAAACAGAAAAGAAAGTTAACATTAATGTTACTTCTAACAGATCCAAGAGGTAAGCTAACTGAGCAGAAACCTCACTGAGTGGTGTTCCTGTCCCTTTAGATAAGTGTTGGATAGAAATGGCTTTTATTTTTAATTAGTATATATTAGGTGTACAAAATAATGGGTCATATTGTGACATTTTCATACTGGCCTTTATTTGAATAATAAATAAATTTTCTCTCAAATAAGAATCATTTGGGACTCTGATAAGGTCATACAATGGAAAGTAAGTCTTCCATACTATTTCCGTCGGTTTTAAAAATAACTATATGGGTCCACGGTTAGTTAACATTTCTTGCTTTTTATTTTTAGCAGTTGGCAAAGTGATCCATCATTCCTGTCCTACCAGCAGTTTCCAAGTTTCTTGTGCCTTCTCTTCATGAAGTTTCCCAGCATGAAATGTGGGGAAATATCCCTTAGGTGACCCTTTCCCATCATGCTCCATATTTTCCATCATTTTTTTTTCATACACTGGAGGGAAGGCAATTCTACATATAATCAATAAGTTTCCCACAGTCAAATAAGACAGTTTTCATTCTACCATGTCTTCTTAGACTAGAGGTGTGGTAGCACATACATGTAATTCTAGAGTTTAGGGGGTATGGCAGGAGGATCAAGAGTTCTTGGCAAGCTTGTGCTACTTACTGAAACCCTGTGTCAAAGACAAAAAAATAAAAAGAGGCTGGAAATTGCTTCAGTCCTCAGTGGTAGAGCGTTTGCTTAGCATGCATAAGGTATGTGCAGGGTTTTGATTCTTAACAGTCAAACAGTACCCTCATCCCCAAGTCTGGCAAAGTCTTAAAATTCATAGGGACATTTCTCACCCAGAAGTTGTGCCTGACACTTTCATACTGGCATGGGTTGGGATCATGGGGTCTCCTAATTTGACACAGGGACTTCCTAAGCTAGCTTGCCTAGTGACATGGAACCCAGCCTTTATCCTTTTGCTTACTGGTACTACAATTCTTATTAACTTTCTTGAAATTTGTTGTCTTTTATGAAGTGAAACAAGTATTTCAAAAGGTTCCTCTGCATGTCTTCTAACAAAGGCATCTGATACGTTCAGCTTAAACCTGAACACCCCGGGCTGCTCACTGCAGCGAAGCACAGTGGTGTGTGTACGGCACTGCTCACCTGGGGATCTGCTTTCTCTCTGTATACTAGAGGTAGAGCCGTTGATAGGTGGGTGCTGTGTTAATAACAATACCAAATGGAGACCCTCTGAAAGCTATTCTTAAGGATTAAGAGAATGGAATGGGGGTTGTTTTATCCTGGAACACACTGTTGTTTAGGGTCTTTGTGGTAGCTACCTGAGGTCATCTCAGGCAGTGGTTCCACATGTTGATAGTTTCTGGGCAATAGAAATGCCTCTTGCCCTTCATATATGTCAGGAGAGGCTGATGTAAATTTTCTTAGCTGGATGAGATAATGCATGCACACGATCAACCCCAGTACTTGGGGAGGTGATGAAGGAAGATCCCAAGTTCATGGCCACAAGGTATATACATACCTCAAGACAAACAAACACACAAATAAAAGCGTTGATTCTTATGTTCCTGGTGGAACCATTCTGGAATAAGGAAGCTCAGGGGTCGGAGGGAGGAACAATCTTCACTGTGGGAAATGTTTGCACGAAGCTTACCTTTTCAAGAAAGATTGTTTTAAAGCTGTGTCTCACGTCAGAAAGCCTTAGATTTTTCTTCTTTCCTTCTGTCCTTTTTCTCTCTCTCCTCCACCACACTCCCTACCTATTATTCATCTAACCAGATTGTGTACCTGTGGGAGTATTTTGATTATTAAGCACAGAGCAGACACTCTCCAGCTGTCTCCAGGGCTATGGCCCCACAATTCCAAGTCTTCTCGGTTCTGTGATATTCTTAGGGCCACAGGGAAGCTCTCAGCTGTGATGCTTTTATGGAGTATTTTATTTGTTTATCCACTCACACATTCGCAGTGTTGGGGATTGGAGGTAGAGCCTCGAAAATTCGAGGTGTTTTGCCGCTGAGTCACATCTCCAGGTTTAGAATGTTTTAAAAATACTGTCATTCTACAGCATTTATCAGACCCCTCCATCCCCTTCCCACCACCTGAGAAGGCAAACTGATGTCTGAAAACAATTGAGCTTTGGCCTTACAGACTTGTTTCTGAGAAACAAATGAGTGGATATTAGGTGGTTTTGGGGGTCTAGAGACTGGGTTTTTTCACCCCTCAAAGCAGAGTTTCAGCTTCCAAAAGAATGCATTTATTCATTTCACTGTGACTTTGTCATAGTTTCATTGAAGTGCTTTTGCAGGTCCATATGTGTGTATGTACATGTATTTTGTTTGGCCAGTTTTTCATTTGTTTGTTTGTTTTTATTTTTAAACAGTCTCATAAAGCAGCTCTGGGTGACCTGGAATTTACTATGTAATTCAGGCTGACCTTGAATTCATGGAGATCCACTTGCCTCTGCTTGCTGAATGCTTGGACTAAAGATGGCTGCTGGCAGGCTCTTTGTCATGATTTTAGGGAAGAAGTTTGCTGTGAGAAATTTAAAAACAGCTTTAACTTATGTCAAATGGTCTTTATTATATTTCAACACTGAAAATGGAGTTTGAAGCCCACATTAGGGGGGGACTAGAACAGGTAGGATGGATTCTTAGCTTCCAGTTAGATAGACATTTTACCCTTCCTCCAGCGAAAAGTCCAAGAATAGGTGAAGAATTTGCATTTCTGTTGTGTTAAGGACAAGAGGAGACAGAGCAAAGAAAGCAGAAGTCTATCTCAACCATTGCTCTTTTGTTGTGACTGAGCAATTTATTCACCCAGAGAAGGGCAAAAGATTTTCCACCAGCTTTCAACGTTTTATGGGAATGCCCTTTGCCTTCTACTTAGAATTATGGAACATGGCATCTTAGAGTATAATCCCAATTTCAATTTAGAAGTTAGATTCCTAATTGCTCTTGGTTTTTAAAGAGAATAATTATGGGAGGGGCAATTGTAAAATACAAATTACCAGCAGAAAGACTCTCTCCCACATTCAACAGTGCAGCCATGAAATTTAGTAAGACATTTTAGTCTATGGATCTCACTGCTTCCAGTTTGCATGCTGTGGCCATTTGACCCCGCCAAGTCCTCTTGAGACCTCCTCTTGAAACTAGACTGGCCACTTGAAATAGGACTTGCAAACGGAGTCTTTATGTGTAACAACCTTTTTTCCGGTGACTAGGACTACTCACAATGAAAGAACCGTTCTGGCATCTCCTTGAAGGCTGGGTCATGAGTAGCCTGTAGGAAGGAGTGTGCATCTTGACCAACTCCCAGACTTGCCTGTGAATGTAAATACGATTCCCATAATGGTCTGCATGACAGTGCCTTCTTGATGAAAGTGCAAGACGCTGTCTTGGCTGAGCTGAGAAATCGCATTTGCTACTATAAATAATAAACTTGTTTTCGCCGAAAGTAGCCTCTGTGGGGAATACTGATCAGAAATATTCCCATCATCTTGGAGTCTTTAATGTGTTTTGCAGCTGGGTATCTTGAGGGCATCTTTCAACAAATCTATGAACTAGATTTTCTGACTACGTCCCACGGAGAACTGGGCTCTACTGCTATTAATTTGAAGCATGCGCCACAATGTGGCAATTTGGAGAAATTGTAATTGAAACGTGGTATTTGACCCCGAGGCGACCATGGAAAATGAGATTTGCATTGGTGGCTCCTCATGCATCATTCAGAGCCTGCTGCCAGCACACTCAAGTCTTGCTTAAATCTCAATAATATACACCTTTCATCCACAGCCAGGTCAGCTGGCCTGTAGAATAGTGTCCCAGCCAATTTCGTCCGTCCTTTTTGCCTGTCCTTATTTTTCCAAAAGTTGGGTTACTCTGATTAATAAGAATGTTGTGACTTAGCACCTCCCTATGGGATCCTAGTGATTAGCCAGCAGGATATAATTCAACTATCCTTGGGTTATGACAAAAAGACATTTGAAGTGAAAGGAAATTGGAAAGGTTCCGTTGTTAGTTTAACACTTACTAGATAATAAACTAAGCTAACAAGGTAATACCAACTATTGGGATCTTTCTAGAACCTGCCCAGAAAGAAGTCACGCAGTGGCATTAGGCACCTACTTCTCTGTCAGCTGATTTTGCTGAATCATTAGGGGGATTCTTAAGAGCAGTTATTTAAAGTTTCCTTTGCCTTCTGAGCTGAAGCACATTACGTCATCCCTCCACATTTCTTTACCAGCTGACCCCATTTGTTATGTCCATGATGATTTTCCCTCCTTCCTTGAAGTATCAGAACTGGCGTATGGCTACCCAGAACAATACTATTGTAT
Organism: Grammomys surdaster; assembly: GCF_004785775.1. Taxonomy (NCBI): domain Eukaryota; kingdom Metazoa; phylum Chordata; class Mammalia; order Rodentia; family Muridae; genus Grammomys; species Grammomys surdaster. The sequence continues at coordinate 6,219,570 of NW_021604665.1, read as the reverse complement.
TTCCCAGCCTCCCCCCACAACCCCTGCAGTGGTCCACGCCCATGATACTAACTTCTGGCCAGTGAGGTGGGATGTGTGTGATTCCTGTCTGGATTTTAACCTTGCAGGGACTGAGTGACCATGACCGAAAGTGTCCTTTCTAGTGTGGGAATGTGTGCAGGCTGGTGGGAGTGAGAACAGCTGTCTGTAAGGAGGCTGAATGGGAAGGGTGGGGAGAAAACTGGATGTGATGGTTGTAAAGCTCCTTTGGCCTATTCAGGCCTGTGCGTGCAACCCGTATACCTACTTCTGATGGCTCTAAGCTGTTGGATCCTGTTTAGTACAGCGTCCAAATCTGATCTTTGTGGCTCCTTGCCCTGTTTTATCATTAGTATCATGTGTGTATTTGTATACATGTGTATTTGTATACATGTGACACACACACCACAGTGAGCGTATGGAAGCCAGAGGACAACTTTGGGGAGTCAGTCCTCTCCTTCCACCTTTACATGGGTTCCACAGATCCACCCAGGTGGTAAGGCTTATGCATTAGATGCCTTAACCTGATAAACCATCTCACCAGCCCTGTGATGGCTTAGTTTTTAAAACTCAGACCAAACAACTATTACACTCTGTAGCAATAAAGGTAAATACATTCAGCAGAAGTAACAGATCCCTGGGCTGTTTGAAAACAGGCTGACAAGAAAGCACATTCTTGTTGCTAACAGTGCACTATTGGGGGGGTGGGGTGGAGGCAGGCCTTCTGGCAGCTTGATTCATTAAGTGTTCTGCTTTTCCCTGTCTTGTGCCATTCTTGGTATTAACTTCACTGAGATCCCTATAGCAAAATAAGTCGTTCTTATTCTAAGCATCATGTCCAGGGAGACCTGGTTTTTTTGTTTGTTTGTTTGTTTTGTGGTTGCCTCTTACGGAGCAGAAAATTGCCCAAAAGTTTCTCTCTTCACCCATAATGTCTTGCTCTGTTGCAACGGCCAATATTAAGGAGTATTCTAGGCCATGTTCCTGTCAAGGGAAATTAAATTATCCATGAGCAGATAGGCTGGCCTTTGGGCTTTTGATGGATCCATATATCTCGGGCTGCAAGGGAGAAGAACTGAGACATTAGCATCACTGGATACTAATGTAAGCAGTTGAGGACATGAATAACAGACTAGTCACCAGAATGTCTTCTACACAAGGAAACATTTTAAAAGGGTCTGAAATTTTTGTGAATGAAAAAGGTATGTATTATGGATTTGCTTCAGAATAGTAGGAAATAGTATGTAGCATTAGTTGTCACGATATACCTGGGAAGAGGCAAACTCATCTGAGGAACTGTCTCTATCAAACTGGCCAATGGGCATGTCTTTGGGGCATCTTCATAATTACTACTTGATTAAAGAGAGCCCAACTGACTCAGAGATACCATCCCTGAGCAGGTGGGCCTAGGCTGTATAGGAGAGATAGCCCAGCAAGCCAGGAAACAGTAGTATTTTCAGGGTCCCTGCTTCAGTTTCTACCTCCAAGTTTCTGCCTAGGATGTCTTCAGTGAAGAACTATAAGCCATATGAGCCCCTTTCTCTTCTAATTGCCTGTGCTCAGTGGTTCATTACAGCACAGAAAGCAAACTGTGGCAGTGGGGTGTGAACAAAACATAACTGTCCAGGAACTGAAGATTGGTAGAGTTCATTATGTTTTTCTCCTCTTTCTGTAAGTATTTGAAGTTGTCCATAATTTGGAACAACTTTAAATAGAAAAATGATTCAAATCAACAGAAGGAAAAATGAGTGGAGGGGGCTGGGGAGATTGCTCAACGGTTAAAAGCACTTGGTGCTTCTGTGGAGGACCTGGATTTGGTTCCCAGCATCCATGTGGCAGCTCCATAAGTCTGTAACCACCTTAAACTCTAGTTCCAGAGCATCCATTGCTCTTCTCTGGCCTTTGAGGACAGCAGACACACACACACACATACATACACACACACACACACACACACACACACACACACACAAACACACACACACACAGTACACAGACATATATGAAGGAAAAAATATTCCTACATATAAAATAGAAATAAAGAAATGCTAAGTAGAGAACATTGGTCCTATCCATGTAAGTGTTGACAGCAAATAGCTCACACAGAGCTGTGGCTCTTTATCAGAAATCTTGCCCTGTGCTCAGAATGGCTTAGGCCCATAGAGAGTTTGTGGTATTACTGGAACTTATAGGGGTAGATTTGGGCCCAGATATCTGAGTTTCTTCACGTTGCTTAACTCAGTGTACAAGTGCCTACCAGCTTCAGGCCCACTTGACTCTTCAAACCCCCTTCTTTGAAGAAATTGCAACAGAAAGTCATGGGCTGTGACTCTGTCTTCCTATATCTAAATCAGCCCTGGCCAGGATGGTGCCTGGCCCCTGGAGGTGGAGGTGTGGACTTGGACAGAAAGAGGCAGAGATAACCTTGGGTGGGGTCACCTTGTTTATTCTTGAAAATGCTAGGGATATTCCTTCATGGATGTATTTTCCAAGATGGAAGTTTAAAAAAAAACAAAACAAAACAAAAAACTGGATTCTTGACTTTTCCAGTCAGAGCTAGAACTGAAGCATAGGAAGCTAGACCTTGAGACCACATGCTGTGTCCCCAACCCAGTGGCATGGCTCAACTACATTAAGGTTTCTGCTGAGTTTTCATAACTTATTACAAATAGTGAACCCTCCAATTAAAAACCATGTGACACAGTAGTGACAAGGATGGATATGTTTGGAGTCAGAGGGACTTGGATCCAAAGCATACCATCTATGTACTGGCTCTCAGAAAGTCACTGGTAAGGGCACCTGAACATCATTCCAGAGGTGGGGAGAGTTGAACCCAGGGAAGCAGAGTGGCCCATCATATCTGCCAGCCTACAATCCCAGTTCTCACTGGTCCTGGAGTCCACACTCCCACACCTCACCCCTGCCTTAGTGATGCACTGGAGAGCCCAGGAGGTTAGACAGAGACACAGGATCAAGGCCCCAGTCCCTGGCTTCCACACTGCTCAAGGAAGCCAAGAATTTTGATGGCAGGCATACTCCTTAAGATTTTACTGTTTTCCAAGAGTTCTCTGCTTTCAATTTAAGCTTTCTTATGGACATTTGAACACACTTTTAAAAAGGTAGAGCAAACATTCCTGTGCCTAGTCTAGCTTCAGCAGTTAACTTGCAACCAACCATGCTATGTCCAACCCTTGTTCTTCCTCTCATCTGGAATCACAACTCCGTCACTGGATCGTGTCACTTGAATCATGAGAATTTGAGCAAACACCTCTGAAAGACAGACTCTTGTCACAAAGACAATCTCACATGTATAAAGATGGAAGAAAAACCCAGTCAATGTTAAACTTCAATGTCTCTAGTAGTATATGCATACATTATTTATTCAAACAATATGTAGGAAGCATAATAAATATATATAATGTAACAACAGATTCTTATTTTTGCTGAATATTGTTTGAGTTGATGTTCAAATGCAGTGCCAACCTATCGGCATTATAGATATGTCTATAAAGTATCTTTTTAGCTCTAGAAATTTCTGATCCATTTGGAGTTTTTTATCCTTTCTGTTTAAATATTTCTCCAATATCTAAATTGGGCTGTTTGGCCTAAAAAGTTTCTCACTGTCTGGATATAGCTAATACCACCCTCATGGCATAATGCCCTCCGTTCTTCTGTTTGTTGGGTTTGGGTAAAGAGATCCAGAGGTTTGCTCAGATTTGTATTCAGCCTTTCATATTTGCCACTGATTTACATGGATGCTGTGTTATTCTTTCCAGAGGCCCATTGTATGGGGTGGTCAGTCTGCGGTATCAGCAGACCAAGACGGGTCCATTATCTCATTAGGACTTGCTAAATAGTGATGTTCTAAATTTAGTTTCAACTCTCCTTCTTCTGTATCGACAGAAAAGATTCTATGAGGCATCTCCATATTTTTAAATATTTTCAGACTTGGTTAACTGCTCGTCCCAGTCTCATGGGTCTTGTATGTGTGTGTACATGTGTGCATGCATGAGTATATATGCTCATGTGTATGCAGGTGTAGATGTATGCATGTACATGTTAGGGCCGGAGAACAACCTCAGGTGTCATCCCCAGGTGCCATTCACCTTGGTTTTTGAGCCATGGTCTCTCACTGGCCTGAAACTCATCAAGTGCATTAGGCTTCCTGCTCAGAGAAAGTCAGATCCCTCCCTCACCAGTGCTGGGATTGCAAGTACACTGGGATATTTTGGTTTTGTTTTTCTCTTACACCTGGGCTCTAGGACTAGGACTCAGGTCCATATGCTTGCAAGGCAAGCATCTCCATGGCCTTCTAGTTTCATATTTTATATAAAAGAAAACTCTTCTCCCACCTCTCACCAACTTAATGATCAGATCCAGGTGATGTTTCCAGCCCCCCAGACATTCTTTACAGAGCAGCACCAACAATATTGTGATATTCCCTGCATTCATGGGTCAAGCCAGTGGGTTGTCAGATATACTCGGAGTGGTCAGAGAACATCTTGGCCAGCATGTTCTTTCCATTTACTTCAAAATGGATACTGAAGGCCAGGGAAGATGATAAACAATCTGAAATTACAATGAATGCTACTCATCGTGGTAATGTCTGCTTGAAATCGCTGCATTCGGGAAGCTGACATAGAAGGACCATAAGTTTAAAGTAGACCTGGGCTACATACTGAGACCATGGCTCAAAAAAAAAATTTACTCTGAGCCAGAGATGGAGTAAAATCAACTAAGCATTTCTTCAGTAACTCAGCCTATTTGCTGTAGTTGCCCCGTAAATATTCTCAAATGAGTAAAATAATTCTTTACGTTTCCAAATGAATCAGGGTTTCATTTGTTTCCAAATGAAACAGGCTTTGCCTGTTTGCTATGTTCTCTCTCTCTCTCTCTCTCTCTCTCTCTCTCTCTCTCTCTCTCTCTCTCTCTCTCTCTTCCAGTGTAGTGTTCCAGCAGCCAGCCTCCTGTGCAGAGTGATTGGGGTTTTCTACAGTACCCCAAGTTTTTTTCTCCAATGTGGAGCTCTAGTTGGAAGCCTTCCAAAGCTGCTCTCATCTGGCAGGGCAGTCAATTCCTTGTAAAGAAAGCCCTCCCTCTGAGACACATTTTCTTACGCTTCCAACTTAGGCTTCAATCATAAGCCAATATTTGCTCTTGGGGCTTCCTCAGAATTATAGACACTAAATTAGTAGGAGGATTTCTGTTCCAATAAGTGTAAGTAGAACATTCCTGGAAGAGCGAGGTTAGATGCTGTCAAGTTCAAATCCCAGCCCTGTCCCCTTTCAGGGTTTGTCATTTCAGGCTGCCACTCAACATAAACAGAGCTGCTTTGTTGTGAACCAAAGGGTGTCTTCACCCCCAGACTCCTTACAGGAAGAAATCCAAGTTGAAAACACACTTACGCCGTGTCTCACGTGTCACGCAAAGAAAGCATTTTGACAGTGACCCTTAAAGGCTAGTATTTGTCCTTCCTTTAGCTCTTCCCTCTTCTGTGCTCATCAGTGGATCAGAAGTATGAGCAATCCTATCTAGGAAGGGCAAGATCTAGACTAGGTTCTCTGATCAACAGCCATTGACCAAGGCTTGTATGATAAACTATGATTTCACTTAAATGTTCCAGGGTAAGTGAAATGGAATGGTGAAAAAAAAATGTGTTTGTCCTGGTTGAGAAGAGTGGGTGAAGTAGGAAGAGATCCCTTGGACTGATGGTCTTACTCTAGATCAGGGTACAGGTGTGGTGGCCTAGATGTCAACAATTATCAAGATTTATTGCATGTGAATTAAGTCGTTACACAATGAAAATGTCAATGCTATCAGTTTACTGTGAAGGTAAATCCCAGGGAAGCAGAAGTGACAGGGAATGACAGAGCAGGAAGTTAAGAAGCTAGACACAGGTATGTGTGTGATGTGTAAGGAAGCCAGCTGCTGCTTGGTGACAGGCTGATGGCATGGCCTCAGATAACTTAGGAAGTGGCTTTGTGAAATCACTGTGCTATGAAGAGTGCTGGGGTCGGGGGTCAGGGGTGGGATTGTATCAGTACTTACCTGTCCTTTCTTCAGACTCCCTGAGGACTCTGTTGGAAGCTAAGGCTGAGACTGTGGTGACCTGGCTCTGCAGCTGTCAGAATTTTGCAAGACATTACCAGAGTTCCTCTGGCCAGAAAACAGTCTGTGCTCAGATCCAGGGTGGGGCACACCTGATGCAGGTGTGGGCTCTGGCAGAGCTGCACTGTGGCTAAAGTGAAACCCTGCAAAGCCAGGATGGCTGTGTAACTGTCTGGTCTCCACCACTCACTAGTTAAGCAGCTCTGAGACTGTGATCTAACCTCTCTAAATCTCAGTCTGCCTCAAGCTGACGGAAAGAGCCCCGGGGCCTTCCTCAGAGGAGGCTGTCTCTAGACAGTTCTCACACACGGCTAAACTCACTGCACCTTCTGTCTAGCCATAGAAGCAAGTCCCCTTTGAAGACTGAACAAACACTCTTGAGGGAGCACAAACAGGCCCAGGAGGGAGCTTAACTGCTGAAGAACTGAACCACAGATAAGATTAGTCCTGCAGGAAATACCAAGGCCAGTCACACTGTGTCAGGAGGGCTTCCGGTGAGCCTGAGACCCAGTCACTCCCAATGATAACCTAGATAGGAATGCACCATGTTGAAGCTTCCTTCCCTTCCTGTCTCAGCTCTTCAATCCCCTATCTATGCTCTGTGGGAGCATGTCCCCAAACATGCTTATCCTTAACTCTTTGTCTCAGGGAAAACCCAACCTAAGGGCAACAGGTGACTGTCACCCAAAAATTGTAAGTGTTAAATGAGATAATAAAGGGACAGCCTAAGAGCAGTCACAGTCTTGAGTAAGTTTAAATCAACTGGAGGGATCAGCTTGACGATTCTATTACCTGTGAGAAGCAAGAAGGATGGCTGTGGTATTTATTACTCAAATGAGACATATAGCAATACCTTTTTGTGTGTTTAGGATATATGTGCTTATGTGTGCCTGTGAATGTGCATGCATATGGGTATGTGTGAGCCATCTCGAATATGGGAGGTGAAAGACAACCTCAGATGTCGCTCCTTGTTTGAAGCACAGTCTTTTCGTTGTTCACGGCTATGTTTTCCAAGGTGGCTGGCCTGATAGCTTCTGGAAACTCCCTGTCTTGGCTTCCCATCTTTCCCTTGGAATGCTGGGGTTTTGAACACACAGCACGACTGTCAGGCTTATAGGGGTTCTGTGGTACTGGAGTCAGGTCTTCATGCTTACTTGAGAAGTACTTTACCCATTGAGCCATTTTCCTAGCTCCTAAGTGAGAGACTTTTGAGAGTGCAGGTAGATGACAGGTTAAAACCTGTGGCTGCTCTGGAAAATTAGAAAGTACTATAAGCAACAGTTTTGGTTTTGAGACGTACAGGAGCCCTCTCTATAGTGGAAGTCACAGCCTGAATACTATACCTACATATCTATATCTGTGTATCTATATCTACAGCTACGTCTATCATATATATCACCTCAGTATGTTTTAGAATTTTACATTTTTCGCATCCTCCTTTCGTGTGTGTGTGTGTGTGTGTGTGTGTGTGTGTGTGTGTGTGTGTGTGTGT